>NC_057812.1:181769133-182107220 GCF_018294505.1 Triticum aestivum
AAGGGATAGGTGTCAGGCACGAAAATCGAGGAGCCAAAACTTGGAAGTGAGGCGGAGCTGTCGCCTCGATTGTCAGAGGACCATTAATGAAGATGATGTCACGACAGTTACCACGATCCGAGAAGATGACATCACGGCGGTTTACCAAAGTATGAGAAGATGTGGAAGGAGAAGTTTTTACTAAGGATTGACATGAAACCTGTTCAAATCAATCTGGGGCCTAATGTTGGGGATATTACTACTGGACGTAAACCGGCCAGAAGTAGCCGGATTAACTTTATGAAGATTAGAAGCCCATGAAGATGTGAAGATGATGGCGTTTTACGAAGGCCCAAGGCCCATAAGTGAGTTAAGGCCTGTAGATGTAAACCGACTTAATCATGTAACTTGCTTTGTAAGATAGGAAGTGTAGAGACCGAACCGGAAACGTTTATGATCCAGCTTCGGGACTCTGTAAACCGACGGGCGCCACCCATGTATATAAGGGGACGACCCGGCAGCGGTTCAAGGGACGGACAACAACTCGAGAGCCAGACAAAGCGGATTCGCTCCCTGGCCTATGAAACCCTAGCAATACCAATCACAACTAGACGTAGGCTTTTACCTTCCTTGAAGGGGCCGAACTAGTATAAAACTCCCGGTGTCCCCTTGTCCGGTTTAACCCCTTTAAGCTAACCCGTTGCGGTGGCTCCACGACTAAGTCCTTTCACAAGGACGTCTGCCGTGACAAACCCACGACAACCACTATTTTTGTTTCCAAAACGACATCCATTAGGGATTGGACTTGTGTCTGGAGCACAGATATATCACTCTGTCTAGCAGGAAGATTTTGTTCAGTAGGAGATTTGGACGAAGTTACCTTGACAACCAACCCAGAATTACGCAGGAAGGTGATTTTTTGCACTGTTAGTGGAGAGATACTAATGCACTGCAGCAAGAGGTGACATTGTGCCTGTGGAAGCCTCGTCACCTTCAGGTGGTTGTGGCTGTTCAATCATTTTTGCATAGCTTCCTGAAAGTTTGAACTTGTAGAGTAGTGTACCAGATAAGTTAATAATGAGACAAAAACAAACAAAGTAGGTTACACGTTTATACATAACTTATTTTGGTGAACTAATGTAATACATTAGCATGTATTGTAGTGCCAACTACATTATAAAATCACTTTCGGAACATATGTCCATGTAGCATGCCTACTGTATTGTCTATTTCCTCACATTCGTTGACATCTAAGGATAAAGAGACATGGTTTAAAGTAGGATGAACATAGTATGACATCATTCATATCATGGGCAAACAGATATAAAACAAACAGGCTATTTTATCATTGTGTGTGCACGTGAACATAACAACTAGAATACAAATCAAGACCAAAAGAATATCCGTCATCTCTTTTAAACCATGTAAGGTGAAATGATACGTTAAGACAACTTTGTATAAAAGTGAACAGAGTAACTAACATTGGCTGCAAACCAAGTAGTTAAATGAACACATCACAGTACCAATCAGTTCAAAGGCAGGAGGAGTAAGGACTTACAACAGCGGCTTGAACTGGTGTGCTCATGCCCTTCATCTTCCTGGTGTGGCAATCCTTGAAGATTTGCACTGCATTCGGTTCAGGTTCTTTTTGGTCCGCACATGCTTTCCTCTGTATTTGGAACAAGTCAATATAGATACGATAATATGGCACAGAAAAAAGAAGTAGCAGCTATTTACAAGAGCCTCGCAGTGTGCAATATAGCTACGAGATCCTGTTGTCTGTTGGAATTTCACTTTAGAATGGTTGGTCTTGTTCTTCAAACAGTTAGCCTAGAAGAAGATACACTTGTAAGGCACATACATAAATACAAGTTCAATATGTGGTCTGATCAAATACATATAGCCTACCTGATACTTTGGACCACACCAGTGTTTAACGAGGGCTGTCCAGTCTTCGTCTGTAATATATTCCACTGGAGATGTTTGGGCAATTTCATTGTTAGCCTTGCCTTCAAAGTGAGCTTTTCTAAGGTGGTACCGATACTGTCACAGAGCAGACTAAAAAACATGAGTGCATGCTTGTTTAGTTGCATCATCTTTCGGATCCAACTTGAACCTCATCTATTGAAAAAAGAATGTGAGTCTTTTTAGGAGGAAGCTAGAAAGTATGGGATAGAGCAAGACAATATTACTAATTGCGATGAATAACATTACTTACGGATAAATGGTCAAGGAAGGTGTTAAAGTGGGTATTGTCTTTCTCATTCCTGTACTGGATCCACATTGGGAGGATACGTGCATGACACCTAACGACAATGGCTGCCTCTGATACTAACTTGGCTGACTCTATAGCATCACGTGGCCTTTTTAAACCTGCCTCAAAATGGATCTCCATTCTTCCTGCTTTAGATTTTGTTAATCTGTCAAGCATTATCCCTGATGTCGATTTTCTCTTGCGTCGTGGTGCTAGTTCAACAACAAATATGGAAAGTGTTAGTGTACATCAAACTGTGAGAGTACATATAAAGGAGCATGCAACTACAACTTGACTCGGTCATGTACCATCTTGGTGTTGATGCTCATGATGTTCATCTGATCTTGCCAAGTCCTGTTGTGTCAGCAGTGCTTCAGAAGTAGTGTTAGGTGTGAAGGTAGCTTGGGAACTGGCAGTTCCGGAGCAAACGAACGAGTAACTCATTGAGATGCTGGTACAGTTGAACCGAATGATGCAGCTGGTGGAGTAGGTGATACTGTGTTTGTAGATTTAGCCGGTGGACTTGGACCTTCTACTGCACTATAAGTACCAGCAGAATCTGGACGATAGATCCTTTTCCGTTTCTCCCGACGAGTAACACCACTCCCTACTATATTATTTTCCTTGCTCTTTTTTGACTTTGCCATGTGAAGCCGTACCCACAACACAAAAGAATAAAATCTCTCTTCAGAACTCATTGATGCATTATACAGACAAGCAATACTTTGATGTAAGACAACCGTATGAGGATGAAATATGTAAGAAAAACAGGACGACATGACATATTCACAGCTACGATGTGTAAACTAAGAAGAAGGATTTTCAAGAAAATAGAAGTAATGCAAGCTAGACACCATATGAAAGATGCAACCAATATTACTCTGCCAAGTTAAAAGTGTCTTGCCATAAGTGGCAGTTCAAAAAATTAGAAGCAGTACAACATAGAAATCAATGCAAGATGCAACCACTATCAAACTTCCATGTTAAAAGCATCCAATCATGAGTGACTGATGCGGGATACACAACAACAGTACTTTGATGTAAGAACATGGTATGATAGATAGATGCAGTGTATTCTAGACACAGAACGCCATGTCATATGCACATGTATAACGTATAAACTCAACAGGTGCAATTTAATCAAAATAGAAGAAATATAGGCTAGACAACATATGCAACATGAAACCAATTATCACACTGTCAACTTAGAGCAAGCACCTGCGATGGTGGAGTACGGGAGATGAACTCATCATGTAGACTTGGGACTTCAACTTCATTAGCAATAGAAGTGGCAAATCTAGAGAGTCTCTGTTTGCGTCGGTGCGGAGGACCACCGATATCCCCTAACTTACTCTTTTCCTTCCTATTTTCTGATATTGCCTTATGAAGTCAAAACCACAAGAAGATGAATAAAATTAGCTCTGCATAACTGGTTGATGCATGATACAGACGAACACTACTTTGATGTAAGGCAAGCGCATGATAGGAGGATGGAATATATACAAAAAAGGACAGCATTTCATATTCACACGTATGATAGGAGGATGGAATATGTATGAAAAAACGGTAAGCGGAAGGCATTTCAACAAAATTAGAAGAAATGAAAGGTAGGCACCATATGAACATGCAACCAATATCACTCTATCAGGTAAAAAGTGTCTCGTCATAAGTGCCATTTCAAGAAATTAGAAGCAGTACAAGCTAGAAGACAACGCAAGATGCAACCTACATCACAGTCCCAAATTAAATGTGTCTTATGGGTAAGTGATCGTTGCAGGTATAAGTTGTAAGCTACGCAGATGCAATTCAACATAATCAGAAGCAATACAAACTAGACATCATACGGAAAATGCAACCACATATAACAGTTCCAAGTTAGAGTAAGCACCTGTGATGGTGGAGTAGGGGAGATGTGCTCATCATGTACACGTATGTTCTAGAAACAGGAACACGTGTCATATTCACAAGCATTATGTGTAAAGTAAGCAGATGCAATTCAACAAAGTTAGAAGCAATACAAGCTAGACATCATACATAACATGCAACCACATATAATAGTGCCAAGTTAGAGCAAGCACCTGTGATGGTGGAGTAGGGGAGATGTGCTCATCATGTACACGTATGTTCTAAAAATAGGAACACATGTCATATTCACAGGCATTATGCGTAAAGTAAGCAGATGCAATTCAACAAAGTTAGAAGAAATACAAGCTAGACATCATACGCAACATGCAACCACATATAATAGTGCCAAGTTAGAGCAAGCACCTGTGATGGTGGAGTAGGGGAGATGTGCTCATCATCTACACAGCTACGTTGACTGTCTAGCCTTGCGTTGTCTTGCGAATCTTGTTGGAAGGATGGCGGGGTAGAATCTATAGAGAACCTCTGTTTCGGTTGCTTGGAAGGACCACCATCATCCAATGCCTTGCCAGTTTCCTTCAGCTTTATTGATTTTGCATTGTGAGCTCAAACCGACAAGAAAAAGGAATATCATTCGCTCTTCAGAACTCATTCATGCATGATACTGACGAACACTACTCTGATGAAAGGCAAAGTCATGATACGAGGATGGAATATGTACGAAAAAATGGACGTCTTGACATATTCACACCTATGATGTGGTAACTAAGCAAAAGGCACTTCAACAAATTAGAAGCACTGCAAACTAGACACCATATGAAAGGTGCAATCAATATCACTCTGCCAAGTTAAAACTGTCTCGTCATAGGTGGCGTTCATCAAACTAGAAGCAATACATGCTAGAAATCATATTCAAGACGCAAACCAATATCACACTGCCAACTTAAAGGTGTTCCATCATAAGTGACTGATGCGGGATACACAAGAAGAGTAGTTTCATGTAAGAACGTGGCGTGATAGACAGATATAGTATGTACCAAAAACAGGAAATCATGTCATATTCACATGTATCATGTGTAAGCTAAGCAGACGCAGTTTACACTAATTAGGAGCAATACAAGCTAGACACCATATGCAACATGCAACCAGATATCACACTGCCAAGTTAGAGCAAGCACCTTGGATGGTGGAGTAGGGGAGCGGAGACTTGGACCTTGTAATGCACTATCAATACAAGGAGAATCGGTACAGATGCTCCGTTAACGTTGCTGCAGAGGACCACCATCATCGCCTTCCTTACTCTTTTCCTTCCTCTTTCTTGATTTTGCCTTGTGAAGTCAAACCCACAAGAAAAAGGAATAAAATTTGCTCTTTAGAACTCATTGATGCATGATACTGACGAACACTACTTTCATGTAAGGCAGTTGTATGATAGGAGGATGGAATATGTATGAAGAACAGGACGGCGTGACATATTGACATGTATGATGTATACAGTGTAAACTAAGCACAAGGTGCTTGAACTTGTTAGAATCAATGCAAGCTAGAAACCATATGAAAGATGAAACCAATATCACTCTGCCAAATTAAAAGGGTGCCCTAACACATGTATTTGACCAAATTAGAAGGAATACATGGCAACAGGCCAGAAATAATATGCAATATGCAATGAATAAAGGTGACTCATCGTAAGTGATTGATGCAGGATACAGAAGGGAGGTAGTTTCATGTAAGAACAAGGTTAACACATAGATGTAGTGTGTACCAAAAATAGGAAGGCATGTCATATTCACAGGTATAATGTGTAAACTAAGCAGATGAAATTTACCCTAATTAGAAGCATTACAAGCTAGACACCATATGCAACATGCAACCACATATCACACTGCAAAGTTAGAGTAAGCACTTGTGATGGTGGTGTGGGGGAATTGCGATCATCAACTAGAGAGCTACGTTGACTATCTTCATTTAGCCTTGTTGTTTCTTGAGAATCATGTGGGGAGGATGACACTGCAATTTTTAAACGAGTATGGCGTCTCACAGTAACCCACTCGGGTGACTGTCTCATCATAAGTTATCGACGAGGAATACAAAGGAGCATTAGCTTGATGTACGAACATGGTTAATAGAAATAGGTAGTATGTATCAAAAACAGGAAGGCATGTCATTATCAAAGGTATAATGTGTAAAGTAAGTAGATGCAATTTAACGAAATTGGAAGCAATACAAGCTAGACATCAACTGCAGAGCTACGTTTACTGTCTCCAACTGCTGACACTGCATCCTTTAGAGCGCTGAAAAGCTTAGTGCTTATCTTCGAATTACACTGGAGTGACTTCTGTCTTTTCTTTTCAGCATTCATCAACACTGCATCAGAGTCTGAAATACCCATGCATAAAAAAACAATAGTGTGAGTATGGGTAAAGTGTGTGCACAATTAGTACAGTGTAAAGGTAGCAGATAGCAGGTCGGTGAGAAATAAATGACGGGAGACATATGATAGCTCTACAACATGCATGGCACACTAAATTACTATAGGATTCTATGAAAATAATATTGGACTAAAAACAAATAGGTCAGTCCATTTTTTCTGCACCGTCCGATGTACAAAGAACGGGCAGATTGCCTTCATATACCTCCAGCCAGTCAGTGTTGACGATCTTCCTCGAAATGGCAGCGACCACCGGCCCAGTCCACTGCCTGCGCCCTCCCCTTGACCTCACCGCACCGCCCCCCCGGCCATCCATTCAAGCTACGCCGACCTCTAGATCGGGCGCAAGCAGCTCCTGCGCCCCACACCCCTATGATAGACACCGATGTGTCACTTCCTCGACGAACATGCGGACTAGGTGCTCCGCGCGCTTAAGCGGGTGCTGCTTCTTTTAATTGTGGTTCGATTGACCCTGAATTGAAATCCAGGCGGCCTACTGACCTCTAGCAAAGGTGAAATAGTAAAGGGAGGAACCCTTGTGCATTTAGTATCACGAAGAAGATGCAGCAAGAAGCGCTCAACTATTTTCTTTCATGGGATGAATACGGTGTGAGCAGAGACGTTAGGTTTGCACGAATAAGGGAAGAGGAGTACCTCTTTATGCTGGCAGTGTTGTGTCCTCCTTCTATTTTTCCAACGATCTTCTTGTGGTTCGCTTGAAACGAGAAGTTGTGGAGGACGGTGCAGCCTTGGACGAACCCATGGCCAAGTTGTTGAGTGTGGTGCGGTGGCCGTCTGTCGGCAGCGGGGAAGCAGATCCGAGGCGGCGAACGACGGCGTAGCGGGAACAACTCTAGTGCGGTGGACTGTTGCGACAGTGGAGCGGCATCAGTGAGGTGCAGGACGGCGTGATCGGAGTAGTTCTAGTACGACACACGTCGGTGTCGGCGTCGTGGAGGCATCTCTACCTCGGCTTCAGCTGTTAAGTCCTTGAGGGCGTTGCGGTTGCGTTGGACGACGACGTCGGGGTGCCGGCTCCGGCGTGATGGAGGTGGGCGGCGGTGGACTGGGCGCTATGGGGTGGAGGACGGAGGAGGCTGGGGTTTCGCGGCTGGTGGAGAGGGCGTTTTGGCGCCCACGGAGTATGAATGGGGAAACAGAGGGAGGCGGGGAACTTAAGGGGGAACAATGTTTCGGTTTGGGACGCGCTTGTTTGAAATTTGGGGAAAGTTACAAACTTCGCCCCCATCTAAAATTTCAGACATATTGAGGGTTGGGGGTAGGACAGTAATCTCAGGTGTCCCAAATGTGTGTGGGATAGATTTCGGCCGAGCGCATGGGTGTTTAGGCGCCCATGGCGTACGAATGCCTCTCGGAGGCGGTTGAGACTAGCGTCTTGGTGAAGTTACAAACCTACCCCGGTTTAGACCTTTGGACATCGGGCCGATAGGCTACACGGGCCAGAGTTAGGACAGTAATTTCCTACCACCAAACATTAGTCTCGCGCGGTTTCGGGTGACTAGAGGCTTATTTGGCGCTTCGTTCAATATCTGGGACCAGAAGCATTAACGTTTTCAGTTCTCTTGAATTGAACATTCAGGATTTGTCAAACTTCACAAATATTTACTCTCGAAAGTCCTAAAGCTACGGTTATTTTTGAATGGAGGTGGTACATTTGACTATACATTCGAGTATATATTAAAAAATATGCAACTTACCTCAGTTCATGCATGGTTCCAGATATAATCTCCTTGGTTGCAAAAAAAAGTTAGACATGCGTATGAATATATATATAGCATGTTCAAACGCACAACAAAGATTGATGCCCCCTTTTACATCTGATTTACAAATGCCATTAACTCAGCTTCAAATAGATGAATGCACTTCCTATGAATTCGAATCTTCGAAACCCTCTTTACGTTGAATTCGACATGTATTCTATTTCGTAGCTAGCAATTTGGAATGTATCCATGCAAGTGACAAATGTATAAAGTGCTTCACACTAACAACATGGAGTGCACTAATTAATATTTATATATGAATTGCAAAAGTATCCATTGCCTGAATTTCAAACCGCTCTCGCTCTATGGATCGATAATATGAAATAAACACATGCACATGCTAGAATTCAATAGAATATGGGTGTCTGAAAGACCAATTTTCGTCCATACGCAATTTGCAAAATTCATGATCTCATCCAAAAATAATAATGCCATTTATATTTTAATTTAATGCGTAGAACCGCCTTTTACACGTAGATGCACTATGCCTCGGCCTGTTCTCACAAACGCGCTATATATCTCTCTATCTACCGCATAAGTGCACACACTTTATATGCATCCACATTTCTCTTTCACACATGCTCACAATCTCTCTCGGGGTGTCGAGGAGTCTCACACACATGCTCTCTCTGTATCTCTCTCTCTCTTTCTGACTACTATGTACCACTCTTTTCACTAATCTCAGTTGGAAAACAATATTTCTCTCACATGCATATATACACACGCACGGTCTCTACTAGCCCTCTCTCTCTCTCTCTCTATATATATATATATATATGTGTGCCTACGTGTCTCCCGCACGCACATTATCTTTAGGCCTCTCTCGCACACATTTCCCCCCAGACACAACTCTCTCTTAGTAGTTGGCAGATATGATTCCATCATATCATTCGGTAGGATATCCCTGACTGTTAGGCTGGATGGTAATACGAGGCAAAGTTTTACCCTACTTCAGACCCTTGCAGTTGATGAAAAAGCCTACTCCTGGTACTGTATATTAGTGATAGGGGTGTGTACAAAGTACACGTGAATACCAGGCATTGTGCGTGTGTGTATACTATTGACGAACTAGCCCCAAGCTTCTATAACATACTAGGGGCCTAGGGTTACAAATCATATATAGTCGGCTTATCACCAATGGGGATAGAGTCCTCCGTGACTCTGGTAGCTAGCTTCGTGTTGTACACCGAGTCCTCCACATGGGTCTTCATATAACGTGTCTCGATCCAACCTACATGGCGTAGGATGGAACCGACCCATGAGTCCTCATGTTGACCCACCACAACTAGAAATGATGTGCCCACCACACCACACACGCAATCGGCCACTAAGAAAATAAGCATATACAATAGTACAATGTTATACATGAAAGTTAATTGCATGGTGCATCCAAAAATATTTGTTCTACATTGTGAATGTTTATATATTCTCCTAAAATATTAGTCACGGGAAAGAGAAACGAAGGGCATATCTCTCCTTGTCTCCACCGGACATCCCCTCTTTCTACACCACTTTCACATACGCACACAAACTATCTCTCGGCCCTCTAAAAGTATGCATGCCCACGACACATTCACGCATGACGGTCACTGTATTTCAAGCTAAAGCACTATACGGTCACTGGAGTTTAGAATATGCTCATTACGGTCACCGTATACATTCTCGTGGTGATCATACGATATCTAGCTCACGATACGTCTCCGTATTTTCTTGATGACACTTACGGACTTTGCATTTGATGTGTGCTCCATATTTTGTTGACGACACTTACGGTCATTGTATTTGAAGATAAATCACAATATGGTCACTGGACTTTAGAATAAGCTCATCACGGTCACCACATACATTATGTCGTGCTAACCAACATGTGGTTGCGTGGTTAGGAGGACAGTGGTTTCTCGAGCCCACCAGGGTTAAAGTCACAGTGCTCGCATTTATCCTGGGTTAATTTCGGTATTTTCCGGCGATGTGCGTTCAGTGGGAGGAGACATTCCACTCGACTATGAGGCACCTATGGTGACTTCATAAAATCTCAAGATAATATGCTGGCTCACTCTCTCGAAGGTGCTCATAGGGGTAGGGTGTGCGTGTGTGCACTTATAGCGGTGAGTGCTTGCGCGTATATATGAGCCCTTGCGTCTTTACCGTGTTAAAAAATACAATGCATGATTATACGGTCACTGGCTCACCCGTACAACTCCGTATTTTGTTGATGACACAACCAATTGACCAGTCAAACGTTCCACATGGCGCAACTAGTGTTGCACCATCGGGGCGCGTAACCGTGGGGCCCACCTGTCAGCCCATATATGAAAGAAAGAAATGGTAGTTTGAGTCTGTACTGTGTTAATAAAATACATTTTAGGGTGATCATACGGTCACTGGCTCACCATCCAGCTCCGTAATTTGTTGATGACCCGATCAATTGACCAGTCAAACGGTCCACATTCAGTAGCGCACATTACCATAGGGCCCACCTGTCAGCACATATATGAAGGACAGAAATGATAATAAATTAGTCGTCGGTGGGCACTTGAAGTCGTGAGGCCTTTGGTTGGCAGTCGCCGGCGGTGGGGGCGCGTTGATTGGGCGGTGGGGTGGGGCTTGCCGGAGAAAAAGCTCAGCGCGGGGGGCCTAGAGGGATGGCCGGTGCGGCGGCGAACCGGCGGTGGTTTCGGGGCGAGCGGGGCGGCGTCGCGGCGCAGGCCGGCCGCGGGCGGCGGGGGACGGTGGTTCGGCCGGTGGTGGTTGGTGGCTCAGGGGGTGGAGTTTGATGATAAACTGCAGGCCCTTGATTTCGTATCCAACGGCTGCAAAATCTAATGACCAGAGATGAAAAAGTCAGTCGACTGACGTGTAGCCTCACCCTGCACGTACACATGCACACACGCAAGACACGCATGCATGCAGGCGTGCAACACTGACACGTACACATAACGGACACATGCACGCATGCAGGCGTGCAACACCGACACGTACACATGCACTCACGAACACACGCAGGTACACACACATGCATGCAACACTGAAACGTACCCTTGCACGCACGCAACACTCGCACGCCTGCATGCACACAACACACGACGCAAGACACACGCTCAACCTATACGTGCATGCACCCTTTGTTAAGGACATGGATTGTTACGAGTATTAATAAATCTTATCTGTGATAAGCAGAACATTGATGTTTGCAGCGGTCTTTATGAATCACAACATATCGAACGGGCTATCAACATAGCAGGCTTATCTACATGAAAAGGATGACGTCACACTCAATGAACAATCATCAGTTTATGAAATGCCCGCTTCTGACCGCCCTAGCCCACCAAAGGTTCCTCTGTTGTGTGCTGCCTGCGTTGGGTCACTGACATGCAGGCCATGTACCCAAAGAGCCCACCCGTTAGTGGAAGAACGGCGCGGTATCCTACGTCAGAGTCGAGGGCGCCACTCGCTGCACGCCTGACTGAACACGCCTCCTTGCCGCATTCAAACGTCTCCATGAAACCTGCCCATGTGGAAGCCGAGAAACCCACTCTGGACACACGTCTATTCATGAGCGGGCCGGCATTAAACGCAACGCCGGCCGAGCTCCTCTTGTTCGCCGTCTATTTGATCTCCTATTTGGACAAGGCCAAATGCCGGCCAAGAATCGCACACCTCCGCCGCTCCCCTATCTCCTCCTTCACCATTTTGTCCACTCTTACAATGGCTTATGAAGAGTAGTTATTCTGCAAAAGCCATTGGTCTAGGTTTGTATGTCTCACTCACACCCACGTAGGTGGGCGACGTGCACGAAGAGAAGAGGTGCACGCACGGCGCACGTACTCCCGTCTCTTTCCCAACCACACCCGCGCGGGTACACGGTGGAGCTCATTTCTATATGAAAAGACAGCCCACGTGGTAATTTGACACGTGTACTGGTTGTCCACTTGGTGGAGGGAGGATCATCTACCACGTGTGAACAAAGAAATTGCGACCTGACGCATTATTTTAAAAAAGAGGCAAACCATGTGGGGCCTACCTTAGAGGCAAGGCTCTATACTCTGGAGTACTTTTGATGTGTCCCGTCAACTCGCAGAACGAGGAGAAGCTTGCTTAGTACACCGTCTCCCCCGCCCATGGGCACGGTGGCTCGTAGGATGAGGTGAAGCTTGCTTACTATTAGTAGTATTGTACGCCTTACACCCGCTCCCTCGCCCACGCGCGCGGTGGCTCGCATGACGAGGAGAAAATTTTACTACTCCCTCTGTTCATTCCTCGTCCCTACTACCTTGGTTAGAGACATTACCATATTGTTTGGAATATATATGTTCTTTAGTACTCCCTCCATTTACTTATACAAGGCCACTATAAAAAATACATTTTGCATCTATACAAGGCCACAAATAGTAATCGAGACAAAAGTTACTACTCCCTCCTTTCCAGTTTATGGCTCAATTTCAAAATCTCTCCAACCAAGGTAGACAGTGAGTGGTCGAATTAATTTTGTACTCCTAGTTTGCACAAGTAATTAGTACGCTCATTTTTCTCAAGAAGTTATGTTTACTGAGGCATTAATTAGAACAAATGCATGAATGACCACGAAATTTCCATGAACTTCTACATGCATTGGTGAGTTTTCTCTTGACACTGCTTGCATCGGGTGATCTAACGCACCTCGAAATCCAACATGTGATGGTACTACTACTAGTAGTAGAACCGAGACTTATAAAATGGAAAAACAAATGTTTTTTAGATGAGCCCTATAAACCCTAGTGGGTACGTACTCTGTAAAATCAGATTTTCCCAAAACTAAGTAGCTCAACCTTTATTTGCTTGTTTCCCTTCCTGCCTCCTTGCCTCGAAAAGACTATGCCAAACTCCCCTGCCTGCCACGCGGGGAAATACCTGCCCTTGCCTTTTTTTTGTCCGGGTTTGTATCGATGGATCGCGCGAAGCAGCAAAAACCCAAGCCGTGTCTTGTACTCCTTCGTCGACGCTCGCTTTCATGAATTCTGTACTTCCTGTCGCCGACATGTGGGACATATAGCAATATGGTCGACATGTCAAGCGCCAAATAACAGTGCAGAACAGCAGGGGGGACACACCCCAGTCGTACCGTCCCAGTAGTAGTAGTAATGAGCAATGAGACATCAAATCACAATGCCGCACCTTCCCAGATGGATGAAGCAACCATTATTTCACACTTCGGTTCGCCATCATCTCAAACCACGTAGTATTACTTCTGCCTCAAGAGGGACACGCGCATCGCCTTGGTACATCATGACACGTGGGACTGCATGACAGGCCATGCTTCCCAGCCGATCGCTCGGTAAAATCACCTCATTATTACTATACTTCCTCTGTATCAGTTTACTACATGGCATGCACGTCGTTCTAGGTTGAGAATTTAACTGGGTATATATGTGATGAACAGTATATGTTTAGAAACTACATCCGCTTAATAATCCAATGATATACTTTGTGTGACATAGTAACTTAGATTTAGTTAGTCAAATGGATGACCTAGAACTACGTGCATGCCCTATAAACCAAGATGTCTAAAAAACGAGATGGAGAGGGTAGTCCAGTACGTATCTTTTTAGATCAATATAGTCGGGATTCACCAAGGAGCAAAACCAAGTGGTAGGCTGCACCTGTCGTGTCGGTGTAGCAACTCAAGCAGGGTCAGTCCACACACAAAAAGGAGACACACTTAACATGACCCCTTTGGCCGACATGTGGCTCATCCACTGTCTTGTTCCACATGCGATGCACCAAATTACAGTTCGGAGCAGCGGTTGGAATTGGAGGCATCCCGGTCATAGCACCACAGTAGTAGAAAATGAGCGATGAGGGATCAAATCACAAAGCCCCACCTTTCCCGCATTAAGCTGGACGGACGAAGCAACCATCATTTCACTCAAGGGCGCAAGAGCATAAAGAAAAGAGAAAACCAATGATGCGTGCAGCAGCTACCTAGGGCACCCTAGTGTAGGGGTCTCCACTATAGATATTTTTTAAAGCGCCTCCACTACAAATCGGCTTCTCCCTCGTCCTCTTGAAGAAAACTGATTATGCGTGCGGCGGTAGTGTTTGTAGGAGTACTACTAGGGCGTGCGGGGCCACATCATAGTAAACGGGAGAGGGATTGAGTTCGAGTCGACGCCTTAAATATGTGTGCGCCTCTTGGTTTAGGGGAACGAGGCAGCATTTTGGGTTCGGGGACCAGTGGAGATATAGTACATACAAAAAATTATGGATGTAGGTTTGACCGAAAGGAAATGATGCATGGGCCCTGCATTTTGATATACCCGGGGCCGCGTGAATTTGCTACTCTACTCAAAACTAGTAAGGTACACATGCATTGAACGCATGAGATTCCGAAACCAAATTATGAATAAATACACACTATAGCATGTAAAAGCTTTGAGTCATATATGCATGATGTAGATGTTTGTTTAGTTCTTATAGTTCATCTCATTCAAAATCAATTAGTTTTATAAAAAATTTAAGATTCATGGGGTTGTGCATTCTAAAGCATAAAGTAAAAAACAAATAATGGCAAATCATTTAGAACAAAATCAATTATGATACGGAAGATTCTAGAACAAAGGAGAAGTGCTTGTGTTTTTATTTGTGCATTATGCTTAAGTTCAACCATGGAGTCTTCTAAATTGTACATGTGGCAGATCTGGTGGAATGTTGATGATATCCAACGGCCAGTAGTGCTCGGATTTGCCATCTCTGCACTGTCGATTAGCAAGTTATTCGCACACTATATAGTTCTTGTGCCATAGTTGCATGTCTTGGAAAAAAGCTACTAGTGGGTTGTACTAGCTATTTAGGAATAGAAGATGTATACATGGTAGTTGTAGGGAAAGAGATGACATGGAGTATCTCAATTCCTATGAGTAGGGATTGGAAAAGAGATGTCATTTGGTTGACATCATAGGAACTTTTCTATTGAATCTAGAGATGCCATGTATCTCAATTCCTATGAGGAGGGATTAGAAAAGAGATGTAATTTGGTTCATATCATAGGAACTTTTCTATTGAATATATGCTAATGTTTATTTTCCTTTGAAATTATGGGAGTATAGGAATCCACTCATATGAACCAAGTGGCTCTAAAGCTATAGAAATGATATCATGTTTATTTCCTTTGAAATGTGGAGTATATGAATCTATTCCTATGAACCAATTGGCTCTAAACAAAAAAATCCTATAAAAATCATATCATATAGAGTTCCGATGATATTCCTCCACACCAAAGGATGGTTGAAATTGCTGCAGGTGATACGATGGTCTTTCTTTCTAGACTCCTCCCCCATCTTTATAGTTACCTCTCGAAGATGAATGAAATGATATATACAAGGTATTCTACATGTGCAATTTGGTACACGAAAACTCGATAAAAGTTTGCGAGGTTCAAATTTTCAATAAAGTTATATGCACTGCATTTTGGAATGGAGGGAGCATACGGCAGTTGCTAACACTCACGTGGAAGATTTGTGTGTAGGAGGAGTGGCTGTTCTCTTAAATGACATGGCAAAACTGACACTGCCGGATGCGGATCTAACGGTTCTTACGGCGTTCGTTAGGAAAAGGCTTGTGGCGAACATTTGTAGGATAATGATTTACAGACACATGCATTGCAGTGATACGTGCCCCCTGTCTCTCACGTACATGCACCCTCCCGAGTCCTATCGCACCCATCGTCTATCTGCAGGTTGACGTCACACACATATGTGCTCTTCACACCCTACCCTCAGAACTTCTAAAAATCAAAAGACGTCGCGCATATTTTATTTTAGCTCACACGTCACACACTTATACTATTACTCTTGTGGCGAACGTTCTTTGGGCATAGTATATTGTACTCTCACGAAGAGAAGCGGTGCATGCACGCACTAGTTCTCTCACACCCACTCGCGGGTACATGTAGGAGCGCATTTTTTTGAAGCTGGTACAACAAAATCACTCCATTATATATATAAGCAGGAGCCTTAGCGCTTGCTTTACTAGGGTTCCTCTTGTTCACTCTCTCATGCTCTCTAGATCTAAGCTAGACATAGGTGGCCACACTCTCTCTCAGCTCACGGCTGGTCACAAATCCGTCCGAACAACCTCGACCGGGGCAGGGGTGTAGGTGCACCGTTCATGCTGTCGTCGGCAGCGAGGGAGGAGACCAATGGCTGCCCGCGCATCCCGATCAGCGGCCGTGTCGTTCTCTCTGAGAGAGCGCCGACTCCGGAGGGCCTCTGACCCCTTCTTCCTCCCTGCGGTATTGTGGCCAAGATGCAGACTCCCGACACCGTCTTTGCCACATGCCGACGACCCTCAGGTATATATTCCTTCGAAACCTGCCTTGCTCTACTGCCCCAGCTCCCCACTTGGCTTCGTGTGGATATTTTTCTACTTCCGTCCGCTGTTCCAAAGCCACCTAGACTTTTACTATTATTAGATGTAAAGATAGTTCATACAGTCGACTCTAAGAGTTGGTTCAAATAGGGAACGAAGTGGGAAAGCTGTAGCATGAATCTAGGACTTGGTTCTAAGAGGAAACGAGGGAAAGTAGTAGATATTGGCTACCCAACCGGTCTCTTGGTTGAAAGGACGAAGAAATCATGGTGGATGGCAAAGGGTGGGGGAAAGTGGACCTATCTCTTGTTTGAAATAGGAAAGAAAGTGACGGGTGTTGGGGGACAACGCAAATGAGAATGAGCAGGCCTATATTTCCTGTGCTCACATAGGAAAATGTCGCCGAGGAGATAAAAAAATGGGACAAATGCAGACATGCTGCATGAGTCTTTGCCGCTCTCGGCAACCACATCTGCCTCACCACTTTATGCCCCTGCTATCCCTACGCCCATATCGGTACCGTTAATTTAAAATCACATGAAGCATTAAGCAATGCCACCTAATGTCACTAATAAGTAATGGTCTAGTGCCGTCGATAAATTGAAGCAATGCCACCACCATTTTATGAAGTGCTTCCGTCTTGGTTTATTTCCCATGAATTGTGTTTTTGCAGTTACACTTAAATCTCACACCGCTAACATTGCTTCATCCCAGTGGAGCTGCACAAATTTGATTGCACATTTACTGATCATGTGCTACTCTCATGACAGTAATACTAATGCTATTGTTCTGCATGTTAATCTAGTGGCAGTGTTGATGTGATGTGATGCTACTTACTTAAGGACACTTTCATACTGTCAATCTAGTGCCAATTATAACACAATAGATGTTGCTGTTAATCATACGCCACTGCAAATATCTGTCATTGTTTAAATAACCGTACTTCATATTTGCACAAATAGGGATGTCTGTCTCCATATCGTTTTGGGATGTCTGCCTCCGTATCATTTCTATCCACGGAATCAAAAGCACACACCTCAGTTTTAGTAGAACTACGCAAAATGAGATGGATATCCCTCGTTGCCGTTGTCTAACCACCCGTCTTCCAGGTATTCCTACATTGGTAGTTACTAGGTAGAATGACCAACGCAATATAAAGGAAGTTGATTCGTACATTTTACTTCCTGATTGCAGTGTAGGGACGAGCGAAAACAACTACATCCTAGTCCGGAATACACTTTCTACAAGTTCATCCATGGACCAAGGACTAGCTGGCACGGCTGCACGGCGGTTTTTTGGACAAGTATGTGGACAAGAGGCATTGTGGTCTTCTTATTTCTGCAAATAACAGTGCTTAAATTTAGTGGAATGCACAAGAATTTCAGCTGGTCAGTACACTACATGGTTCAGTTCAGCATTCCAACTGAGAACCTAACCCTGGATGGTGGCAACAAGAAAAAACCAGAGTGAACTCCAGGAAATTTAAGCCTGCCGGGAGGCCCTTTGCTCAGAGAAGCCTTGCTTGTTTTTTCCTGACTTGTAAACCTTCTCACAACTTTGTCTTTTGCTATGAACTAGTATATGTTTGTTATGTTCTATGAATCATTTAGATGTATAAAATTGCTTAACTTATGCTTTTCAAGTTTTTTATGAAGCCGAGTTTAATGTGAGTGTTCCACATGAATGCTGGACTAGCGTGTGAACTTTTGGAATTTACATTGTGGCCTCAGTTAACTGCATGAACCACTATAACAAGATACATAGTTGCTTATATGTCAGACAGCAGATTGTTGATTGTTAGCTAGTCGATAGCCTAGTGTTGAAGCGAGCTGATCCAATGTGCCGTGTTTTGCACAACTGGTTACAAGTGGGGTAGCACCAACAGTGTTTACAAGTACTTATGTATATGTCGGCGCACAGTTCTCAAACGAGTACTCTATTTCATCAAAAAACACACTGCTCGTATGATAAAACTAGTGAGGATGCATCTGTTTCGGCAACAATTACGATGATTCCCGGGCACACAAAAGTAGCTGCAGTTCCCATAGAAGGATTCAAACAGAGTACTAGCCCCAGAGTGCTCGATAATAGGCAAGGTTCGGATAATTAGACAGAATCGAAACTACTATTAAACACTAGCTGGGGCAAGTATTTCATGCCTCGATCTAATTTGGGCTGGACACAAGATGGACCTTGCCATGAACATCATCGAGGACGTCCGGCAGTAGCTCAATCCTGTGAACCTTCATGAAGACAACCTTATGGCCTTGCCACTCATAAACTTGTTTGTGGAGGCATGCCACGTCATCTTCCCGCGTAAGCTTGACAAGAATAGTATGCCTCACAAACGAAGGAGTAGCTTTGAACTTCTTGTGCTTCAGTACACCCTGGACAACACGCCTGACAACAGTGAGGCTGGAATACAACTCTTCATTGGTATAAGTGCATATGGCTTCCTGGATCCAACAGCCTAAAAACTCTGTTTTCCTAGTGCGTATATTCAGGTCATCCGCCTCATAGCGAGTGACATGTACAACCACACAATCCTTGTCTGCATCAGGGCTCTAATTGAAACAGAAACAAATTTTGAATTACTTTCCTGTATAAGAAACACAAGTTATTAAACCACTATGTATAGCATGGCATCGAAGCTTATAAAATTTTGCATTATTCATCACCACATACTTAGATGAAAAACCACAATCGAGATCGGCAAAGAAGAAAATCACCTTGGGAAGCTCAGCGGGGGGGGGGGACACATCCTCGAAGGGGGAAAACTGCTCCTACAGTGCCACGGGGGCTGTAACCTCAAACGGGGCGTTGACCATCTCAGCAGTGGCCGTGAGTGTATCTGGGGTCGGCTCGGTGGCTGCCTCCATCTTCTTGGAGCTCTCTGTCTCGTGGGGATCAGCCTCCCGCGTCTGCTCCAATATCGGCAAATCTTTGCCTGGTTCTCCTTGGTCCATCATGAAACTGACGAATACTAGGAGACCACTGAAAGGAAAACACAATCGCAATGACAATGAAACAAAAAAGAGAGTGAGGATCGGTTACTGCTTTGCAAAAGTTCTTTTTTTTCTCTGAACAAAAATATACCAACATCACGGATCCGCTTACCTTCCCTTCGTTGGGAGAGAAGAACAATGGCAGATGCAAGTGTTGCCTTTCTTGAAGTCGGTGAGGGAGAAGGGGATTCAGCGAAGAGTGAAATGATGTTGCTTCATCCCTCAAACTTAGACTGCGGAGAGGTGGGGTTTTGTGATACGACGGCTTGTTATTGCCGCGCTACGACCGGGGTGACTCTCCGCCTGCATACTGCCTTCTAATTTGGTGGATGGCATTTGGGCCTGCGCGCTGCATGGCCCACATGTCGGTGAACAAAAGTATAACGGCATTCAGTAGAGAGAGACGTTCCGATGACCTAGGAGGAGCCAGAAACGGTATTGTATCCACTGTACTAGTAGTAATTGTTTTTCTGGGTAGCTGTAGAGTGTCTCCACTGTACTAGTAGTAATTGTTTCTCTGGGCCCAAGACAAAACAGCCCATCCACCCTAGTAAATAGTAAAATCAATTCAAAAGTCCATATATTTACAGAATGAGAGGCGCTACCCACACCCAGCACACTGCCCCCCCCAAAAAAACCTAGGTGTTCTTCTTCTCCTCACTCCCAGCCACCTCATGTCAGCTCGCTCCACTCGTACCCCGAAATTCCTCACCTCACTCCTACAGAAAACCCCAGCTCCCCTTCTTCCTCACTACTACAGAAAAACCCCAGCTCCCCTTCTTCTTCACTCACACTACAACTAGGCTCGTCATTCGTTACTCTGCTCAAATCCTTGAGCGCGACGCGACGCCCTCGAGGAAAATGGAGTCGGCTGACCCCAGCGCCAAGAAGATGAGGCTCCCGCCAGCGGCGACGCCTGTTGTAGATCCTACACCCGGCAGCGCGGGGAGAAGCGGCGACCTCGCCCCCACCGGATCCCAGGAACCCGTAGAATCTCGGGTGGACCGCATCAGCGATCTCCCGGACGCCGTTCTTGGGCAGATCATCTCGCTTCTCCCCACCAAGGATTGCTGCTGGACCCAAGTCCTCTCAATTCGGTGGCGCCCTCTATGGCGCATCGTGCCCCTTAATCTCGAATGTCGTCAGCTATCTCTCTTCAATGATTTTGAAATCCCCAGAGCCATCATCTCCTCCCACCAGGGCTCTGTTCAAAGCCTCTACATCCCGTCATGCTACCTGAGCAAGCATACCATGCCCTGGACGGTGGACGCCTGGCTGAAATCCCCTGAATTCACAGAACTACAGTTGCTTGAGTTCTACTGTTCCCCTGGAAATCACCTACCAGATACCGAACGCCATCTACCTGTGCCCTCAGCACCGATGTCCATCTCGCGGTTTTCCTCCTCTCTCCACACCACCACCTTTGCACTGTGCGACCTACCAGACAATCTGGTACTAAACCTTCGACTCCCATTTTTCAAGAAACTTTCACTTGTGTGGCTTTGTATATCGGAGGCCTCATTGCACAACATCATCCACTCCAGTTGCCCTGCCCTGGAGTGCTTGGTGCTTGTTTTCATAGTTAGAATCGATTCTCTCCAAATAAAGTCGCCTAACCTTGTAAGAATTGGAATTTGTTTTGACGAAAGGCAGCTCATCATCCAAGATGCCCCTCCACTTCAAAGGTTGATCCTTGATTCTAGTTATTCACCGTTGCAAATAACCGTCCTCTCCGTGCCTAAACTGGAGACCTTGGGTGTAATACATGATCTCTGTGCTCATTTCAATTTGGTGTTTGGCTCCATAGTTCTTCAGGTAATTTACATTATCATCTACACTTGTAACCATAAGCTGCATTTTAAATTTCTGAGCATAAGTTATATGTCATCTTGGAGTACACATTTTGTACTAATATTATGTTCTATGCTCAATGACGAGTTTCTCCATGGATGGCCTATCAATGGTGCTGGATTCTGTCAAGATCTTATATATCCAAATGAATAGTTTTGATCTGAACAAGATTATTGGCTTGCTTCAATGCCTTCCATGTCTGGAGAAGTTGTATATAAAGGTGATAATTTCATGCACATTGGAAGCCCGCATATACTGTACAAGAATAACCGTTCAGCTATTGCTCTTTCGACACTCTTTTTTAGACCTTAACTGTTTTCAATCTTCATGTCTATTTAGGCAACAGGACGGGGTAAGAAAGTTATAACCAATCTGTGGATTCGTAAGCATCGGGATTTTCTCACTTCTCATGAGATTCGGTTGAAGACAATAACGCTAGAACGATATGTAGCCAACCGTGCAAACACTAGATTTGTCACATTCTTCCTGCTGAATGCGAGGTTACTATTGTCCATCAGGCTTAAGTTTATCAGCAGCATGGTTTTGACGGATGGGTATGTGGAAGAGCAAAAAAAAGGAGTTTCAGGTGGGCAAAAGAGCTTCTGAACGTGTCGGGCTTCTATTTACAACATATTGTGGTCATATTCCAGTAAATTTCACGACCCAGGATGTTCATTCTATGGACCTGACCAATCCATTTGACTATGACTGCCAAAAACAGTGCTGGAGTTAGATGTTGTTGCCCTTTTCAACCTGGGTTTTTTCGTAAACCTGATGAACAATTAACCCTCGTGCTTTTGTACAGTTTGTAAGCTGGAGTTAGATGTTCTTGCCCTTTCCAACTCGGTTGTGACTGTCATATTTTCTTTGAAGCAAGGCAAATGGCTTGCGAGTCATTTAATTTAGAGTGAAATATTGTAACAACTAACAAACCCCAACCAAGGGAAATAACATCACTCTCGCCAGCTGCTTGAGCTCACTGTGCATTACAGAAACCAAGTGATTAGCCCCCACTAGCACCCACAAACTTATTTCGAACTAGCACATCAAAATGGGCTGTAAATTTTCATAGGAAAGGCTGCATGACCGTGACAGATTTGGATTCTGACATTTGGGACCCGCGAGGAAATAGCCTATCCAAGGTGGTGTCGACTTACTAGCCAGTCAACAAACAATTCTGCCTACCAGCCGTTGGATTGACATCCAACATCTGTCGTGTATCTTCTATCTATTGTCTTCTTCTTCCTCCAGCCACCCAAACCAAACCACCCCATTGGCTCTACCTACTCCCGCCTCCCATGGCTGGCTGCGCCTCCGCCGCCCTACCATACGTACCCTCCAACGTTGGCCAGTCCCTTCCTCTATTCCCCCACATGTCCTGTTATTCTCCGGCAACGTCAGCCCCAACACGCACCCGCATCCGAACCTGCGACTGAACCGGCACATCTTCCACGGCTCCTGTTCGTTCCGTTCGAGGCCTCGCCGTCTTCCTCCACCTTGCGGCCTTGGTTTGCTCGCCGTGCGCGGAGCGCCGCCCTCTTGCGTTGTCAACGTTGTCAACAACCAGCGTCATGGCAGTACGCAAGCAAGTGCCTCTATATTACAAGCCCAAAAATATGGTTTCTCCTAATGGTTGGACATCTGGGGCTCACGCCATTGTCAATGTAGTCAATAAACAAGAGAATTACACTATGAGCAGCTGACACCAGGGACCCAGCAGGTCGCGTAGTTTTTTTGAGGAACAAACAGTTATTATTTATACTAGTTTTAGCGACGGATCAAGGTAACAATAGGGCTGTGCAGGGGTTGTGGCCCGTCTAGCCAGGGTTTTATTTATGTTTACCACATCATGAGCCCAGTTGTGTTTTTTTTTCATGCTAAAAATGGCTAGCCTAGTTCTATTTTTTTAAAGAAATACCCAAACGAGGCATACTTGCTTTATTAGCCTTGCTGGGCTGCAAATCTTTCAAGACAAGGAGAGTTTCATTCGGTTTTCCCAGAAATGGGTTGTACATTTTTAAAACGCATCAAACCGGGAATTAGTTTCAATTTTTTTCATTACAAGATTCTAAATTCCATTGATTTTTATGCGTGGACACTTATTTGGATTTTATATTTATATAAATTATTTTTCAAAATAGTTTGAATGTGAATCGATATTTCGGGATTAAAAACAGTTGACCGCACAGAAATATGCAAACATTCGTATACTTTTTAACCGTGGCCACAATATGGGGTGTAATGCTAACAAAAAGAAGATGGGCTCCGAAACAATTCTTAAGAATTAGCAAATGGGCTGTACATTATTAGAAATAATGCACACAAGAGTAGTGACTGTTGGATTTCCATCCAACGTCTGCCGTGCTTCTTCAATCTCCGCTCTTCCTGCTCCAGCCGGTCAAACAAGCACCGGCGGGATTGCCTGCTCCCTCCTCCCCGCGGCCGGCTGTGCTGCCGCGCAGGCCTCACCGCCCCACCGTACTCCCATCACTGGCCTAGCCATCCCTCTACTCACCCACACCTGTTGTTATTCTCCGGCGACGGCAGACGAACCAGTAAACCCTCGTACAGTCGTACTCATCTCCGCGTGGGAAACAACTGCCGAGTCTTCCTGCCTCCGTGTCATTCCCTTCCTAGGCCTCGTCGTCGTCCACCGCCCAAGTGCTCTAGGCGTGGCCTGGTCAACATGGTCAACGACCGACATGCATCTGAAGTGGAATGTACGTGGAGAGGCTGACAGCTTGGTCCAGGGCCGCACACAAGGAAATGCCTCCTTATTACACGCAAAATAATGATTCCTCCACCTAACATCTGGGACCCACCAGAAGGGCCTCTGTACTTCATGGAAAAAACTTTACCGCCGCTGACAGCTCGGACCCACCAGCTATATCTTCGCACGCAAGGAAGTGCCTCCTTATGACGCACAAAAAATGAATACCCCCTGCTAGCTGGGACACACCATAGTGGGTGGCTGACTTGTGGGCCTACTAAGTTGACGGGGACAGAGGGCTTTGTTAACTATGTCATTATGAACGATTCTAGCTCCCCTGACCGTCCGATGTCCATCCAACGGCCATAGTGCTTCTTCAACCTCTGGTCTTCTTGCTCCAGCCGCCCAAAGCAGCGCCGGTCATGTCGCCTGCTCCTGCCTCCCGTGGCCGGCTGTGCTTCCGCGGAGTCCTTACGGCCCCATCATATACTCACATCCCTGGCCTGTCTATCCCTCTACTCACCCACACCTCCTGTTATTTTCCGGCGACGGCAGCCGACCCAGTCAACCCTCATACTCTCCACCGCGTGGGCAGCCACTGTCGTGTCTTCCCTGGCTCCGTGTCGTGCCCTTCATAGGCCTCGCCGTCATCCACCGCCCAGGTGCTCTCGGTGTGGCGTGGTCAATGTGGTCAACGAACGACATCCATCGGAAGTGGACTGTACGTGGAGAGGCTGACAGCTTGGTCCAGGGCCGCACACAAGGAAATGCCTCCATATTACGCGCAAAATAAAGATTCCTCCACCTGACATCTGGGACCCGCCGGAAGGGCCTATTTATTTCGCGAAAAAACGTTCCCTCCGCTGACAGGTCGGACCCACCAACTATATCTTCGCACGTAAGGAAGTGCCTCCTTATTGCGCACAAAAAAATGAATACCCCCTGCCAGCTGGGACCCACCATAGTGGGAGGCTGACTTGTGGGCCTACTAAGTTGACATGGACGGAGGACTTTGTCAACTTAGTCAATATGAACGATTCTAGCTCCAATGACCGTATGATGTCCATCCAACGACCTTAGTGCTTCTTCAACATCTGGTCTTCTTGCTCCTGCCGCCCAAAGCAGCGCCGTTCGTGCCACCTGCTCCTGCCTCCCGTGGCCGGCTGTGCTGCCGCGGAGGCCTCCCCGCCCCCATACTACTCACACTGCTGGCCAGGCCATCCCTCCACTCACCCACACCCCCTGTTATTCTGCGACGACGGCAGCCTCACACCGCAGCCGAACCAGTGAACCCTCGTACCCCTCTCCGCATGGGCATCCACTGCCACGTCTTCCCCGGCTCCGCGTCGTCCCCTTCCTAGGACTCGCCATCATCCACTGCCATGGTCAATGTGGTCAACGACCGACTTCCATCAGAAGAGTACTATACGTGGAGAGGCTGACAGCTGGGTCCACGGCCACAGCCCAGTTTTTTGTGATTTGCCAAGTAAGTCGCTTTGTCAGGCCTGTTGGGCCGCAAATCTTTCAAGACGAGGAGAACTTCATTCGGCTGGCCAAGAAAATGGCCTATCAGTAATGAGAAATGGGATGTACATTTTTAGAACACATCAAACCGGCAATTAGTTTCAAATTTCTTTTTTTCATTTCGAGATTTTAAATTGCATTGATTTTTATGCGTGGATAATTTGTTGGATTTTATATTGATATACATTTATTTTTAAAATCAGTTTGAACATGACTCGAAATTTCGGGATTAAAAACAGTTCGGACCGCACCGAAATATGAAAAATTTCGTATAATTTTTTAACCATGACCACAATATGGGCTGTAATGCTAACAAAAAGAATATGGGCTCCAAAAAAAACCTTAAGAATTAGCAAATGGGCTGTAAATTATTAGAAATAATGGCAGATGGGCTATATGTTGTTTTCCACAGATTTGAGGCTTTCCTAAAATAAGGGTTGACGCACAAGCAGTGACTGTTGGATTTCCATCCAACGGCCATCGTGCTTCTTCAATCTCTGCTCTTCCTGCTCCAGCCGCTCAAACAAGCGCTGGCGGGACTGCCTGCTCCCTCCTCCCCGCGGCCGGCTGTGCTACCGCGCAGGCCTCACCGCCCCATCGTACTCCCATCGCTGGCCTAGCCATCCCTCTACTCACCCACACGTTCTGTTATTCTCCGGCGACGGCAGACGAACAAGTAAACCCTCATACAGTCATACTCCTCTCCACGTGGGAAACAACTGCCGAGTCTTCCCTGCCTCTGTGTCGTTCCCTTCCTAGGCCTCGCTGTCGTCCACCGCCCTGGTGCTCTCGGCGCGGCTGATGACCCACAAGTATAGGGGGTCTATCATAGTCCTTTTGATAAGTAAGAGTGTCGAACCCAACGAGGAGCAGAAGGAAATGATAAGCGGTTTTCATCAAGGTATTCTCTGCAAGTACTGAAACAAGTGGTAAGAGATAGTTTTGTGATAGGATAAATTGTAACGAGCAACAAGTAACAAAAGTAAATAAAGTGCAGCAAGGTGGCCCAATCCTTTTGTAGCAAAGGACAAGCCGGAACAAACCCTTATAATAGGAAAAGCACTCCCGAGGACACATGGGAATATCGTCAAGCTAGTTTTCATCACGTTCATATGATTCGCGTTCAATACTTTGATAATTTGATATGTGGGTGGACCGGTGCTTGGGTGCTGTTCTTACTTGAACAAGCATCCCACTTATGATTAACCTCTATTGCAAGCATCCACAACTACAACAAAAGTATTAAGGTAAACCTAACCATATCATGAAACATGTGGATCCAAATCAGCCCCTTACGAAGCAACACATAAACTAGGGTTTAAGCTTCTGTCACTCTAGAAACCCATCATCTACTTATTACTTCCCAATGCCTTCCTCTAGGCCCAAATAATGGTGAAGTGTTATGTAGTCGACATTCACATAACACCACTAGAGGCTAGACAACATACATCTTATCAAAATATCAAACGAATACCAAATCCACATGACTACTAATAGCAAGACTTCTCCCTTGTCCTCAGGAACAAACGTAATTACTCACAAAGCATATTCATGTTCATAATTAGAGGGGTAATAATATGCATATAGGATCTGAACATATGATCTTCCACCAAATAAACCAACTAGCATCAACTACAAGGAGTAATCAACACTACTAGCACCAATCCCGGACTTTGAGACAAGAATTGGATACAAGAGATGAACTAGGGTTTGGAGATGAGATGGTGCTGGTGAAGATGTTGATGGAGATTGCCCTCTCCCGATGAGAGGAGCATTGGTGATGACGATGGTGATGGTTTCCCCCTCCCGGGGTGAAGTTTCCCTGGCAGAACAGCTCTACCGGAGCTCTAGATTGGATCCGCCAAAGTTCCGCCTCATGGCGGCGGAGTCTCGTCCCGAAAAGTTCCTTCCTATTTTTTTCTCATCGAAAGACCTCATATAGGAGAAGATGGATGTCGGAGAGCCACCAAGGGGCCCACGAGGTAGGGGGCGCGCCCTAGGGGGGGAGCCCCCCACCCTCGTGAGCAAGGTGTGGGCCCCTGGCCTTCATCTTTGGCGAGGATTTTTCTTTATTTGTTTTAAGATGTTCCATGGAGTTTCAGGACTTTTGGACTTGCGCAGAATAGGTCTCTAATATTTGCTCCTTTTCCAGCCCAGATTTCCAACTGCCGGCATTCTCCCTCCTTATGTAAACCTTGTAAAATAAGAGAGAATAGCCATAATTATTGTGACATAAAATGAAATAACAGTCCATAATGCGATAAATATCGATATAAAAGCATGATGCAAAATGGACGTATCAACTCCCCCAAGCTTAGACCTCGCTTGTCCTCAAGCGAAAAGCCGATAACAATAAATATGTCCTCATGTTTAGAGGTAGAGGCGTCGATAAAAATAAAATACGGACATGAAGGCATCTGGATTATTCTCATAACAGCAACATATATAGATTTTGTCATATGATTACTTATGTTCAAGTGATGATCTATTCACAATGCAAAAGTATAAATCATAAACCTTATTGGGCTCCGGCAAACTATAATCTCAGTCATTGAAGCAATTGCAATTTATCATAACATCGGAAAGAGTCTATGTCAGAGCTAAAAAGCAAGTCCACATACTCAACTATCATTTAGTCCTCCATAATTGCTAACACTCACGCAACACTTGTGGTTACGGAGTTTTAATCGGACACAGAGAAAGATAGGGGCTTATAGTTTTGCCCCACAACCTTTTACCTCAAGGGTAATGTCAACAATAATGGTTCATGCTCCCCTACATCCAATTAGATATATATATATATATCATGTTCTTTCCAACATGCTGAGCTTGCCAAAGGATAAAATGAAAAAGAAAAGGTGAAGATCACCATGACTCTTGCATAAGGTAGAAGATAATAATAAAGGATAGGCCCTTCGCAGAGGGAAGCAGAGGTTGCCATGCGCTTTTATGGTTTGATGTATAAAATCTCAATGCGAGAGAACATCACTTTATATTGCCCCTTGTGACATGAACCTTCATTATGCTGTCCGTCGCTTTTATTACTTCCACATCACAAGATCGTATAAAGCTTATTTCTCCCACACCAATCAATCATACATGTTTAGAGCAATTTTTATTGCTTTGCACCGATGACAACTTACTTGAAGGATCTTACTCAATCCATAGGTAGATATGGTGGACTCTCATGGCAAAACTGGTTTAAGGGTATTTGGAAGCACAAGTAGTATTTCTACTTGGTGCTGAGAATTTGGCTAGCATGAGGGGGAAAGGCAAGCTCAACAAGTTAGAGGATCCATGACAACATACTTTATCTCGGATATAAGAAAGACATAACTCATTACATTGTCTTCCTTGTCCAACATCAACTCTTTAGCATGTCATATTTTAATGAGTGCTCCCAATCATAAAAGATGTCAATGATAATATATCTATATGTGAAAACCTCTCTTTCCTTATTACTTCCTATTAATTGCAACAATGACCAAAGCTATGTCTGCCAACTCCCAACAACTTTTAATCATCATACTCTTTCTATGTGAAGTCATTACTCTCAATAAGATCAATATGAACTTTTTGTTTCTTTTTATTCTTTTATTCTTTTCTTTTATTCACCCAAGATCATGGCAAAATAATCAAGCCCTTGACTCAACACTAATCTTTACTGTATATAGCTTACGGACTTGATTACATAGAGAGATCATAAAGCAAAACTCAAAACTAGATCGTGCCATAAACTTTATTCTACTAGATCAAGATACTACTAATAGGATCGAAATAAGAAAAACAGTAAAGATAGGAGTTGTGATTGTGATATGATACCGGGGCACCTCCCCCAAGCTTGGCAGTTGCCAAGGGGAGTGCCCATACCCATGTGATTATATCTCCTTTGTCGGTGAAGAAGGTGGAGGTGACGGATAATCGCACATCGAGCGTGAGAGGTCCTCCAGTTTGCCAATAATGCCCTTGAGTGCAACAATATGCTCCTTCAACAAAATATTTTCTTGTGTGAGATACTTGTTTTGTATACGAGCTAACTCAATCATCTTGAAAGCTTCAATCTCAGTTGGGGTAAGAAGGTTATGATCAAGTTGAAGGATGTCTTTTGCTGCCGGAGCTTGATCCTCCGTGGCCTTCTTGATCCGTTCATCCTTGTTGACCCTCGTGGGTTCTTCCCTCTTCAGATCTATCTTCATTAGCCAAGCATTGTTGTCACCATTGTTGGAGAGGGAGATGACATGATGCCTAGCCTGGAAAACCCTGACAGAAAACAGCTCGAAACAAGAACAGAGGAGGTTTGCATGATATGGGAGTCAAAACCTTCGGGAGAATATATAATGAATTTTTACCGACCAAAATACGTATCGTGCAAGAAAAAGGAGTCCAGAAGGCACACGAGGTAGGGGCGCGCGCCCAGGGGGGTAGGGCGCGCCCACCACCCTCGTGGGGCCCTCGTGTCCTTCCCGGATTGCTACTTATTTTTCTATTTTTCTAAATATTCCAAAACAAAGAAATATTGCCTTAAAAATTGTTTTGGAGTCGGTTTACTTACCGTACCACATACCTATTCCTTTTCGGGGTCTGAAACGCTCCGGAAAGTGTCCCTTATGTATTCCTCCGGGGTTACGGTTTCAATAATATTGGTTTCAACATTTATGGGATTACCTGAGATATAATGTTTGATTCTTTGACCGTTCACCAACTTCGGATTTGTGCCTTCGAAGTTGTTGATTTTTATGGCACCAGAACGATAGACCTCCTCGGTAACATAAGGACCTTCCCATTTAGAGAGGAGTTTTCCTGCAAAAAATCTTAAACGAGAGTTGTGTAACAGAACATAATCACCTACATTAAACTCATGCTTTTGTATCCTTTTGTCATGCCATCTTTTAACTTTTTCTTTAAACAGTTTGGCATTCTCATAGGCCTAGGTTCTCCTCTCATCAAGTGAGCTAATGTCAAATAGTCTCTTCTCACCGGCAAGTTTGAAATCATAATTAAGCTCTTTAATGTCCCAATATTCCTTATGTTCTAGTTCGAGAGGTAAGTGACATGCTTTTCCATAAACCAATTTATATGGGGACATACCCATAGGATTTTTATATGCAGTTCTATAGGCCCATAATGCATCATCAAGTTTCTTGGACCAATTCTTTCTAGACCTATTAACAGTATTTTGCAAAATTAATTTGAGCTCTCTATTGCTCAACTCTACTTGACCACTAGACTGTGGGTGATAAGGAGATGCAATTCTATGATTAACATCATATTTAGCAAGCATTTTACGGAAAGCACCATGAATAAAGTGTGAACCACCGTCAGTCATTAAATATATAGGGACTCCAAACCTCGGAAAAATAACTTCCTTAAGCATTTTAATAGAAGTGTTATGATCAGCACTACTAGTTGGAATAGCTTCTACCCACTTAGTAACATAATCAACAGCAACTAAAATATGTGTATATCCATTAGAGGCAGGAAAACGTCTCATATAATCAAAGCCCCAAACATCAAACGGTTCAATAACAAGAGAATAATTCATAGGCATTTCTTGACGTCTACTAATATTACCAATTCTTTGACATTCATCACAAGATAAGACAAACTTACGGGCATCCTTGAAGAGAGTAGGCCAATAAAAACCAGATTGCAATACCTTATGTGCAGTTCTATCTCCGGCGTGGTGTCCTCCATAAGACTCGGAGTGACACTTGCTTAGGATCTGTTCATGTTCATGCTCAGGTACACAACGTCTAATAACACCAGCTAACCTTCTTTATAAAGATGTGAATCATCCCAAAAGTAATGTCTCAAGTCATAGAAGAACTTTTTCTTTTGCTGGTATGTGAAGCTAGGTGGTATAAACTTAGCAACAATATAATTAGCATAATCAGCATACCATGGAGTACTATGAGAAGTACTTATAACATTTAATTGTTCATCAGGAAAGCTATCATTAATAGGTAGTGGGTCATCAAGAATATTCTCTAACCTGGACAAGTTGTCTGCAACGGGGTTCTCAGCTCCCTTTCTATCAACAATATGCAAATCAAATTCTTGTAGCAAGAGAACCCGTCTAATAAGTATAGGTTTAGCATCTTTCTTTTCCATAAGATATTTAATAGCAGCATGATCAGTTTGAATAGTTACTTTAGAATCAACAATATAAGATCTGAACTTATCACAAGCAAATACAACTGCTAAAAGCTCTTTTTCAGTAGTAGCATAATTTCTTTGAGCATTGTCTAGAGTCTTACTAGCATAATGAATAACATTTAATTTCTTATCAACTCTTTGCCCTAGAACAGCACCTACAGCATAATCACTAACATCACACATAATTTCAAAGGGTAAATTCCAATCAAGTGGCTGAACAACAGGTGCAGAGACTAATGCTTTCTTAAGTATTTCAAATGCTTCTACACAATCATCATCAAAGACAAATGGTATATCTTTTTGCAATAAATTAGTCAGAGGCCGAGAAATTTTGGAGAAGTCCTTAATGAACCTCCTGTAAAATCCGGCGTGACCAAGGAAACTTCTTATACCTTTGATGTCCTTGGGACATGGCATCTTTTCAATAGCATCAACCTTGGCTTTATCAACTTCAATACCTCTTTCAGAAACTTTGCGCCCCAAGACAATACCTTCATTAACCATAAAGTGGCACTTTTCCCAATTCAAGACAAGATTAGTTTCTTCACATCTCTGCAAAACCCGATCAAGATTGCTCAAGCAATCATCAAAAGAGGATCCATAGACGGAAAAGTCGTCCATGAAAACCTCACAAATCTTTTCACAAAAGTCAGAGAATATAGCCATCATGCATCTTTGAAAGGTAGCAGGTGCATTACATAAACCAAAAGGCATACGTCTATAAGCAAAAGTACCAAAAGGGCATGTAAAAGTAGTCTTTTATTGATCTCTAGATGACACAGGTATTTGAGAGAAACCAGAATAACCATCTAGAAAGCAATAGTGTGTATGTTTGCATAATCTTGCTAGCATTTGATCAATAAAAGGTAAGGGGTAATGATCTTTCTTAGTAGCTTTATTTAATTTGCCGAAATCAATTACCATCCTATAACCTGTGATAATTCTTTGTGGAATCAATTCATCTTTATCATTAGGAACAACAGTAATACCTCCCTTCTTAGGGACACAATGGACAGGACTTACCCACTCACTATCAGCACCGGGATAGATTATACCTGCCTCCAGAAGCTTTAGTATTTCTTTTCTTACCACTTCTTTCATTTTAGGATTCAGACATCGTTGAGGATCACGAACTGGTTTGGCATCTGCTTCCAAATTTATTTTATGTTGATATAGAGTGGGACTAATGCCCTTAAGATCATCAAGAGTATATCCAATAGCAGCATGATGCTTCTTCAGAGTTTTCAATAGTCTTTCTTCTTCATGCTCTGAAAGGTTAGCACTAATAATAACAGGATATATCTTCTTTTCATCAAGATAAGCATATTTATGATTATCAGGCAAAGGTTTAAGCTCAAACACGGGATCACCCTTGGGTGGAGGTGGATCCCCTAAAATTTCAATAGGCAAATTGTGTTGCAGAATAGGTTCCTGTTTAAAGAATACTTCATCTATTTCCCTTCTTTCATTCATGAACATATCATTTTCATGGTCTAGCAGACAATGTTCTAAAGGATCACTAGGAGGTACGGCAATAGAAGCAAGACCAATAATTTCATCCTTACTAGATAATTCTTCCACACATGTTGTTTACTAAATTTAGAGAAATTAAACTCATGAACCATATCATCCAAGCCAACAGTAACAACATTCTTTTTGCAATCTATGGTAGCATTGACAGTATTTAAGAAGGGTCTACCAAATATAATGGGACAAAAGCTATCTTGTGGGGAACCAAGAACAAGAAAATCAGCAGGATATTTAGTTTTCCCACACAAGACTTCAACATCTCTAACAATTCCAATTGGTGCAATAGTATCTCTGTTAGCAAGTTTAATAGTAACATCAATATCTTCTAACTCAACAGGTGCAATTTCATTCTTAATTTCTTCGTATAAGTCAATAGGTATTACACTAGCACTAGCACCCATATCACATAAGCCATGATAACAATGATCTCCTATTTTAACAGAAATAACAGGCACGCCTACCACAGGTCTATGTTTATCTTTATCACAAGGTTTAACAATTCTAGCAGTTTCACCTTCGTACTGAATAACATGCCCATCAATATTATCAGATAAGAGATCTTTAACAATAGCAATATTAGGTTCTACTTTAACTTGCTCAGGAGGTGTATAAGTTCTAATATTGCTTCTACGAACAACAGTTGAAGCTTTAGCATGATCCTTTATTCTAACAGGGAAAGGTGGTTTCTCAATATAAGAAGTAGGAACAATAGGATCATTATAAGTGACAGTCTTTTCTTCAACTTTAATAGGTGCAGCTACTTTTACTTCTATGGGAGGATGATATTTAAACCACTTCTCCTTAGGGAGATCAACATAAGTAGCAAAAGATTCACAGAAAGAAGCTACTATCTCAGAGTCAAGTCCATATTTAGTGATAAACTTACGGAAAATATCGGTATCCATAAAAGATTTAACACAATCAAACTTAGGTGTCATACCTGACTCCTTACCTTCGTCGAGGTCCCAATATTCAGAGTTGCATTAAATTCTATTCAATAAATTCCATATGAATTCAATATTCTTCATCATAAAAGAGCCAGCACAAGAAGTATCGAGCATGGTACGATTGTTATCAGAAAGCCGAGCATATAAATTTCGAATATTCATTTCTCTTGAGAGCTCATGATTGGGGCATGAATATAACATTGATTTAAGCCTCCCCCAAGCTTGAGCGATGCTTTCTCCTTCGCGAGGCCAAAAATTATATATACATAATTGCTATCATGATGAACAAGATGCATAGGGTAGTACTTTCGATGAATTTCCAGCTTCAATCTTTTATAGTCCCATGATCTCATATCATCACATAGCCTATACCATATCAATGCGTCTCCCTTCAAAGATAAAGGGAAGACCTTCTTCTTAGCAACATCATCGGGTATACCTGCAAGCTTAAATAATCCACAAACTACATCCACATAAGTGCTCATCAGGATGCTTTGTTCCATCTCCTATAAAAGGGTTAGATAACAGTTTTTCCATCATACCCGAAGGAGATTCAAAAGGAGTTTCATTTTCAATAGGTTCAGTAGGTTGAGGAGCAACTCTTTGCTCTACTGGACGGGGTGAAGATACCCCGAACAAGCCCATCAGAGAATTACTTTCCATAGTAACAAGTGACGGTAAATTTCAGCACACTATATAAATTTTTTACTTACCAAATTCCACCTACCAAAAGCGCTACACTCCCCGGCAATGGCGCCAGAAAAGAGTCCTGATGGCCCAGAAGTATAGGGGATCTATCGTAGTCCTTTTGATAAGTAAGAGTGTCGAACCGAACGAGGAGCAGAAGGAAATGATAAGCGGTTTTCAGCAAGGTATTCTCTGCAAGTACTGAAATAAGTGGTAACAGATAGTTTTGTGATAGGATAAATTGTAACGAGCAACAAGTAACAAAAGTAAATAAAGTGCAGCAAGGTGGCCCAATCCTTTTGTAGCAAAGGACAAGCCGGAACAAACTCTTATAATAGGAAAAGCGCTCCCGAGGACACATGGGAATATCGTCAAGCTAGTTTTCATCAGGTTCGTATGATTCGCGTTCGATACTTTGATAATTTGATATGTGGGTGGACCGGTGCTTGGGTGCTGTTCTTACTTGAACAAGCATCCCACTTATGATTAACCTCTATTGCAAGCATCCGCAACTACAACAAAAGTATTAAGGTAAACCTAACCATAGCATGAAATATGTGGATCCAAATCAGCCCCTTACGAAGCAACGCATAAACTAGGGTTTAAGCTTCTGTCACTCTAGCAACCCATCATCTACTTATTACTTCCCAATGCCTTCCTCTAGGCCCAAATAATGGTGAAGTGTTATGTAGTCGACGTTCACATAACACCACTAGAGGCTAGACAACATACATCTTATCAAAATATCAAACGAATACCAAATTCACATGACTACTAATAGCAAGACTTCTCCCTTGTCCTCGGGAACAAACATAGTTACTCACAAACAATATTCATGTTCATAATCAGAGGGGTAATAATATGCATACAGGATCTGAACATATGATCTTCCACCAAATAAACCAACTAGCATCAACTACAAGGAGTAATCAACACTACTAGCAACCTACTAGCACCAATCCCGGACTTTGAGACAAGAATTGGATACAAGAGATGAACTAGGGTTTGGAGATGAGATGGTGCTGGTGAAGATGTTGATGGAGATTGCCCTCTCCCGATGAGAGGAGCGTTGGTGATGACGATGGTGATGATTTCCCCCTCCCGGAGGGAAGTTTCCCCGGCAGAACAGCTCTGCTGGAGCTCTAGATTGGATCTGCCAAGGTTCCGCCTCGTGGCGGCGGAGTCTCGTCCTGAAAAGTTCCTTCCTATTTTTTTCTCATCGAAAGACCTCATATAGGAGAAGATGGACATCGGAGAGCCACCAGGGGGCCCACGAGGTAGGGGGCGCGCCCTAGGGGGGGGCGCCCCCCACCCTCGTGAGCAGGGTGTGGTCCCCCTAGCCTTCATCTTTGGCGATGATTTTTCTTTATTTGTTTTAAGATGTTCCGTGGTGTTTCAGGACTTTTGGAGTTGCGCAGAATAGGTCTCTAATATTTGCTCCTTTTCTAGCCCAGAATTCCAGCTGCCGGCATTCTCCCTCCTTATGTAAACCTTGTAAAATAAGAGAGAATAGCCATAAGTATTGTGACATAAAGTGAAATAACAGTCCATAATGCGATAAATATCAATATAAAAGCATGATGCAAAATGGACGTATCAGCGGCCTGGTCAACTTGGTCGACGACTGACATGCATCTGAAGTGGACTGGACGTGGAGAGGCTGACAGCTGGGTCCAGGGCCGCACGCAAGGAAATGCCTCCTTATTACGCGCAAAATAATGATTCCTCCACCTGACATCTGGGACCCACCGGAAGGGCCTCTCTATTTCATAAAAAAAACGTTACCGCCGCTGACAGCTCGGACCCACCAGCTATATCTTCGCATGCAAGGAAGTGCCTCCTTATTACACAAAAAAATGAATACTCCCCCAGCTAGCTAGGACCCAGTATAGTGGCAGGCTGACTTGTGGGACTACTAAGTTGACGGGGACGGAGGGCTTTGTCAACTTAGTCAATATGCACAATCCTAGCTCCGGTGACCTATGATGTCCGTCCAACAGCCGTAGTGCTTCTTCAACCTCTGGTCTTCTTGCTCCAGCCGCCCAAACCAGCACCGGTCGTGCCTCGTGCTCCTACCTCCCGTGGCCAGTTGCGATGCGGCGGAGGCCTCACCGGCCCCTACTACTCCAACCGCTGGCTAGGCCATCCCTCTACTCACCCACACCCCCTATTATTCTATGGCGACGGCAGCCTCACACCGAAGTGAACCAGTGAACCCTCATACTCCTCTATGCATGGGCATCCACTGCCGCGTCTTCCCTGGGTCCGCATCGTCCCCTTCCTAGGCCTAGCCGTCGTCCGCCGCCTTGGTGCTCTTGGCGCGGCGTGGTCAATGTGGTCAACGACCGACTTCAATCGGAAGAGTACTGTATGTGGAGAGGCTGACAGCTGGATCCACTTCAGCCGCAAGGAAGTGCCTCCTTATTACGCGCAAAATAATTATTCCTGTACCTCACAGTGGGGACCCATCGGACGGGCCACCGTATTTCGCGATAAACACGTTCCCCCTTGACTGCTGGGACCCACCAGCTACATCTTCGCACGCAAGGAAGTGCGTCGGGGGAAAAAAACGATTCGCCCCCTTGACTATTGGGACCCACCAGCTATATCTTCGCACGCAAGGAAGTGCCTGACAGTCGGGACCCACCTGGTCGAAGCGTACATAGCGTTGTCATTCTGGTCTCGAACATGTCCGTACATACTGGTCGATGTAGAGCGCGCACGTGTCGTAGTTGAGGCGCGCATGTAGCATGTGCACGTACGTACAGCGGCCAGTGTGCAAGAAAGAAAATACGACCACGTATGTACATATGGGCGGGGTCTCGAACGCCTACTCGCGCATATGTACGGCCAGGGCTCGTGTACATGGCTGAGTCGGAACGGAGAAACTACGTCGTCGTCGTGTTCATGGTGAGGCAACAGAATGTGTCGTGTTCATTGGGAGGCAACAGAACGCATGGGAGCCAACCGGCTTGCACGGAATAGACGATGGAAACGAGGCATGGTGTACCGCAGAACGGAGGAAATGGCCTTGTGTTCGACCAGCCACGTTCGAAACGGGATCCTGTTCATCGGGAGGGGTCTGGCGTACCGCGAAACGGAGGAAGCGGACCTTCTATGGTCGAAACGGGGGTCCTGTTGATCGGGAGGGGTGTGGCGTACCGCAAAATGGAGGAAACGGACTTGTGTTGGAGCGCTACGGTCGAAACAGGGGTCCTGTTCATCGGGAGCGGTGTGGCGTACCGCAAAACGGGACTCCACGGGATACTGTTCATCTCCACCGTCGACCCCCTCCAGCCTCCACGGGCTATTGTTCATCCACCGTTGACCTCCTCCAGCCTCCAGCTGCGACTATTCATCCACGGGCTCCTGTTCATCCAGCCTCCACCGCGCGCTACTCCACCGGCTACTGTTCAACCAGCCCTCTCCACGGGCTCCTGTTCAACCACCCCTCCACGGGCTACTGTTCATCCAACCCTCCACCATCTACTGTTCATCCAGCCCTCCATGGTGTGGTCCTGTTCATCCAGCCCTCCACGGGGTCCTGTTCATCCAGCCCCAACCGGCTCGATCGATCGGGGTCCTGTTCATCCAGAGGCAACACCACAGGGTCCTGTTCATCCACCCCCACCGGGAACTATTCATCCAAACCCCCCAGCAACACTCACTGTTCATCCAGAGGTAACACCACGGGGTCCTGTTCATCCACCCCCATCGGGAACTGTTCATCCAAACCCCCCCAGCAACGCTCACTGTTCATCCAGAGGCATCATCGATCGGCTTCAGTTAGCAGCAGTAGCCATCGATCGATCGCTCGGGTTCAGTTAACAACCATCGATCGATCGCTCAGGTTTAGTAACGCGTAGCCTGCAGTGCAATCGCTCGGGTTCAGTTAGAGCCCAACGCCTCGCACCCACTTGCGTGCGTGTACGAGAGAAACGTGCATCACTCGGCCCCGACCACCCACCGTAACCGGGAACACCCCGATATTTTCCTCTCCCTCGCTTCTACCATAGTTTTTTCCGTCATGGATGACCCAAAGAATGTCATGCAGCTGCGTCTCCGGCCCGCCCAGGACGAAAAGCCCATTTTCTGTCATGATTTTTTGTCATAGAAGTAGGACCCCACCACATCTATGATGATACCGGGTTTTGTCACAATTATCGTCATAGAAGTGTCATAATTATGACAGAAAAAAATTCATTCGTCCCAAAATGTCACGGATGTGTCTTTTTTTTGTAGTGCATACCGGATGCCCGCAAATGATCTAGAGGAGATTAAGAAGCAAATCAAGGAGTTATTGGAGAAAGGTTACATTCGGCGAAGTTCATCACCATGGGGAGCCCCAGTGCTCTTGGTTGAGAAGAAAGATAAATCCCTGAGGATGGTTGTTGATTATCGCGCATTGAATGAAGTGACGGTCAAGAACAAGTACCCACTGCCGATGATCAATGATCTGTTTGACCAATTGCAAGGAGCTAAAGTGTTTTCAAAGATCGATCTTCGATCAGGATACCACCAGCTGAAGATTCGAGAAAAGGATATACCTTAGACAGCTTTCACCACAAGGTACGGGCTATATGAGTACACGGTTATGTCATTTGGATTGACTAACGCCCCTACCTATTTCATGAGTATGATGAATAAGGTGTTCATGGAATTCTTGGATAAGTTTGTTGTGGTGTTCATTGATGATATCTTGGTATACTCAAAGGATGAAGAGGACACAAGGAGCATTTGCCTTTAGTTCTCGAGAAACTCAGGGAACATCAGTTGTATGCCAAGTTCAGCAAGTGTGAGTTTTGGCTGAAGGAAGTTGGATTCCTTGGAAATGTTATATCCGGAGAAGGTATATCAGTAGACCCAACGAAGGCTAAGTCAGTCACAGAGTGGTTGGCACCCACCTCAATGGGAGAGATCCGCAGTCTTCTAGGACTCGCGGGATATTATCGGAGATTCATTGAGAATTTCTCTAAGATTGCGAAGCCCATGACAGAGTTGTTGAAGAAGGACACTAAGTTCAAATGGACGGACGAATGTGAGGCAAGTTTTCAGGAATTGAAGAGACATTTGACTAACGCCCCAGTGCTGATTCTGCCAGATATACGTAAGGATTTCCAAGTGTATTGTGACGCATCCTATTTAGGACTTGGAGGTGTACTTATGAAAGATGGAAGAGTTGTTTCATATGCCTCATGTCAACTTCAATCACATGAGTTGAATTATGCCACGCATGATTTGGAGTTAGCAACTATAGTGCATGCACTCAAAACCTGGAGACATTATCTTATTGGAAACCATTGTGATGTGTACACGGATCATAAGAGTTTGAAGTACATTTTCACACAGAAGGAGTTGAACCTCAGGCAGAGGAGATGGCTGGAGCTCATAAAGGATTATGATATGAAATTGCACTATCATCCAGGAAAGGCCAATGTCGTAGCAGACGCTTTGAGCCAGAAGAGTTATGCCAATACCTTAGTAACAGGAGGTTTGCCAAAGGAGTTAGCAGAAGATCTCAGGGACCTTCGTTTGGAGATTGTTCCTAGAGGTTTTGTTGCAGTAATGGAAGTTCAGTCTACATTGTTGGGAAAGATCCGAGAAGCTTAGAAGGATGACAAGGAAATTGCTAAAATAAAGGAGAAGATGAGTGAAGGTAAGGCCAAAGGTTTTCATGAGGATGAGAACGACACCTTATGGTTTGAGGACCGAGTTTATGTGCCCAATAATGCAGAGATCAAGAAGTTGATACTTCAGGAAGCTCATGACTCGCCATACTCGATACACCCCGAAAACACCAAGATGTATTTGGATTTGAAGGAATGTTTCTGGTGGACTGGTATGAAGAAGGATATTGCCGAGTATGTAGCCGTATGTGATGTATGTCAGAGAGTGAAGGTAGAACATCAGAAGCTAGCAGGATTACTGCAGCCTATGTCGATACCCGAATGGAAGTGGGACAAGCTTGGCATGGATTTTATCACCGGATTACCCAGGACCCGATCGGGATATGATTCTATCTGGGTAGTAATGGACCGCTTGACCAAAGTAGCTCACTTTATCCCCGTGAAGACCACTTATACTAGTGCGAAGTTAGTCAAGATGTATATGACCAGGATCGTATGTCTGCATGGAGTTCCGAGGACCATCATATCAGATAGAGGAACGCGGTTTACTTCAAAGTTTTGGCTCCAGCTGCACCAGACTTTGGGAACCAGGCTAGAGTTTAGTACTTCTTTTCATCCACAGACAGATGGACAGACTGAGAGAGTAAATCAGATTCTGGAGGACATGTTGAGAGCTTGTGCGCTAGATTATGGATCTAGTTGGGACGACAACTTGCCCTACGCGGAGTTCTCATACAACAATAGTTACCAGGCCAGTTGAAGATGGCACCGTTCAAAGCCCTGTATGGAAGGAGGTGCAGGACACCGTTAATGTGGGATGAAGTAGGAGACCACCATTTGTTTGGACCAGATTTGATTAAGGAGTCTGAAGAGAAGGTTAAACTGATACGAGATAGACCGAAGGTAGCTCAGTCTAGACAGAAGAGTTATGCAGACTCAAAATGCAAGGAGGTAATCTATGAAATCGGAGATAGAGCATATCTGCGAGTGTCACCTCTGCGAGGAGTTAAATGTTTTGGAGTTAAGGGAAAGTTAGCTCCAAGATTTGTAGGACTGTACTGTGTTTTGGAGCGTATGGGAGAGGTAGCCTACAAGTTGGAGTTACCCGAAGGACTTTCAGGAGTTCATGATGTATTTCATGTTTCCTAGTTGAAGAAGTGCCATGCAGAGATGGCTGATATCCCTATGAGAGATACCGTGACCCTGGAAGCAATTTAGTTGGATAGTGATTTAACCTATGAGGAGAAACCTGTTAAGATTCTTGAGTTTGCCAGCCGAGTTACTCGCAGCAAGGTTATCAAGTTTTGCAAAGTCTAGTGGAGCCACCATACCGAGGATGAAGCCACCTGAGACCGAGAGGATGATCTACGCAAAGACCACCCACACCTATTTTCTAGCCAACCCGAATCTCGAGGGCAAGATTCATCTTAAGGGGGGTAGGTTTGTAACATCCCAAATTTTCAATTTGGAATGTTATACATAGGTCATTCATGCATATCATATTTTACTACATTTTTGTTTCTCGAATCCTCGAAATTCTAAGAAACTGAAGGACCCATGGAGAGAGTTGGGAATTTTGTTATTTTCATATTTGAGTTCTCTCAAATTTTGAAAAGAGGATCATTTGGTTTTAATTATTTTTCCTCTCTGAAAATATTTCTAATTAAAATATATGAGAGGAGATAATATGACTTCTCCAAAATAAAGGAAATATTAGAGGAAAAATATTAAAATCAAATAATATATTTTATTTGGATTTTATTGCAATTTTATTTGAATTAGAAAAAAATACGCGTTTTTCAAAATTGTATTAGAGGTCTAAATAAATGTTCACTTTGTCCGCAATATTATTAGAGGACCGTGAAAATTTATTTCAGGATTTTTGGAGTCCGTTTAGTATTTCTTTTTTTTTTCCATGTCAGGATTTATTTTAAAAAAATGAACCGACCTACCGGGCCGTGTCCAGCTAGGATTCCTGGCCCGGCCGGCTTTATAAGCCACAACCCGCGAACCACCGAGGCCCAAGTCGCGCCGCCGCCCACCGAAACCCTAGCGCTGCCCGATCCGCACCGCCGCCCGCGCCGCGCCGCCACCTCACCTCACCGCGCCGCCGCCACCTCGCCGCGCCGTCTCGCCGGAGGTAACCGCCGCCGCCGCCGGTTTTCGTGAGAAAACCATTCGGGTTTTTTAGAAACCCTAGTTCGGTTTTTTTAGTATAGATTAGTTTTGTTCAGTTTTTCTTCGGTTTAGTTAAATAGAGGACGTTTGTCCGTACGTTCGTCTTAACGAACGCCGTTCATCCGTTAGCTGCGGACAGCGAATGTTCATTCGTTAGCCTATTTATCAGTTTTCTTTTGCCAGGGTTTTTCCGCGATTATTTTTGATCGCGATTTCTGCCCTAATCTTCGATCTAGTATATCTTTTCGTGTATATCTTTTCGCTCGTTTATCCAAATCAGGTGAAACAAGCGCCTAGATCTTTGTCTCGAAGCCCTCTTTCTGTTTAACCAACTTGAACAAGATTTTGATACTGTAAAATTTGGCTTTAGTCCAGATTAGTAATCAGATCTTGTTTCTTTCATAGTTTGAGTTTTGTTGCTCCGTTTGATTTGATTCTTTTTGCAAACCGGGGTTCTTTAGTTGAACTTTCTGGTTAGATCTTCTTATTTGAGTTTTAATCATGCATCTTTGCTTGAGTGCTTATGTATGCTATTGTTTGTTTGTGATAGAATACTCGGAGTGCAAAGCGTGCTACTAGGAATTTCTAGGTTTTGCGGATCGTCAGCAAGGCAAGTAACACATTGATCATACTCTTTCATACCTAGTTTTTATGCATTAGTTTCAACCCTCACACATTGCATGAGTAGGATCTCTTAACATGTGGGTTTGGGAAGTAGATGATGAGGTAGAACCTATTACTTGTTTATTATCAAACCCTTGGGAGTTACTTCTACGTTATGCTTATATTGCTATGCTATGCTCGTAGACGTGGATTGAGTTTGAGAGTATCCATGACGGATGTGAGATTGTTAATTAATGGTTCAACTTAAGGTGGCAACTTTAATACACATCTAGGTGGATTGCTTGTGGGCACCTGGGGTTATACCAGTGTTGTACTAGGAGATCCTAGGGTTATACCGTGTGATCCTCCTATGGTCCGCCATCCAGGCTCAAAGGGATCATAAGATTATTCATGCTTGAAACTTCCGTGTGCAGCCACAAGCTATTATGGGCTCTAGCATAGTGGAGTAAGTTGCATGACCTCTTCAAGTGGTAGACTAGCAGATGTAGGGGATGTAGGTTGGTACGGTCTACCCTGGGTTAGAGTTAATGCTTCTGAAAAGTTGTGTCTCGGTCATCCATTTCTCAAACACCATGTAGTGCGAGAAATCCAATGAAGGAGATCGCGTCTTGTGGGGAAAAGTGTGTAAACCTCTGCAGAGTGTACAAACTAATCATGGTTAGCCGTGTCCCCGATTATAGACATCTTGAGTATCTAGTTCTTGAATTATCCTATGGATCTCATCACTCTAAATTAACTTGTTGGGTTGATAATTACTTTCAATTGGGATTGAGATGGGGGTACCTTTCTCAATGTTGTATCAACTACCATGATAGTTAAATAAAATATATTCCTTTGTTGTAGGGAAAATTTGGATTTTTGCAAAAAAACTTTGAAACCATAGAGCCTCCACCAGCCATATATGCATGTAGTGATAGCATTTATTTGTTCATTGCTCTACTGTGTTACATTGCCAGCATATTCCATGCGTTGACCCGTTTTCGGGCTGCAGCGTATTATGTTGCAGACTTTTCAGACGACGAGTAAGATGCCATAGGTCGTTTGTCGTGCACTCAGCTATGCCGTTGGAGTTGATGGACTCGCCTTATCTTCCAAGCCTTCCGATGTTATTGTATTTAGATGGCCTTAAGCCATATTTATTGTAATAAGTTCTCTTTTGAGACATTCGATGTAATAAGTGTGTGATTGCTACTCTATTATAAATCCTTCGAGTACTGTGTGTGTCAGCATTACCAATCCAGGGATGACATTGAAGCACAGAGACTAGACCGTTTGAGGTCGGGTCGCTACACCATTGCCTTTTATTGACCAAATGCTTGAAAGATTATCTAAGCACACACATTTTTTGCTTCCTTGATGGATATTCTGGCTTTTCACAAATACCCATTTCTCAACCTGATCAAGAATATACCACTTTTACTTGTCCATTTGGAACCTATGCTTATAGATGTCTGCCTTTTGGTTTATGTAATGCACCTGCTACCTTTCAGAGATGTATGATGGCTATATACTCCGACTTTTGTGAAAAGATTGTTGAGGTCTTCATGGATGAATTTTCTGTTTATGGGAAGTCTTTTGACGATTGTTTACGCAATCTTGATCGAGTTTTGCAGAGATGTGAACAAACAAATCTTGTCTTGAATTGGGAGAAGTGCCACTTTATGGTAAATGAAGGCATTGTCTTGGGTCATAAAATTTCTGAAAAAGGTATTGAAGTAGACCAAGCTAAGGTTGATGCTATTGAGAAAATGCCATGTACCAAGGACATCAAAGTTATTCGTAGTTTCTTAGATCATGCTGGTTTCTCTATGAGATTTATCAAAGACTTCTCTAAAATTTCTAGGCCACTCACTAATCTTTTGCAAAACAATATTCCTTTTGTCTTTGATGATGATTGATTTGAAGCCTTTGAAACACTCAAGAAAGCTTTAATTACTGCACCTATAGTTCAACCACCGGATTGGAATTTGCCTTCTAAAATTATGTGCGATGCTAGTGATTATGTTGTTGGTGTTATTCTAGGACAAAGAGTTGATAAGAAATTGAATGTTATTCATTATGCTAGTAAAAATCTAGAAAGTGCTCAAAGAAATTATACTACTACTGAAAAAGAATTCTTAGTAGTGGTGTTTGCTTGTGATAAGTTTAGACCTTATATTGTTGATTCCAAAGTAACTGTTCACACAGACCATGCTGCTATTAAATATCTCATAGAAAAGAAAGATGCTAAACCTAGACTTATTCGTTGGGTTCTGTTGTTACAAGAATTTGATTTGCATATTATTGATAGAAAAGGAGCTGAGAACCCCGTAGCTGATAACTTGTCTAGGCTTGAAAATGTGCTTGATGACCCACTTCCTATTGATGATAGTTATCCTGGTGAGCAGTTAGCTGCAATAAATGTTGCTAATGGTACTCCTTGGTATGCTGACTATGCTAGTTACATTGTTGCCAAATACTTGCCACCTAGATTTACGTATCAACAAAAGAAAAAAAAATCTTTTATGATTTAAGACATTACTTTTGGGATGGCCCAGATCTTTATAAAGAAGGAGTAGATGGTATAATTAGACATTGTGTACCTGAGCATGAATAGGGACAAATCCTACGGAAATGTCACTCAGAAGCTTATAGAGGACATAATGCTGGAGATAGAACTGCTCACAAGGTATTGCAATCTGGATTTTATTGGCCTACTCTCTTCAAGGATGCCCGTAAGTTTGTCTCTTCTTGTGATGAATGTCAAAGAATAGGTAATATCGGTAAGCATCAAGAAATGCCTATGAATTTTTCACTTGCTGATGAACCTTTTGATGTTTGGGGATTTGATTACATGGGACCTTTTCCATCCTCTAATGGATATACGCATATTTTGGTTGATGTTGATTATGTTACTAAATGGGTAGAAGCTATTCCAACTAGTAGGGCTGATCACAACACCTCTATTAAAATGCTCAAGGAAGTTATTTTCCCAAGGTTTGGAGTCCCTAGATATTTAATGACTAATGGTGGTTCACACTTTATTCATGGTGCTTTCCCTAAAATGCTTGCTAAGTATGATGTTAACCATAGAATTGCATCACCATATCATCCTCAGTCTAGTGGTCAAGTTGAACTTAGCAATAGTGAAATAAAATTAATTTTGCAAAAGACTGTCAATATGTCCTGGAAGAATTGGTCTAAGAAATTAGATGATGCACTTTGGGCTTATAGGACAGCATATAAAAATCCTTATAAAGTGGTTTATAGAAAGGCTTGTCATTTGCCTCTTGAGTTAGAACATAAAGCATACAGGGCAGTTAAAGAACTCAATTATGATTTCAAACTTGCCGGTGAAAAGAGGTTATTTGATATAAGCTCATTAGATGAATGGAGAACCCAAGCATATGAAAATGCAAAGTTATTCAAAGAAAAAGTTAAAAGATGGCATGACAAAAGGATTCGAAAGCGTGAGTTTAAAGTCGAAGAATATGTTCTTTTGTACAACTCTCGCTTCAGATTCTTTGCAGGAAACCTTCTCTCCAAATGAGAAGGCCCATATGTCATCGAGAAGGTTTACGGGTCCGGTGCTGTTGGATTTCGGGTTCCGGCAGACCCTTGAGGTTCGAACACTGGGGTGCGCACGGAGATCTCTCCCCTACCGATCTACGTCCAATCTCCTCGCGTGATCTAAGCTAGAAACCACGAACACAAGGGACACGTGGTTTATACTAGTTCGGGCCACCGTTGTGCTGTAATACCCTACTCCAGTGTGTGGTGTGGTGGATTGCCTTAGGGGATGATGATGAACAGTACAAGGGAAGAATAGCCTCGCGAGAGGTGTTCTTGAGCTGGTGCGATGAACTGCTTGGGTGAGTTTAGTCGCCTCTCTCTCTCTCTCTGCTAGGGTTCTACCAGATCTCCAACCATCCCTCTACTCTTCCGATGTCCTCGGGGTGTCTCTCTCTCTCTTTTCTTCATCTGCTTGTGATGGCTAGCTCTATTTATAGCGGCCCTGGGCCTCTCCCCAAATAATGAGCGGGAAGGACGCCAACAATTGGCCATTTTGAAGGGGAACATATAGTACAAGTTATCCTGACCAAAGGTGGTCTTCGGCTGCCAAAAGCACTGGTGGTGATGCCGTCTTGGGCTCCACGGTGACCTCCGTCCTGCCGCTCTGCTGGTCTTGGTCTCATTGCACCGGAATAGTAACCTTTGCCCGATGCCTTGACCTGTGCTTGCCCCCTTTGCACCAAAGGGGAAACAAGGACACTGCGCAGGCCGGCGCTTGCCTGGTCTCGGTCATCCTGGCTTGCGTCACGGGTTCCTCGCGAGGTACCCCCGCCTTGATCTCTCCGCCTCCTCGTGAGCCTGCCTGATGAGGCTGCCTCAGAGGAAGCTTTCTATCATCCGCCCCGCGAGGCTTGGCCCCTCGCGAGGGTCTTGAGCTTGAGCTGATGAAGATGGGCCGTGCTGGGCCCCCACTTGAGCCACGCCGCAGGCCACAGGCAGGCAAGTCTGGGGACCCTCGTTCCCAGAACGCCGACAGTAGCCCCTGGGCCCGAGGCGCGCCCGGGCTTGGCCTAGCAGGGAAGCGAAGGGGCAAGCGCGAAGCGCCGCGGGCCCTAACAGCCTGCGGCCTTGGGTGCCGCGTGGCGATTGATTGGACGTGGGCGTCTGCGCTGCCCCACGACGCCTCGGCAACTGTCCATCTAACAAAAGAGGTGCCCGGGCCAGACATACTTGCTTTGTTCTCGTTTGCCTCGCTCCAGATCCCCTTTCTCACTCTCCTCCTTCTTGCTTCCGAAATCCTCCAGATCTGTCTCAATCTTCCTCACCCGGCACGCCATGGTGCCTCGCAAGTCCCCGACCGAGGCCTGGTACTCGCCGGCTCTGGATTCCCCGAACCTGCCGGAGAAGAACCTCGCCCTTATGCGCCTGATGACGGTGGCGCAGGGCAGCAAGGGGGCGACTGTGCTCAAGGCTGGCTCCGACCAGCATGAGAGCACGGGGAGCACCTTCTATCCGCTCTTTGTGAGCGCCATCGTCGCCGGTCTGGTGCCTCCTTTCTCTGAGTTCTTCTTCGCTGTTCTCCGCCAGTACAACTTGCAGGCTCTGCATCTCCACCCAACTCCGTTCTTCTCCTGGCGATTTTTGCTTACTACTGCGAGGCTCATGTCGGGATAAAGCCCTCGGTGGCCTTGTTGTGCCACTATTTTTTCCTCCGGGTTTCTAGTGGCCATGTCTCCGCATGTGCGAGCTTCATCGCATACTCCAATTCCAATGCCATCTCGAAGCCTGGGAAGAGAATCGGAGGCTTCCGGAGCAAGTGGGTCATGGTGGACGCCGGGCGCCTCCACCCCCGTCTGGTGTTGCCCACGGGGCAGCCCAAGGCTGTCGACGCGTGGTCCCGCGTGGAGCTCATCGACCCCCGTGCGAGGGCGGTGCTGAAGAGGATGAACGCGGACCTGAGGCCGAGCAACTTGGGGACGGCGAAGCTAACTGGAGCCACGCTCCTGAGGGAGTTCTTGGAGCACCAGGTGGCTCCACTCTAGGAGCACTCGCTCCTGTTGTGGAGGCTTGGGGAAGCGGACACCGCCTTGTGCCTAAGCTCTGAAGCCCTGACCGATGAGAATCTGGTCGCGGCCCTCCATTCCTTGGTTGGGGGAGACGTGGCGAAGCCGGTGGGCGCCCCCGTCCCCCTGTTCCTCGCGACGACTGGGAGCAGGTGGTGAACACCATGCCCACCTTTAATGGCGATGGGCTGGTGCCTGCGGAAGCTCCCGAGGGTCTTGCGGCACTGGCGATGGTGAACGTGTCCTCCGACAGCTCCAACGAGAGCGAGGGGGAAGAAGAGGCGGAGAAAGAAGAATCTGACTCTGAGGCGACTGGCGAGGAGTCGAGGGAGTCTTTCCCTCGACGCAGGTCCCAGGTCCTCCGCTCCATGTCGGACGACGATGAGGAAGGGCAGGTCCCAGGACTCTCCCTTGGTCGCGAGGAAGGGCAGGTCGGGGCTGGTTCCCCCAGGGTCTGCTCTGGTCCTTGAGTGATCCGAGGCCAGCTCCAGTCCTCCTGCGTGCCTTCTGCTTCCGGGCCTCCTGAGGCTGACCCCGGCTGCAGGCTCTCGGGCTTCAAGTTCGGCCGGAGGTTGCTTGGGTCCGCGAGCGACGACCAGTAAGTGCTTGATTCCTGTTTTGCTTCATTTTTGCCGCCGAGGCTTGATGTCCATATTATTTTGTCAGGCTGGCGCCTGCGGCGAAGAGGTTGAAAGGGGCTTCTGCGGCCCTGCTTGGGGCGAGTCCACCTGCCGGGATGGCGCCTTCGTCCACTGAGGGCAAAGACGGAGCGGCTCGTGCCTCCCCTGCCCGGTCGTCCCCGTGAGGCCGACTGGGACGCCTCGGCGAGGAGTCAGCCCCCATGGCTCCGCTGACCCTGGAGTCGACCGCGCTTGATGCTGCAGCCCGGGCAGCCAAGGCCTAGGGGGTTCCTTCCTGCCAAGCCGTGATCACGCCGCCGTCTTCTTCGTCTGCTCCGCCGGTTCCCGCTTCTTCTATTTCTTCTGCCGCCGTCCTGGACCAGGTCTCCAGCGAACTGAGCCAGCTGCGGGAGGATCTTCTGAGTGCGGACCCTCGTCTAGTGGTCGGGCGCCTGGAGTTAGCTTCTAGCTGGGCCCGTTCCGCTGCCTCCGTCCAAGCAGCATTGGGCCAGGCCGTGGCGGCCTCCAATGGGGAGAAGCAGGCCGCCAACCAAGCCAAGGCCGCTCGCGACGCTGCCCTGGGGGACGCTGAGGCTGCCAAGGCTCGCTGTGAGGCGCTGGAGACCGAGCTGCAAGGCCTGCGCGACGAGCTCGCCAAGGAGGTCTATGGCCGCCAGGAGAAAGAGAAGAAGATGAAGGCTCGGGAGGCTGCCGTCAAGGACCGGGACGTCGAGCTTGATGACCGCCACGGCCGATTGGAGACGCTGGAGCGGTCGCTGCAGGCAGAGAGGACCGAGCTGGACGCCAAGGCGAAGGTCCTGGTGGAGGATCGGGTGGCCTTCGCAAAGATGGAGAAGAGGGCTCGTGCCACGCTGAAGACGCTTTACGAGAGCGGCTTGGAGGAGCCGCTGGCCGGCGCGGAGGACGGCCCCGCCAAGCTACTTCCCTTCCTGGTCCGTGCGCTTGAAGATGTCGTAGACGGCCTTGGCCCGACGGCCGAGGCCGAGGCGCGTGCCCTGTCTTCGGCGGCGCTGACGCGTGTCCTCAGCCACGTCTACCTGTGCGACCCCAACGTCGACCTCGACAGCCTACTGGAGCCCATGAGCGGCGACCTTGCCGCCGCTGCCGTTGAGGTCGTGAAAGGTCGAGCCGAAGCTTTGCTGGGGAGGTTCCGTGCCTTCAGCATCTTGCCCGGGTGTGGTGCCGCCAGCTCCACGGCCCCAGGAGGCGGCGCCACTGGAGAGTGATCCCTTTGCGGCTTCTGTCCTGCTTTTATTCCTGCAACATGCACCATGCCTCGCGGAGGCGTTTAAACTTGTGTTTGACATCGTGAAACAATCTATGGCTTGTAATATTTGCTTTGAATTTCCTGGAATTTGTGTTTTTCTTCCCTACTTGCTCGCGCTCTACATCGGCAGGGCCCGGCCCCGCGCATACCTCACCCAGCGTTAGCCCCGACCGGAAACCAGGACGAGACTAAGGAGTGAGGGGCTACGTGGCAAGTTAGGCTCCTGAGTCGCGATGCTCAGGAGTCCCCCTTGACGCACAAGCAATAAGTAGGAAAGGGGGGGAACGAGGAGTGGATTGATCGTTCTGCGTCGGTAGGGCCCGGCCCCGTGTGTACCTCACCCAGCATTAGCCCCGACCGGAAACCAGGACGAGACTAAGGAGTGAGGGGCTACGGGCAAGTTAGGCTCCTGAGTCGCGATGCTCAGGAGTCCCCCTTGACGTTCAAACGGGTTTCCATACCTTGGCTCCGCTCGGGGAGGGGCGCGTGACGACCAGGTCCGAGGGACCTGGCTGGGTGGCGTGCGCTCGGGCAAGACCCGGGCTTAGCCCCCGTGTCCAGCCCCCTCACGCGGCGCTCCCGAGGGGAGGCGTTGCGATGGTGCCGGACACTAAGCTCTGGGCTCCCTGAGGTTGGTACGGCCGTAGGCCGCCCTCAGTTGTTTATCACCAGCGCGGAGCATAGTGCTTCCGTATGTGTACGGGCATAGCCGCTCCTCGGCAGTGTCATCAGCCAGCGCGGAGCATGGTGCTTCCACTGGTACGTGGGAGGGGGCTCCCCTCCGGGAGGAGCCCCCGGGGCGTGTACAGCCCCGCCCTGACACGTGGCCGGCACGGTAGGGCTAGGAGAGGTGTATCTGGGCACTCGTGAGCCAGCGCGAGACTCACGAGGCCCTACCTCGAGGCGGGTTGCGCCTGGCTCTGGGCCTTTATCAATGGTGTGTTCCTACAGGGTGGTTAGAATGCAAACGCTCTACGTCCTTAGGTCCCGGCCCTCTAGCAAGCTCAGCCGCCGCTGGTATGACAAGTCGCGATGCCGTGGGTCAAGGCCAGGGGGTGAGGGCTGGAGAGCCAGTAGGAGCCCATGAGTCGCGATGCTCAGGTACCCCACTTTTAACGTGCAAGCGCTTTGCATGAAAGCGTAGGAGTCCGTGATAAACAGCAGGTGACAATCAAGCGTGAAAGAGCAAATTCATTTTAAGTAGACGCGGGAAAAGAAAACGCCATTGGGCCAGGCCCGAGCAGCTCGGGGATGATGCAGCCCGAGGGGCGCCCCCAACAAGGTAAGTAAAGAGCATAAGCAAAACTGATACATGCCGTAGGGACGGACCCATGCGGCCCGGGAATGATGCGGCCCTGTGGGCGCTCCCGGCTAAAAATGGAACTTAGAAAGATGTCACCTGGTGTCGTTGAAGATGGAGTGATGTTGAAGAAGTCGGCGATGCGCGATGAAGACGTCGACCCTCATGAGCCCCCAGGCCCAGGAGCCTCGGGAGGCTCCGGGGGCACAGGTGGGTCTCCGAAGGCCATCTCCATCTCCGCCAGGACCATGCAGTGCCTGACCTCCTGAGCCTCCAGAATGCTCCTCAGCAGGCGCTGATGAGCGACGACCGCGTTCGGCAGGCCGAAAGGCATGCGAACGTAGCTGTGAGGTGGACCCTCGCAACGCCCCACGCGCAAAGGCCAGAGGCGCTCCTGAGATGCGGCTCGGTTGAGCCCTGGCACGTCAATGCAGACGTGTAGCCCACCATCCTCACTTGGATGTGGGGCCATGGTGGGCAAGCGGCGGCTGCCGCGCATGACTCTCGACTCCTATAGCTCCTAAGTGTTGCTTGCGATGAACTCCTGAGGGTTTGGTCTTCCTTGACTTGTACCTTCTTGAGGGAAACGTGCTTGGAAGCACCCCTTTAAGTGGTACCCGAGCGCCTCCCTCTTGACCTTGGCAAAGTCGGTGGCTCTCCAAGAAAGAGCCCCCGAGCCCTTCCTGAGGAGGGCGTCGGGCGCGCCTTCCTATGCGCGAGAGGGTGGCGCTCCCTAATTGGGCGCAGATCCCGACCCAACACATCCGAAGGCACCTGCCTCCTTATGGCTTGGTCCAGGCGAAGCCTTCTTCTTCTTGGGGGTCACCTCGGGAAGTCTTCCGTTCCTGTGGTCCGGATCTTCGATTGCTGCGGCTTGGAACACGCGCTCCAGTGAACACACTGTGTCCCTTTCTTCACAGGGCATGGTGATGACTCCACCGCTTCCTGGCATCTTGAGGACATTGTATCCATGGTGAGTCACTACCATGAACTTGGCCAGGGCTGCGTACCCGAGGATGGCGTTGTATGGCAGACGGATGTGGGCGACATCGAAGTCGATGAGATCGGTGTGGTAGTTGTTGCGCTGCCCGAAGGTGACTGGAAGGCGAACCTGCCCAATCGGAATAGTGGAACCATCAGTGACTCCTGAGAAGGGCTTGGTTGGCTGAAGCTGATCGTACGGCACTTGGAGATTGTCGAACGTCTCGACGGACAGGATGTTGAGTCCTGCTCCACCATCAATGAGGGTCCTGGTGACCTGTACGTTGCTGATGACTGGGGAGAAAAGCATCGGGAGGACTCCAGCTGTTGCCGCGCACTTGAGCTGATCCGCTGAGCTGAACATGATAGCGCACACAGACCACCTGAGAGGGCGCGTGGCCTCAAGCTTGGGGAGGACTGCATTCACCCCGCGAGCAAACTGCTTGAAGATGCACTGCGAGGCTGGGGCCTATGCGCTACCCAAGATGCAAGCGATTGAACGCGGCTCCTGGAAGCCCCCAGCCCCCTTGTCTTGATGTTGGTCTTCGTTCCTCCTTGGCGGTGGCGGCAGAGGAGGAAGGCCTACGTTGCCGCACGGGAGATCCTCATGAGGCTGATCTCTCCAGCCTCCCTCGCGAGGCTGGTCCTGCCAGTGGTCCTCGCGAGGTCAGTCACGCCACCCTTGGCGAGGGCCACGATCTTCCCATCGTCTGCTACCTCTTCCTCCTCCTCGGCCATAGCACCTGTCGTTGCGCTTGGGGCGTCGGCTGACACGTCCATCTCTCACGGCCCTGAGCTCTTGACATTCGTTGGTGTTGTGGGTATGGAGGTCCCGGTACACGCAGTACCGACTGCCCTTGGATGACTTAGGCTGATCCCTGCCTCATTTGGTGTCTGGCTCTGCTGCAAGCACAGCAGCCCCCTTGCGCTTCACATCCCTTGGCATTGGGCTTTTAATCTTCTGGGTCGGAAGCCGGGAGTTCGAGGAGGGAAAGGTGCCCTTCCTCAGCCCTGGCTCACTTGGTCGCCAAGTTGAACAGCTCCAGGGATGTGCACAGGTCTTCATGGATTGCTAGCTCTTCCTTCATCTTGATGTCGCGTATGCCATCGGAGAAGGCCGAGATGATGGCTTCTTTAGTCACCTTGGGGATCTTGAGGCGAGCGTTGTTGAAGTGCTGGATGTATTTCTTCAGGGTCTCCCCTTGCTGCTGCTTGATGCGGCGCAGATCGCTCACGACCTGGGGCCGGTCGCGAGTGCCCTGGAAGTTGGCGATGAAGCGATTACGCATCTCGTCCTAGGAGGAGATTGTGCCAGGAGCCAGGTTCAGGAGCCAGGTGCGGTCCTCGTCCTTGAGCGCCATGGGAAACAAGTTTGCCATGACCCTTTCATCTCTGTTGGCGGCTTCGATGCATAGCTCGTAGAGCTATAGGAACTCCACGGGGTCCGTCGTGCCATCGTAGCGAGGGGGCGGTCTGGCTTGAACTTGCTTGGCCAAGCGACGCCGCGTAGCTCGGGGGTGAGGGCACGGAAGCCTGCTGTGGCCACCGGTGCCTTTTGCTGGTACTGGGCTTGCTCCTGGGGATTACCGCGCACCGCCGCTTGGAGCAGCGCAGGGTCTTGGCGTGGAGGTGCAGGGACGCGATCTTGGTGCGCCGGGAGCGCGCGAGCGCCTTCTTGGGGATGTGGGATATCTTGGCAACTCCTTTCTTGCTGTGCAGGCGCCGGACGCAGAGGGTCCCGCCCTGGGGCTGCACGCCTTGGAGCCAGGGCGCCTTCTTGGGGAGGTGGTGGTGGAGGCACCTCCTGATCCTCGCCTCATGCGCGGAATGGAGGGCGAGGCAGCGAGAAGGACGGCAAGGGGGAGCCCCCTGCGGCGCTAACGAGCTCAGTGATGTGGGCGAGCCAGTCTTCGTAGAGGTCGTCGACGGGGCGGTAGTGCAAGAGCTCTCTTGCCAAGAGTAGTGCGGCGTGCGCGTCCATGGGGGCGCGACGGGCGTGGGATGACGAAGCGGCTGGAGTCAGCGACGGTGTGGCGGTGCGGCCTTCCCGCTGTACCGAAGGATGCTAGGATGAGGCCTGCTGCTCGTTCCCCGCCGGGCCGGTAGCGGCGTTGGCGGTAGGCGACGGGGAACGGCGAGGGCGTCCACCGACGGGCGCCGTCTAGGCGACGCAGGTGGCGAGGGCAGCTCGGCACTCGGCGCGAGCCCGACGAGCGTCATCCATGGACGCGATAGAAGATCACACGCGAACAACGGAAGAAAGATTCCGGCGCACCCCTACCTGGCGCGCCAAATGTCGGATTTCGGGTTTCGGCAGACCCTTGAGGTTCGAACACTAGGGTGCGCACGGAGATCTCTCCCCTACCGATCTACGTCCAATCTCCTCGTGTGATCTAAGCTGGAAACCACAAATAACCCAAGGGACACGAGGTTTATACTGGTTTGGGCACCGTTGTGGTGTAATACCCTACTCCAGTGTGTGGTGTGGTGGATTGCGTCAGGGGCTGATGATGAACAGTACAAGGGAAGAATAGCCTCCCGAGAGGTGTTCTTGAGCTGGTGCGATGAACTGCTTGGGTGAGTTCAGTCGCCTCTCTCTCTCTGCTAGGGTTCTACCAGATCTCCAACCGTCCCTCTACTCTTCCGATGTCCTTGGGGTCTCTCTCTCTCTCTCTCTCTCTCTCTCTCTCTCTCTCTTTTCTTCATCTGCTTGTGATGGCTAACTCTATTTATAGCGGCCCTGGGCCTCTCCCCAAATAATGAGCGGGAAGGGCACCAACAATTGGCCATTTTGAAGGGGAACATATAGTACAAGTTATCCTAACCAAAGGTGGTCTTCGGCTGCCAAAAGCACTGGTGGTGATGCCGTCTTGGGCTCCACGGTGACCTCTGTCCTGCCGCTTTGCTGGTCTTGGTCTCATTGCACCAGTATGGTAACCTTTGCCCGATGCCTTGGCCGGTGCTTGCCCCCTTTGCACCAAAGGGGAAACAAGGACACTGCGCAGGCCGGCGCCCGCCTGGTCTCGATCGTCATGGCTTGCGTCACGGGTTCCTCGCGAGGTACCCCCGCCTTGATCTCTCCGCCTCCTCGCGAGCCTGCCTGATGAGGCTGCCTCAGAGGAAGCTTTCTGTCGTCCGCCCCGCGAGGCTTGGCCCCTCGCGAGGGTCTTGAGCTTGAGCTAATGAAGATGGGCCGCGTTGGGCCCCCACTTGAGCCACGCCGCAGGCCGTAGGCAGGCAAGTCTGGGGACCCCCGTTCCCAGAACGCCGATAGGTGCCATCAAAATAAATAATTCCGAAGGTACTAACCCGAAGGTTGTCAACGGGCAACGAATAAAGCATTATATCTCAGGTACGCCTATTAATGTTGAAAGCAGTATTATCCAAAATTTGACACCGGAAGAATACATAAAGAGTCCTTCCGGAACACTCCAGAAAAATCTGCAAAAATATGTTTCATCAGTTTTGGAATATTTTAAAATTTTGGAAATAAAGAAACTTCCAGGAAGCGTCCCCTGGTGAGCATATTTGGGCCTAAGGGAATGCGTTGTGGAGTAGTAAATAGATGGTGGGTTGTGAGAGTGATAGAAACTTAAACCCAATTTATGCACTATTCCGTAAGGGACCGACAGGATCCTAGACTTTAATGCTATGGTTAGGATTTATCCTTAATACTTTTCTCGTAGTTGCGGATGCTTGCGGGAGGGTTAATCATAAGTAGGAGATTTGTTCAAGTAAGAATAGCACCTAAGCACCGGTCCACCCACATATCAAATTATCAAAGTAGCGAACATAAATCAAACCAACATGATGAAAGTGACTAGATGAAATTCCCGTGTACCCTCAAGAACGCTTTACTTATTATAAGAGACCGTTTCGGCCAATCCTTTGCCTCAAATGGATTGGGCTACCTTGCTGCATACTTGTTACAATTATCATTACTTGCTTGTTACAGATTATCTTGCTACCAAACTACTCGCTACTTACAACTTCGGCACTTGCACACAATACGTTACTGAAAACTACTTGTGATTTCCTTCTGCTCCTCATTGGGTTCGACACTCTTACTTATCGACAAGAGCTACAATTGACCCCGTATACTTGTGGGTCATCAGTGTGTCGTACTTCCTGGGGCCCGTGCCTAGAAGCCTGGGTGCAGCCGCTCGGGATGCCACGCTATTCCCATGTGCCGCAGCGCCATGCATTGAGGGGGCATGAGCCGGATCTGAGGGTGGCGCAATGGACTCCGAACATGATCTCGAACCCTAGCAAAAAAACATGGAAAGGGGGGAAATATGTCCGATGTTGATGAACTCTCTCTCACGAAGCGGACGTACATCCACCACCCCACCCCTGGAGTTGAGGAGGATGAGGCGAAGCGTGTCACGCCAGAGGAGTAGCTTGTCGTCGATGAGCTTGACGATGCGAGCAATCTAGAAATCGGGCGTGTAGGAGATGCACCACTGGATATCACTAGAAATCCACAACAGCGCCATGCACCAAGGGGGCATGAGCCTAACCATCTCCATGGCCATGCACCGGATCTGAGGGGGGCTACAATAGAATTTGCTTTTTGGGTGAGATCGTAGGATCAACCCAAAAATTCATATTTAAGCAATTCTAAAATTCCTGAAATTATTTGACATAATACCTTGGTGTATGTCTACAACTCCAAAAAGATTCAGCTCAAAACTCAATTTACAGTGAGAGATACGAAAATGAAAAATTGAACTATGAATAGTGTCTGCTTTGGGTGAATAGTATTTGACACTATACATATCCGATTTTGTCTTTTTTCTTTCTACAAGTGTAGGTCGAATTAGAAGCTGAAACTTTTTGAGGCTATACATCAAACATGGATGTGTATCTGCAAACATTTTCAGAATTTTTGAACATGTTTTGTATTTTCACAAAAAATGACCTCACCTAAAACCAGATCCTATGCTAGTTTCCCATATCTTGAGGGTGGTCATCTAAATGCCTCATCATCGATGCTCGTAGAGTTTAATGTCCTAAATTAGATCCCCATTCACGAAAGGTGTCATGGCTGCTGAAATAGATTGTAGTATTTCTGGTAAGGCCGGATGTTCCATTACATTTTCTGGCTGTATACCGATTATTTGGTCTCCATTCTTTCCTGCCTAATTCTGAAGCCGTGTTTGCTTGCTCTGCTTCACAACAATCCAGCTTCACATCCCGTGTTACGCCCTGAGTCCGATGCGCTAGGTTTCTTCCAGTTATTCATCGTCATTGCCATGTCATTTGCTTGCGTCTTGCATTTTGCCATGTCATCATCTGCATTTCATCTGCATATTTTTTTCAAACTTGCATCCGTTCACTTTCTCCGTTGTCCGTCTCGGAATCAGACACTCTCACACGCACCCGCTGCACCTCCAAGATCTTGTTTCATGAGTGGGAGAAAAACATTGTCGGAATGGGCCGAGATTTTTCGAGTGGCCTTGGTACATGACCGGTAGGCCGCCTGTCAAATTTCGTTCCATTTGGACGTCATTTGATACCCCCAACGGTTAACCACGATAACCGAAGCCTTCCTTCTTGATACATCTATTTTGCATCATGCTTTTATATCAATATTTATTGCATTATGGGCTGCTATTACACATTATGTCACAATACTTATGCCTATTCTCTCTTATTTTACAAGGTATACATGAAGAGGGAGAATGCCAGCAGCTGGAATTCTGGGCTGGAAAAGGAGCAAATATTAGAGATCTATTCTGCACAACTCCAAAAGTCCTGAAACTTCATGGAAGTCAGTTTCAGAATATATTAAAAATATTGGGCAAAGGAAGCACCAGAGAGGGGCCACCCACCATCCACGAGGGTAGGGGCGCGCCCTACCCCCCTGGGCATGCCCCCTGCCTCGTGGGGCCCCTGGCAGGCCTCCAGTGCTCATCTTTGGCTATATGAAGTCTTTCGCCTGGACTAAAAAATCATAAGCAAGCTCACAGGACTAAACTCCCGCCGCCACGAGGCAGAACCAATCTAGGACTCCGGCGGAGGTGTTCTGCCGGGGAAACATCCCTCCGCGAGGGGGAAATCATCACCATCGTCATCGCCATCGATCCTCTCATCAGGAGGGGGTCAATCTCCATCAACGTATTCACTAGCACCATCTCATCTCAAACCCTAGTTCATCTCTTGTATCCAATCTTTGTCTCAAAACCTCAGATTGGTACCTGTGGGTTGCTAGTAGTGTTGATTACTCCTTGTAGTTGATGCTAGTTGGTTTATTTGGTAGAAGATTATATGTTCAGATCCTTTATGCATATTAATACCCCTCTGATTATGAACATGAATATGATTTGTGAGTAGTTACGTTTGTTCCAGACGACATGGGAGAAGTCTTGCTATAAGTAGTCATGTCAATTTGGTATTCGTTCGATATTTTGATGAGATGTATGATGTGTCTCCTCTAGTGGTGTCATGTGAACGTCGAATACATCACACTTCACCATTTTTTGGGCCTAGAGGAAGGCATTGGGAAGTAATAAGTAGATGATGGGTTGCTAGAGTGATAGAATCTTAAACCCTAGTTTATGCGTTGCTTCGTAAGGGGCTGATTTGGATCCACATGTTTCATGCTATGGTTAGGTTTACCTTAATACTTCTTTTGTAGTTGCAGATGCTTGCAATAGGGGTTAATCATAAGTGGGATGTTTTTACAAGTAAGAGCGGTACCCAAGCACTAGTCCACCCACATATCAAATTATCGAAGTACCAAACGCGAATCATATGAGCATGATGAAAACTAGCTTGACGATAATTCCCATGTGTCCTCGGGAGCGTTTTCCTTAATATAAGAGTTTATCCAGGCTTTTCCTTTGCTACAAAAAGGATTGTGCCATCCTTCTGCACCTTATTTACTTTTATTACTTGTTACCCGTTACAAATAACCTTATCACAAAACTATCTGTTACCAATAATTTCAGTGCTTGCAGAGAATACCTTACTGAAAACTGCTTATCATTTCCTTCTGCTCCTCGTTGGATTTGACACTCTTACTTATCGAAAGGACTATGATAGATCCCCTATACTTGTGGGTCATCAAGACTCTTTTCTGGCACCGTTGCCGGGGAGTGAAGCGCCTTTGGTAGGTGGAATTTGGTAAGGAAAAATTTATATAGTGTGCTGAAATTTACTGTCACTTGTTACTATGGAACATAATCCTTTGAGGGGCTTGTTCGGGGTATCTTCACCCCGACCAGTACAGCAAAGAGTTTCTCCTCAACCTACTAAACGTACTAAAATGTTTACTTTGAAATTCCTTCGGGTATGATAGCGAAACTGCTAGCTAATCCGTTTACACGAGATGGAACATTGCATCCCGATTTGCACCTAATCTATGTGGATGAAGTTTGTGGATTATTTAAGCTTGCAGGTATGCCCGAGGATGTTGTCAAGAAGAAGGTATCCCATTTATCTTTGATGGGAAAGGCATTGACATGGTTTAGGCTATGTGATGATATGGGATAATGGAACTACAACCGATTGAAACTGGAATTTCATCAGAAGTTTTATCCTATATATGCATCTTGTTCATCGTGATTGTAATTATATATATAATTTTTGGCCTCGCGAAGGAGAAAGCATCGCTCAAGCTTGGGGGAGGCTTAAGTCAATGTTATATTCATGCCCCAATCATGAGCTCTCAAGAGAAATTATGATTCAAAAAAATTATGCTCGGCTTTCTCTCAATAATCGCTCCATGCTCGATACTTCTTGTGCTGGTTCTTTTATGATGAAGACTATTGAATTCAAATGGGATTTATTGGAGAGAATCAAATGCAACTCTGAAGATTGGGATCTCGACGAAGGTAAGGAGTCACGTATAACCCCTAAGTTTGATTGTGTTAAATCTTTTATGGATACCGATGTTTTCCGTGAATTTAGCACTAAATATGGACTTGACTCTGAGATAGTAGCTTCTTTCTGTGAATCCTTTGCTACTCATGTTGACCTCCCTAAGGAGAAGTGGTTTAAATATAATCCACCCATTGAAGTAAAATTAGTTGAACCTATTAAAGTTGAAGAAAATACTATCACTTATAATGTTGATCCTATTGTTCCTACCGCTTATATTGAGAAACCACCTTTCCCTGTTAGAATAAAGTATCATGCTAAAGCTTCAACTGTGGTTTGTAAGAGTAATGCTAAAACACCTACACACTCTGAGCAAATTAAAGTTGAACCTAGTATTGCTATGGTTAAAGATATCTTGGCCGATAATATTGACGGGCATGTTATTTACTTCTGTGATGAAGCTACTAGAATTGCTAGACCCGATACTAAAAATAAACATAGACCTGTTGTAGGCTTGCCTGTTATTTCTGTTAAAATAGGAGAGCATTGCTATCATGGCTTTATGTGATATGGGTTCTAGTGCTAGTGCAATACCTCATTCTTTATATGAAGAAATTATGCATGATTGCACCTGCTGAGTTAGAAGGTATTAATGTTACAATTAAGCTTGCAAATAGAGATACTATTTCACCGATTGGGATTGTTAGAGATGTTGAAGTCTTGTGTCGGAAAGTTAAATATCCTGCTGATTTTCTTGTTCTTGGTTCCCCACAAGATGACTTTTGTCCCATTATATTTGGTAGACCCTTCTTGAATACTGTTAATGCTAAGATAGACTGCAAAAAGGATATTGTTTCTGTTGGTTTAGGGGATATGTCTCATGATTTTAATTTTGCTAAATTTCATAGACAACCCCATGATAAATAATTGCCTAGTAAAGATGAAATTATTGGTCTTGCTTCTATTGTCGTGCCTCTAATGATCCTTTAGAACAATATTTGCTAGATCATGAAAATGGTATGTTTATGAATGAAAGAAGGGAAATAGATGAAGTATTCTTTAAACAGGGACCTTTTTTGAAACACAACTTGCCTGTTGAAATTCTAGGGGATCCCCCTCCACCCAAGGGTGATCCCGTGTTTGAGCTTAAACCATTACCAGATACTCTTAAATATGCTTATCTTGATGAAAAGAAGAGATATCCTGTTATTATTAGTGCTAACCTTTCAGAGGAAGAAGAGGAGAAATTATTGAAGACTCTAAAGAAGCACCGTGCTGCTATTGGATATACTCTTGATGATCTTAAGGGCACTAGTCCCACTCTATGCCAGCACAAAATAAAATTGGAAAAAGATGCTAAACCGGTTGTTGATCACCAACGACGGTTAAATCCTAAGATGAAAGAAGTGGTAAGAAAAGAAATACTAAAGCTTCTTGAGGCAGGTATATTTATTCCGTTGCTGATAGTCAGTGGTTAAGTCTTGTCCATTGTGTCCCTAAGAAGGGAGGTATAACTTTTGTTCCTAATGATAAAGATGAATTGATCCCACAAAGAATTGTTACAGGTTATAGAATGGCAATTGATTTCCGCAAACTAAATAAAGCTAGTAAAAAGGATCATTACCCTTTACCTTTTATTGATCAAATGCTAGAAAGGTTATCCAAACATACACATTTTTGCTTTCTAAATGGTTATTCTAGTTTCTCTCAAATACATGTGTCGAAAGAGGATCAAGAAAAGACCACTTTTACTTGCCCTCTTGGTACCTTTGCTTATACACGTATGCCTTTTGGTTTATGTAATGCACCTGCTACATTTCAAAGATGTATGACTGTTATATTCTCTAACTTTTGTGAAAATATTGTTGAGGTATTCATGGATGATTTTTCTGTATATGGAACTTCTTTTGATGATTTCTTAAGCAACCTTGATCGAGTTTTGCAGAGATGCGAAGAAACTAATCTTGTCTTGAATTGGGAGAAGTGCTACTTTATGGTTAATGAAGATATTGTCTTGGGGCATAAAATTTCTGAAAGAGGTATTGAAGTTGATAAAGCAAAAGTTGATGCTATTGAAAAGATGTCAAGTCCTAAAGACATTAAAGGTATAAGAAGTTTCCTTGGTCATGCCGGGTTTTATAGGAGGTTCCTTAAAGACTTCTCAAAAATTTCCAGGCCTCTGATTAATCTCTTACAAAAAGATGTTCCTTTTGTCTTTGATGATGATTGTGTAGAAGGATTCGAAATACTTAAGAAAGCTTTGATTTCTGCACCCATTGTTCAGCCTCCTGACTGGAATTTACCCTTTGAAATTATGTGTGATGCTAGTGATTATGTTGTAGGTGATGTTTTAGGACAAAGAGTTGATAAGAAATTAAATGTTATCCAATATGCTAGTAAAACTCTAGACAGTGCCCAGAGAAATTATGCTACTACTGAAAAAGAATTTTTAGCAGTTGTATTTGCTTGTGATAAGTCCAGACCTTATATTGCTGATTCTAAAGTAAGTGTCCACACTGATCATGCTGCTATTAAATATCTTATGGAAAATAAAGATGCTAAACCTAGACTTATTAGATGGGTTCTCTTACTACAAGAATTTGATTTGCATATTATTGATAGAAAGGGAGCTGAGAACCCCGTTGCAGACAACTTGTCTAGGTTAGAGAATGTTCTTGATGACCCACTACCTATAGATGATAGCTTTCCTGATGAACAATTAGTTTTCATAAATGCTTCTCATACTGCTCCATGGTATGCTGACTATGACAATTACATTGTTGCTAAATTTATACCACCTAGTTTAACATACCAGCAAAATAAAAAGGTTTTCTATGATTTAAGACATTACTTCTAGGATGACCAACACCTTTATAAAGAAGGAGTAGATGGTGTTATTAGACATTGTGTACCTGAGCATGAACAGGAACAGATCCTATGCAAGTGCCACTCCGAAGCTTATGGAGGACACCATGCTGGAGATAGAACTGCACATAAGGTATTGCAATCCGTTTTTTATTGGCATACTCTCTTCAATGATGCCCGTAAGTTTGTCTTGTCTTGTGATGAATGTCAAAGAATTGGTAATATTAGTAGACGTCAAGAAATGCCTATGAATTATTCACTTGTTATTGAACCATTTTATGTTTGGGGCTTTGATTATATGGGACCATTTCCTTCCTCTAATGGGTATACACATATTTTAGTTGTTGTTGATTACGTTACTAAGTGGGTAGAAGCTATTCCAACTAGTAGTGTTGATCATAACACCTCTATTAAGATGCTTAAAGAAGTTATTTTTCCGAGGTTTGGAGTCCCTAGATACTTAATGACTGATGGTGGTTCACATTTTATTCATGGTGCTTTTCGTAAAATGCTTGCTAAGTATGATGTTAATCATAGAATTGCATCCCCACATCACCCACAGTCTAGTGGTCAAGTAGAATTGAGTAATAGAGAGCTTAAATTAATTTTGCAAAAGACTGTTAATAGATCTAGAAAGAATTGGTCCAAGAAACTTGATGATGCATTATGTGCCTATAGAACTGCATATAAAAATCCTATGGGTATGTCTCCGTATAAGATGGTCTATGGAAAAGCATGTCACTTACCTCTTGAACTAGAACATAAGGCATATTGGGCCATTAAAGAGCTCAACTATGACTTCAAACTTGCCGGCGAGAAGAGACTATTTGACATTAGCTCACCTGATGAGTGGAGAACCCAGGCCTATGAGAATGCCAAACTGTTTAAAGAAAAAGCTAAAAGATGGCATGACAAAAGGATACAAAAACGTGAGTTTAATGTAGGTGATTATGTATTGTTATACAACTCTCGTTTAAGATTTTTTGCAGGAAAACTCCTCTCTAAATGGGAAGGTCCTTACGTTATCGAGGAGGTCTATTGTTCTGGTGCCATAAAAATCAACAACTTCGAAGACACAAATCCGAGGGTGGTGAACGGTCAAAGAATCAAACATTATATCTCAGGTAATCCTATAAATGTTGAAACTAATGTTATTGAAACCGTAACCCCGGAGGATTACATAAGGGACACCTTCCAGAATGTTTCAGCATCCGAAAAGGAATAGGTATGTGGTACGGTAAGTAAACCGACTCCAAAACAGTTATAATGGCAATTTTTCTCCGCTTTCGAATATTTAAGAAAATAGGAAAATAAGTAGTCCAGAAAGGACACGAGGCATCCACGAGGGTGGAGGGCGTGCCCCCTGCCTCGTGGGCACCACGGGTGCCCTCCGGACTTTGTTTTCTTGCATGATACTTCTTTTGGTCGGTAAAAATTCATTATATAATCTCCCAAAGGTTTTGACCACTGTACCACGCAATTATCCTCTGCTTTTGTTTTGAGCTGTTTTCTGCCAGAGTTGTCAAGGCCAAGCATCATGTCGTCCCCCTCCTCCAACAATGAGGGTGATGATGCTTGGCTAATGAAGATATAGCTAAAGAGAGAATAACCCAGGGAGATCAACAAGGATGATAGGATCAAGAAGGCCACGGAGGACCAAGCTCCGACAGCAGAAGAAGAAGACATCCTTCAACCTCATTATAATCTTCTTACCCCAACTGAGATTGAAGCTTTCAACATGATTGATTTAGCTCGCATACAAAACAAGTATCTCACACGTGAAAATATTTTGTTGAAGGAGCATATCACTGCACTCAATGGCATTATTCGCAAATTTGAGGATCTCCTACGCTCGATGTGCGACACTACATCATCAACAACTCCATCATCACCACCTCCAAAGAAGGAGACATAAACACATGGGTATAGGCACTCCCCTTGGCAACCGCCAAGCTTGGGGGAGTGCCCCGGTATTGTATCACCATCACACTTTTTATCTTTATCGTTTTTCTTAGTTTGATCCTTTTGGTTATATCTTGATCTAGTAGAATAAAGTTTTAGTATGATCTAGTTTTGAGTTTTGCTTTATGATCCTTCTATGTAATCAAGTGCGTGAGCTATATATATAATAAAGAATAGTGTTGAGTCAAGGGCTTGTTTATATTGCTATGATCTTGAGGGAATAAGAGTAAGAATAAAAAAGAAATAAAGAGATCATATTGATCTTATGGAGAGTAATGACTTCACATATAAAGAGTATGATGAATAAAAGTTGTTGAGAGTTGACAAACATAGTTTTGGTCATTGTTGCAATTAATAGGAAGTAATAAAGAAAGACAGGTTTTGACGTATAAATATACTATCTTGGACATCTTTTATGATTGTGAGCACTCATTAAAATATGACATGCTAAAAAGTTGACATTGGACAAGGAATACAACGTAATGGGTTATGTTTTCTTACATCTGAAATAAATTATATTGTCATGGATCATCCAACATGTTGAGCTTGCCTTTCCCTCTCATGCTAGCCAAATTCCTTGCACCAAGTAGAGATACTACTTGTGCTTCCAAATATCCTTAAACCCAATTTTTCCATGAGAGTCCACCATATCTACCTATGGATTGAGTAAGATCCTTCAAGTAAGTTGTCATTGTTGCAAGCAATACAAATTTCTCTCTAAATATGTATGATTTATTAGTGTGGAGAAAATAAGCTTTATACGATCTTGTGATGTGGAACAAATAAAAGCGACAGAATGCATAATAATGGTCCATATCGCAAGTGGCAATATAAAGTGACGTTCTTTTGCATTAAGATTTCGTGCATCAAACCATAAAAACACATGACAACCTCTGCTTCCCTCTATGAAGGGCCTATCTTTCATTCTTGTCTTATACTTCATACAAGAGTCATGGTGATCTTCACCTTTCCTTTTTACATCTTATCCTTTAGCAAGCACAATGTATTGGAATGATCTTGATATATATAGCTAATTGGATGTGAGTTTTCATGAACTATTATTGTTGACATTACCCTTGAGGTAAAAGGTTGGGAGGCAACACTATAAGCCCCTATCTTTCTCTATGTCCGATTAAAACTTCATACCCATAAGTATTGCGTGAGTGTTAGCAATTGTGAAAGACTAAATGATAGTTGAGTATGTGGACTTGCTGAAAAGCTCTTATATTGACTCTTTCTGATGTTATGATAAATTGCAATTGCTTCAATGACTGAGATTATAGTTTGTTAGTTTTCAATGAAGTTTCCGATTCATACTTGAAATTGTGAATGAATTGTTACTTTAGCATAAGAAATCATATGACAATATATGTATATATATGTTGCTGTTCTAAGAATGATCATGATGCCCTCATGTCTGTATTTTATTTTATCGACACCTCTATCTCTAAACATGTGGACATATTTTTCGATATCGGCTTCCGCTTGAGGACAAGCGAGGTCTAAGCTTGGGGCAGTTGATACGTCCATTCTGCATGATGCTTTTATATCAATATTTGTTGCATTATGGGCTGCCATTACACATTATGTCACAATAATTATGCCTATGCTCTCTTATTTTACAAAGTTTACACCAAGAGGGAGAATGCCGGCAGCTGGAATTCTGGGCTGGAAAAGGAGCAAATATTAGAGACCTATTCTGCACACCTCCAAAAGTCCTGAAACTTCACGGAAGTCAGCTTCAGAATATATAAAAAATATTGGGGGAAGGAAGCACCAGAAGGGGCCACCCACCATCCACGAGGGTGGGGGCGCGCCCTACCCCCTGGGCACGCCCCCTGCCTCGTGGGCCCCTGGCAGACCTCCGGTGCCCATCTTTGGCTATATGAAGTCTTTCACCCTGGAAAAAATCATAAGCAAGCTCACGGGACGAAACTCCGCCGCCACGAGGCGGAACCAATCTAGGACTCCGGCGAAGCTGTTCTACCGGGGAAACATCCCTCCGGGAGGAGGAAATCATCACCATCGATCCTATCATCGGGAGGGGGTCAATCTCCATCAACGTCTTCACCAGCACCATCTCATCTCAAACCCTAGTTCATCTCTTGTATCCAATCTTTGTCTCAAAACCTTAGATTGGTACCTGTGGGTTGCTAGTAGTGTTGATTACTCCTTGTAGTTGATGTTAGTAGTTATGTTTGTTCCTAAGGACATGGGAGAAGTCTTGCTACAAGTAGTCATGTGAATTTGGTATTCGTTTGATATTTTGATGAGATGTATGTTGTCTCTCCTCTAGTGGTGTCATGTGAATGTCGACTACATGACACTTCACCATTGATTGGGCCTAGAGGAAGGCATTGGGAAGTAATAAGTAGATGATGGGTTGCTAGAGTGACACAAGCTTAAACCCTAGTTTATGCGTTGCTACGTAAGGGGCTGATTTGAATCCACATGTTTCATGCAATGGTTAGGTTTACCTTAATACTTCTTTTGTAGTTGCGGATGTTTGCAATAGGGGTTAATCATAAGTGGGATGCTTGTCCAAGTAAGGGCAGTACCCAAGCATCGGTCCATCCACATATCAAATTATCAAAGTACCGGACATGAATCATATGAGCGTGATGAAAACTAGCTTGACAATAATTCCCATGTGTCCTCGGGAGCTTTTCCTTAATATAAGAGTTTGTCCAAGCTTGTCCTTTTCTACAAAAAGGATTGGGCCATCTTGCTGCACCTTATTTACTTTTATTACTTGTTACCGGTTACAAAATACCTTATCACAAAACTATCTGTTACCGATAATTTCAGTGCTTGCAGAGAATACCTTACTGAAAACTGCTTATCATTTCCTTCTGCTCCTCGTTGGGTTCGACACTCTTACTTATGAAAGGACTATGATAGATCCCCTATATTTGTGGGTCATCACTTCTATTTGCAGCCCAACACCCCTCCACTACAGCCCACTAGCCCATCTAAACCCCCTCCATGCTCTTCGTCGTTGGATCACGATCGTATGGGCGGAAACCGCACCTCAATAGCCCTCTCCTAGCTCCCTCTACCTATAAATAAGCCTCCCCCTCCACAATTTGCGGGCAAAACCCTAGCTCCCTCCTCATCACGCCGTCGGACATGTCCGCCCACCACCAGACGCGTCCACTGCCACTATCCACGTCGCACGACCAATCAGAGGCCGCCACCTCAGCAACCGACCCCGCCCGCAGCCTCTCCCACGCCACCACCTGTCCCGTAGCGCCACCAGCCACCGCACGGGCCCGCGGGGCCCAAACCAGGCCCGCCTAGCTCGAACCACCTCGCCGCTATCTCCCTGCACCTCTCCTCGCCTGGATCGAGAGGAGCCCGAGCTCCCGCAAGCCCTTGCCCTGTCGCCTCGACGCATCCCGCCAGCGACCTCGTCGAAGTCCGCCGCCTCCGCCACCACGCCGGCCCCTCACGCCCTCTCCTCCTCCTCCTTTTTCCTCTCTCTCTCTCTCTCTCTCTCTCTCTCTATGGAACCTCGCAGGAGCATGGAGGCCGCCGCCATGGATGACCTCGAGCCCCACCGTGTCGGATCCGCCTTCCACCGCTGGGAAACGGTTCCCCTCAATAGATCCGGTGTGGATCTGCCCGTCCCCGGTCTCCCTTGCGCTGCCGCCGGCTCCCATCGCCGTCCCGCGCTGCAGACCTTGTCCTTGCATTGCTGCATCAGGAGGACGACGACGCCCCGGCGCCCAGCCTCACACGTCCCCTGGGCCGTCGGCCTCCCCAGGGCCCATCTCCGTCGGCCTCGCAGGCCCAGCCTGCTTCTCCGCATGGGCCTCTCCAGCCGCAGCGCCACAAGGCCCAGCTCGCCCGGCCCAGTGGCCATGCTGGTGAGACTCGCCCCTCTATTCCCCGCCCTAAGCGCTGCATAGTTACCCCCGCTCACTCTGCTTTTCTCTGAAAATGGCCAAGTCCCTAATTTTCTAGCATCATATTGCATCTTGTGATCATCATAACTTTGTGCATGCTTGTCCGTTTGTGATGAATTATATATCGAAATGTTCATATCTGATTGCTCTACATGTTAATGTCATTTGCATGAATGTTAATGTTCTTTTTGATACTTTAATCATCGTTGCAAAAGTTCTAAATGTTATAATCTGCTGGAAGTTATCATAACTTACTGATTTGTCTTTTTCATAGCTTTTTGTGTGTCTATCTTTTGAGCATCATGTCAACATGTTTTAGGAGCATCTTCATGCCATGTTTATAGTGGTGCAATCCATTTATTTTTTTATGTGCCCTTTGGTGACTAGCACAAGCATGCAAAGTAGGGTACTTGTTGTTTGCTGTTTTCAGTGACTTGATGATTTCTGCTAAGTCTGAACCTGCTACATTATGTTGCCATGTTAACTTGATGCTACAAGTGAATCCATGCATAATCTTGAGATTCTCAGTAAGGATGTTTTGTAGATCTTGTTATGCTCTATTCATCCATGCCCTTGTTTGCAATTATGGCCTGATGTAGCTTGTCATTACCATGCTCTAAAGTTGCTAAATAATGTTGTTGTCAGCTTGTTATCAGTAAGTTCAGTTTTGCCATGTGAATAGCTAGTGTTCTATGCATCCTATGACCATGTTCTTGACATGAGTAGTTGCACAAATATGTCTTCTTGCTGTTGGTTATATTCACATGCCATGATATGCATTGATATGAGTTGCACGAGCTTGCAAACATGTCTACTTATTGTTGTTTCTGCCATGTTCTGTAATTTTCACCAAGTTTGAGAATCTGTTATAACTTGTAATCTTTTCTTGATGAATGCCATTGATATAGAGGTTATATGGAGATGCTTAGTAATCATGTTTTGCCATGTTTAACATATACTTTAATGTGATGCTCTTGGTTGCTATGATCATGCACGGTAGCATCATTGTTTCATGCATCCAACATGTCAACATATTATTCCTGCTCATGTATATGCCCAGTTTTTCACCAAGTCTTAATCTGTGTTGCAAAGTTGCTTTTTGCATTGATCATGTTGGATTAAGCTTGATGCCTATGAACCCAAACCTTGATGATAATTGAAGCATGTAACCTGTACTTTAATTGCATATCATGTTTGTGCCTGTCTTGTTCTTGTAGCATGTTGTTATGATGCTTGTAAGATGCCTAGTTGCTGTTTTGGATAGCTTGTCCTTTAAACTTATATTGAGTGTATGTGTTAAACTGTGGCTCCGTTTGGAGCATGCTCTACATGAAACTTTCTTGGTTTTGCATGTAGTTTCATCATGCCATGTTGCATCCATGTTTTGGAGTGTTTGTGATGTTGTTTTTCTTGCATTTGCATCAATGTCATGTTTAACTTGTTATGCTCATATCTTCTAGGTCGTAGCTCCGAATTAAATGAACCTTATATGTAACTTGACTAGAAAGACACATAGATCATCTTGGTGCACTTTAACTCGTTGTTTAACAACTTCAACATAATGTGTTATTCAGATGTGGACCAATTTCGAGATTTGCAGATGAGGACTGACCGGAATTGTTATGTGTTGTTTCCGGCCTCATTTAAACTTGCTTTGATGTTTGTTCTTGTATGCATCATATCTTGCCATGAGTAGCATCATATAGCCTTGTCATGCATCATACTTGGTTGAGCATCTTGTCATGTTTTGTGTTCTGTGTTTACCATGTTGTTTGCTTCTTTCTGGTTGTGCTCCTTCTCGATAGTTCATGTTCCGTTGCGATTGTGAGGATTCTTTCGACTATGTGGGATCGTCTTCTTCATGGACTCGTTCTTCTTCCTAGCGGGATTTCAGGGAAAATGACCGTTACCCTGCATACCACTACTATCTTTACTATGCTAGTTGTCTCGATGCTATCGCTATGTCACGCTACCTACCACTTGTTTATCAAGCCACCGAAATTGCCATGATAGCCTCTAACCTTTTTCACCATCGCAGCAAGCAGTTGTTTGGCTATGTTACCGCTTTGCTCAGCCCCTCTTATAGCATTGCTAGTTACAGGTGTAGTTTCATGTTGTTCCATGTTGTGACATGGATTACATGAATATCATGGGATATCACAATATCTCTTATTTAATTAATGCATCTATATACTTGGTAATGGGTGGAAGGCTTGGCCTTTTGCCTGGTGTTTTGTTCCACTCATGTCGCCCTAGTTTCCGTCATACCGGTGTTATAGTTCCTTGATTTTGCGTCCCTAACACGATGAGGGTTTATGGGTTCCTCTTAACAGTTCGCTTTGAATAAAACACTTCCAGCAAGGCCCAAAATTGGTTTTACCTTTTGCTCAACATAATAACTAAACATGATAATAAACTTGACGCATAGGGAGTTAGCGCTACCCGAGGCTCGTTATTCAACCTAATACAGGGGGCAGTGCTGATGGTTTTGGTCCCAAACTAGAGTCGTGTGCGGCTTCCCCCGGGGAAACTCGGGTCTCAGTTGTTGCACGCTGTGATCATCCGGTCATGGCCTGAGACGAGATACGCGCGGCTACTATCAGGGTGTTGGCACGCCGGGAGGTCTTGCTGGACTTGTTTTACCATTGTCGAAATGTCTTGTGCACCGGGATTCCGAGTCTGATCGGAGGGTCCCGAGATGGAGGATTGTCTCCGCGGATCATGAGCTTATCATGGGCTAAGTTAGGACACCCCTGCAGGGTTTAAACTTTCGAGAGTTGTGCCCGCAATTATGTGGCAGATGGGAATTTATTAATGTCCGGTTGTAGTGAACTTGAAGTAAACTCAATTAAAATACACCAACCGCGTGCGTAACCATGACGGTCTCTTTTCGAGTGAGTCGAGAAGAGAACACGGTTGGGTTATGTTTGAACGTAAGTAGTTCAGGATCACTTCTTGATCATTACTAGTTTGTGACCATTTGCGTAGTTTCTCATCTTACTCTTTTACTCGTAAGTTAGCCACCATAAAATGCTTAGCTGCTTGCTGCAACCTCACCACTTACCCATTCCATACCCATTGAGCTTTGCTAGTCTTGATACCCATGGTAATGGGATTGCTGAGTCCTCGTGGCTCACAGATTACTACAACAATAGTTGCAGGTGCAGGTAATGCGATGATCTGACGTGAGAGCGATGTTTACTTGTTTGGGAGTTCTTCTTCTTCTTTGTCGATCTTGGGATAGGTTCCTGGTCGGCAGCCTGGGCTAGCAGGGTGGATGACGTTTGAGTGTCTATTTGTGTTTTATCCATAGTCGGATGTTGTTCTCATGTATGATGTTTGATGTATTCATGTGGCTTTGTGTGCCTTTTGTATGTATCCCCAACTATTATGTAATGGTACGATGTCATGATATCCACCTTGTAAAAGCGTTTCAATATGTGGCTCTATCCTTGGATGGGACCTTCGAGTTCCGCTCGGATAGGATCGCATATTGGGCGTGACATCTCACCGGTGACAACTGCCTAGGAGACAAGAAAACCATCTAGTCCAAGATTCAAAGTACATGCTGGTGTGCTGTTAGCAGAGCATCATTATCGTGTATTTCTTGGTGCCTCTCAGCCCTATAATTACAGTACGTGAACTGCTAGATAGAAGAGGCCCTCAGATCTGCCCTCCATCTTGCCAAAACTAAAATAAGAAGATCTGTTCTCCATGATCAAATGATCTCAAGACGTCTATGTGCATAAATGACATAGTTTAGCATCCACCATACTTCGCCTGACCTCTCACTTTCAAAGTTGACTACTAGCCTGAGCTGTGATGGCCTTGGTTTGTCCTTGCTCGAACTAGCCATGACACTACTTATAGCTTTCAGACGAACTCTGCCTTAAAAGAAATCCTACCAAATTTGTACTAGTATATGTTATTGTAGTATTAATACATGTAACGTTGTTGTGGAGAATAGAAAACTGGATGCGACATAAAAGCCCAACACCTTTTTCTTGCGTGCAATGTTGAAACACTGCGACCCGGAGTAGCAAGCAAACAACTTTAATTAGACTAGTGTTGCTCTACACACTGAGATTTGGTGGTGTTAATGAAACATATGCCTCAAGTCTGACTTGCATGAAATGTTAGATGTTAGCCTATTGCCCTAAAAAAAGATGTTTAGCCTATCAAACATTGGCATGTAAATCCTCTATCAACTTACCAAAATCTCTCGCCTTCCCTTTTCCCCATTTTCCTCCATTTATAAGATTATTAATGGATATGTGCTTGATTTGATATATATGATTCAATACAATGTATTACAGTTTAATTAATTAGGTTGTACTACTGGCTAGCAAATGAAGATGATATGGGACACCGCGTTTCGGTGCCCGAGCGCAGCTGGTCCTGATATCTTGGTGGTTGGTTGAGGCTTAGCGATTCGGGTCATGGCCATTATGAGACCGTTGGCGCAGATATCGGGAGTAGGTGCGCTCGAGCACCATTTCGAATTTCACAAGAACATGCTAGTGTATTGCACGATAGTTATGAACTAACAAGCAGAATCGAATATAAACTAACTAAAAAGCAGAATCAGTAATCTTTAAATCAAACCACCAAAAATCTCTTTAATTTTACTTTTATTTGCCACAAACGAATATGGGCTTCATTTGGAAGGGAAAATGGGGTCTTCAAACCATAGATTTTTATGATAACATTAGCAACAACTCAAGAATACTACAAAACAGAAGTGGCAACAAAACCTATGGATCAATATGATATGATAAGTTTTCTATCATCTATGCTTTGTAGACAGCTGATGGCGGTGACCCATAAAAGAATGAACGCCGAGAGATGATACTGGACTACATGTCGTATAAATCCTCATAGTATGGAGAGATCTAGCAGGAAATACAACTCGGAAGACATGAGCGTATGTCCATCAGTATGTCGAAATCTAGCAGGAAATACAATGTAAGTGCTGGTTGCACGAGCATCTTTTTTTCTCAAAAATGGGATTACCCCGGCTTTTGCATCACATGATGCACATAGCCATATTATAAAATATGAATCAAGTTTCAGTCACCGAGTTTTAGATAGTAAAATAAATAAACATGACCACAACCAGTTAAACTCGAGATTACATAGCTCATGCACATAATCTATGAGTGGCTCACTATGGTTGAATAAACCCTATGCGATTGATTCCTCTCGGTTGCACCCAAAGGCCATAGGCGCTCACCTGTCCACATGTTGTAGTGATGAGCACATGTTGCATAGATAACCTGCAAGAAATTACGAATAGATGATCTATTAAAAACACAATTATTACACAATTCCATATTGCGCAGAGAATGGTGCTAAGCTCCCACATAGATTGGCCCTTCAACTTATGATGGATACCATCCAATCATTTTGAAACAAATTTGGTATACTCGTTGGCGACCCTAAATTGTATGTAACTTGATTCGCAAGATCAAGCTAGTAAATGGATATGACAGAAATAAATGATGTATTGCCTCCTCCTGATCACAAAAACACATTTCTTGTTACCATGTCAGTTACGCTTAGTAAGGTTATCTTTGGTAAGGACTACCTCCTTCTGCAAAAATCACATAAAAACTTTGATCTTGGAAGGGACCTCGGATTTCCAAATGTGTTTTCTGCGGATAATAGGTCTGAATCTATATGATCCGCATGCATAGACTGTACAGTGAAGATACCATTAGTGGTTAACCTTCACTGAAACGAATCTGACATCTGAGTTAGGCTAATCAACATCAACTTAGAAACCAAATGGACCCACTTAGTCCCTTTGTCACCTAGTAAAGCCCTATAGATGTTCAAAGGGCTGACCCAGAGGCCATCGAACCTGCCTTTCTGAACACAATATTATACAAGGTCATGTATCGTAGAGCTAATGAAGTATCACTTACGCAGGTACCGTCCCAAAAACTTTTTGATGGGCCATCACCAACCTTAAAGGAACCTCTCTTAAGAAATGATGGCTTGACCTTGATCAAGTCCCTCCAAACAGTGAATTGATAGGCTTAACTCTTGGCAACACCTTCTTAGTTAAGTAGCTCATATAGCCATTTTCTAAGTAAGCATTTGTTTCTAATTTTGAGGTTTTCAATGCCCAAGCAGCCTTAATCCTTAGGCCTACACAAAATATCCCATTTAGCAAGCATGTACTTCCACTTCTACTCCTCACATTGCCAAAAGAATCTAGACCGGAAAAATTCTAACCTTTTCAACACCCCTTTAAGTTTCTTGAAAAAGGATAGCATGAACATCACAATTTTCATCACAAAGGTTGTGCGAGCATCTACACCCAATTGATCGTCCTCCTTGTCACTGGTGAGTGATACGTCCATTTTGCATCATGCTTTTATATCGATATTTATTGTATTATGGGCTGTTATTACACATTATGTCACAATACATATGCCTTTTCTCTCTTATTTTACAAGGTTTACATGAATAGGGAGAATGCCGGCAGCTAGAATGCTGGGATGGAAAAGGAGCAAATATTAGAGACCTATTCTACACAACTCCAAAAGTCCTGAAACTCCAAGAAAGTCAGTTTTGGAATATATAAAAAATATTGGGCGAGGGAAGCACCATAGGGGGCCACCCACCGTCCACAAGGGTGGAGGGCGCGCCCTACCCCCTAGGCGCGCCCCCCTACCTCGTGGGCCACCTGGAAGTCCCCCGATGCACATCTTCTGGTATAAGGTGTCTTTTGCCCTGGAAAAAATGAGAAGGAGGCTTTCGGGACGAAGCACCGCCGTCTCAAGGCGGAACCTTGGCAGAACCAATCTAGGGCTCCGGCGGAGCTGTTCTGCTAGGGAAACATCCCTCCGGGAGGGGAAATCGTCACCATCATCATCACCATCGATCCTCTCATCGGGAGGGGAGCCAATCTCCATCAACATCTTCACCAGCACCATCTCCTCTCAAACCCTAGTTCATCTCTTGTATCCGATCTTTTTCTGAAAACCTTAGGTTGGTACATGTGGGTTGCTAGTAGTGTTGATTACTCCTTGTAGTTGATGCTAGTTGGTTTATTCGGTGGAAGATTATATGTTCAGATCCTTTATGCACATTAATACCCCTCTTATTATGAACATGAATATGATTTGTGAGTAGTTACTGTCGTGGAAGTGTCACGGCAGATGTCCTCATGGAAGGACTTAGTTGTGGAGCCATTGCGATGAGGTTAGCTTAAAGGGGTTAAACGGGACAAAGGACACGGAGAGTTTATACTGGTTCGGCCCCTTGTAGTGAAGGTAAAGGCCTACTCCAGTTTAGGTGGTATTCCTAGGGTTTCGATTACCAGGGAGCAAACACGCTTTGCCTGGCTCTCAATTTGATGTTTCCTGCCCTAAGCCGCTGTCGGGTCGTCCCCTTATATACACGGGTTGACGCCCTGCGCCTACAGAGTCCCAGACGGCTCATATAACGTGTCCGGCTCGGTGACGTATCTTACATGCCTTATATTACAAGTCTATATGTACATGGCGGTTTATACTTACGGGCCTTAAGCCGCCTCTGGGCTTGGGGCTCTTACAAGCCTAACTGTGAACCGCCATCTTGTATATTCTTGGGCTTCATATAGATGAACTGCCATTATCGTTCACTCGGCCCCTCCTGGGCGGGTTATATCTGATGGTCATATCCCCAACATTAGGCCCCAGGTTGATTTGAACTTGTTCATGTCAATCTTCAACACTTCAGAAAAATCCTGCTACATCCGATGTGAAAACCTTGTAACCCGCCATGATGTCATCTCCAGGAATTTCAGAAACCCGCCATGATGTCACTTTAATGGATCTTCTACCTTTGATGTTCTTCCGAAAATCGAGGCATCCAATTAGTTGGATAATCATCATTTGGCCTCATCATTTTTCACGCCTGCCTGTTGCCCCTTTCCTTATAAATAGGGTCAAACCACCCCTTTCTCATTCTCCTCTCTTCTCCTTCTCGTGTTCTTCTTCCTTGCGACGCACCAGCCCTCACGAGCTCTGCCATCGTCGACCTCCGTCCCCTTCATCAACTCCGGCCACTGCATTGCCCTGAACGGTCCAGAAACGCCGCAGCACTCCTCCGTTATCAGCTAGCATCAGTAAGTCTCCCCTTTTCCTTTTCATGGATATGTTCTTTTAGGGTTTTGGTGTTCGTCGGTGTTCATCGCTGCTCCTCCTTCTCCTTGCTAGATCGCGTAGTTTTGATCTGAAAATAATGTAGGAACTGTGCGATAGCAGTTTTAGCACCTGCTTTTGATATTAGAGCATATCCTCATTGCGATAGATCTCTTCTGGGGCACCTCCACTTTTCTGCTACCGCCTCTGTAGCTTTAGAATTTATTTCCTTTTTCTGAACAGTTGTAGACCCGAATTTATAGCTTTAACCCGTGGAACCTGTTTGTCTCAACACTTAGCAAATTTCACTCTTGGTAGATCTTGAATATCTTAGTCATGGCGGCTTACCTTGTCGTCTTATCGTTACTTCATATATCATTAGCCCTCGCTTAAGCCTCCATTCTGAACATACACTGCAACTGTTAACTTGTGATTTCACCAACTAACTTGAGCCGGCAAATTATTCCCTTACTTTAGGTTGTCATTTCATCATGCCGCCAAAGACAGTTACTACATGTAAATGGGTTCCCTCCATCATCACTGAGGGTACTTTAAAATATTTTGTCACAGTTGGATATTTTGCCAGAGAAAAGTGTCATGCATTACCGTACTCTTGACCCGGGCAAAGAGAGACCTCAGCCAAAGGACGGTGAAGTCATTGTATTCACTGATCATATGAACCGGGGCTTCTCACCGCCCGGCTCTATGTTCTTTAGGGATGTTCTGCACTTCTTCAAACTCCATCCTCAAGACATTGGACCTAACTCTGTGTCAAACATTTGTAACTTTCAAGTTTTCTATGAAGTATACCTTCAAGAAGAACCTAGCGTCGAGCTTTTCAGGGAATTCTTCTATCTAAACTGCCAAAATGAATTCACAAACGGGCCCAGCTTAGAACTTGGTGGAATCTCAATTCAACGCAGAAGGGACTCCATTTTCCCTCAAGCAGCTCTACCGAGTCACCCCCAAGGACTGGAACCAGACATGGTTCTATTGTAAAGATATCTCACCAGCTGATGAAAATCCATTGCCGGGTTACCGTGCTGAACGTCTTGATCCAAAACATCAACTCCCCGAGAAACTTACCACCGTCGAACGTAAGAAACTCGCCCCTACTAGGAAACGGTTTAACCGGAGTTGGTTTAATCCGCTGGTGGGTCGCATTGCGGATCATACCCTTAAGCCGCCGATCTGGCTTGATGTGTACTTATACCAGAGGAACGGACAATCCATTACGCCATAGCTCTCTGTGTCTGACTGAAGAGGGCATTATTGAAATGGCAACAACACTTGTAAATAGCAAATTCGAAGACTGCAGCAAAGTGGGTCTGAATCCTTTCTGCAAGCCTAACCCACTGCCAGACGTAAGTCCCTTGATGTCCCTTACTATACTTCATCATCCAAACATAAGTATGTTACTCTTCCGCAGGCTAAATCTGACTTCTGGAAGGCAAAATATGACCACGAGGTTGCCAAAAAGGCTAGGGCTGCCGCGAAAGCCGCCAAAAAGACCAGCAAGAGACCTAGGAAGAAATCAAGTGCCTCTGATCTGCTTAAGCTGGATGACACCTCTAAGTTGGAGGTAGCCCTTGACTCTCTTGGCTCGTTTTTCAACCACCTTATTGACACTAACTATTCCCAGGATGACATGGGAGCCAGCCAAGCAGTTGAAGAAGAGGTAACTATTATTTCCTCTGACTCAGAAGCTTTGCCAAGGCAGAAACTTCAGCGAGTAACCCGGAAAGTAAGGTTTTCACACCCCTTGGCTTATTTAGATCCTCACTTTCTTTTGAAACAACAGCAACACGAGAGCCGTCGCCAGACCCGGACCAGTGGAGGTGAAGAATTATCCTCTGGTTTACCAAATACTCCTCGGAAACACCAAAATGAGGTTCTTTTTTAGCCTTTAACTCTTTTATTTACTAGAAGGTTTCTTGTGTTAGCCACTCAATTCCTTTGATTCAATCTTGCAGGAGATTTCCCATTCTTCCTTTGGCGATTCATCCCAAACTCAGCTGCCGGCTTTCAAGACTGCCCCTAGGTAAGAACAATTAACTCTCTTTTGTACCTTTATATCTTTACCCTTATGTTGACTTGTCCAAATTCTTTTTAGCGGCCAAGCAATGCCCAACAAGAAGGCGAAGATGACAAAAACGGCCGAAAATCCTAAAGTTGCTGAACCGGACCAGCAAGCCTTTGCACTAGAAGATCTTGCTTCCAACACTCAACCTGAGATTCATGAGTTGTCTATTGATGAAACCAATATTGACCCGTCAACTAATGAACCGTCAAGCTCACTTAACCCGCCAGAGACTCATGCTGATGACATTCTGATCACTGGCACTAGCTTTACTGAATCGAGGAATCCAACTATATTAGCTAGACATTCTGCCAAACAAGAAGTCATGGAAAGACAGAAAGTGAGGTTTGATGTCTCCCACTATGCTCAATTGAGTAATAGTGAAGTATTATCTGGTTATCTCAGTCAAGTACACTCCAGCCGTGACTTGGAAATTGAGATGGTTAAACAGATGCACCAGAAGTATGAGGTACGTCATCCGGCTTACATAAGCTATATATCCTGCCAGCCCCCAAGTCTTCTGATTATGATAAGATTGAATAATCTGTAGACTTAAAAACTTACAAGCTTCTGTCCTAGACTCCCTCCAAGTCCGGTTTAAAACTAAATCGGATGTCGAAAATAGCATAATTTTGCATTTGTAGTCCCCAAGGTCCAGTTTAATCAGTATGAATGAGACGGTCCTATTGATCACTGTGCAAAAGAGCAGAACTTAACTACATAGCCCCCATGAGTCGGCTGAGACTGTTTACAGCACACTCGACTCATCCTTAGGAAGAGATAAGCAATATGCATAGGCCCCCAAGTGCCAAGTGTTGTTGCTTGCAAAAGCGCTTGGGTCTTTTAGTTATAAAAGTCGTTTTCATTGAAAAATTGCATTGATAGACATTAGCCCCCAAGTGCCAGGTGTTGTTGCTTGCGAAGCGCTTGGGACTTATATTGTTGTAATCCGCCATGAAGTATGTTTGATAAATCTGTGCTGCCTGCAGGCTGCTACCACTAAATTGGAATCTCAACTGAACGATGCCAATACCCGGCTGGCGGCTCAGGAAACTGAGACCCGGAAAGCTGAATCAAAATTCCAGTTTAGTGTATCTGAGTCGGAAAAATTGAAGACCAGTTTTACTGCGGATAAAAAGGCTTGGGCTGAAGAAAAGACTGCCTTGATACAGCGTGCTGAGAAGGCAGAGGTAGCTCTTCAAGAGGCTACCACTGAACTCACGGGTTTAAAACACCGTGTGTCTCAGATGGTTTCTGCTATATTCGGTGAGTCGCCTTGTTATTCATCCAAAGTACTTGTTGTCATAATGTGAGCTGCCATTTTAACCAATCTATGACTTACTCAGGTCCCAGAAGCAGCAACCTTAGCCACGACATGCTTGTGAAGCTCAAGGCGGTTTATACTCTTGTTGAGCAAGTATATACTGGAGCTCAACGTACATTGGCTACCATCTCCCCGGCTAATCAAGGACCCAATCTGTTAAGAGATGTGCTGAAGAAATTATCCATCCTGCCCACCAGAATCCAAGAAAATAAAGCAGTCTTGTGCAAGAGCCAGCGTTGTGACAGCCTTGAGCCGTGCCAAAGCGTGGGTACCGGAATTACACCCGGCAGATGTGGCCAGTGGGTATCCTAGCTTAAAGGAAGATGGAACCTCTTTCGATCAACAAGACTTTGCCGCCTGTATCAAAGAGATTCATCCTCATGCAACAGTCATCGCTTAAGAGACCAATCTTTCCAAATATAAGCCGGCTTACGATGCAGATAATCAGAAGATGCATACGCCTGCGTACAAAGTGATGGACTTAATTCCGCCGATTCGTAAGCACACCTTCGCCCCTAATATTGACCCGTCCAATTTGATTGACAAAGAAGCTGAATTCTTCGCCTTGCATGGCTTTGACTGGTCGAAACCAAACTTCCAGACGGCAGAGTAGGAAGAAGAACCAGTAAGGGATGAACCGGAGGTCTCCCGTCAGAAAGACCAAGAAGAGTGAACCGCCAGGCGGGTTAAAGACTTAAGCTTTGACAAAACACTTGACCTCATGTTGGCTCATGGAGCTATGTAATAGGGTAGTTAAAACTTGAATTGGCCGAGCCATCACGCATGTTTTCTGTTTTCTGTAACACTGATGATCCACCGGTTTAAAAAACCACTCTTTATATGATAGTCTTTCACTTATGCAGATTTGAATTATTATGATCCTGCACATAAAGAAAACACAAGGGCCTCGGCGGCTTACCTCCGGGAGGGTCATGATACCCAATTAAAGATGTTGGGGACAAATAGTCCATGACCAGGGCCGGTCTAATAACTGCTAAGTAAAATAACATACCTGTGATATATACTCAAATTGTCGGCTTATCAGCTTCGTGCAATTTAAAGGTGTGAGAACTATAACTTCAACCATGGTATTCATTAAGCTTTGGCGATGTAGAATCTGTCCTCCCGATGGGTTGTATAAAACCAAAGCATGCTTCCAATGTAAGTCGTAAATAGGGCAGCTGGGCCCAACTTATAAAAAATGAAAAGCGGCGAAAAACTCAAACACGAATAAGAAAACAAAAGAAATTCAAGGCTTTTGTAGACTATCAAATTAAAGTGTCATATTCAATGAAACTAGCTGGAGCCACTGGATTGTTCGTGCTGTCGTGATCCGGACTCACAGTGTGCCTAATCTACATTTGAACCCTAGATAAGTCTGGTCTTGCTCAAAGACTTATGAGGAGTACGCGGGGCCGGAGTGACAGTATCATGGGCCGATTTATCCAAGTTTCAAGGAAGGTGGCTTATGAAGATGGATCCATCTGACTCTGTAAACCGTACTCTCGCATGACAAGTCGTCATTTGAACCTTAATCAAGCTCAGATCTTGGTCGAATACGCCATAAAGACTGATCATTAAGAGTTCGGCGGGTCAATCAGGATGACCTGATGGAGTTGAAGCAGCTGGTGTTATAGGTAGGACGACCCGGGAAGAGTTTGTTCTCTTTGGTCGAATACGCCTATGTTTGAACAAACCTGGTTAAGAGGGTAGTAACGCTATGTTCTTTTCGGTCGAATACGCCTATGTTTGAACAGGAAGCCCCCAAGTGACATACTTACAAATGTGGCGTTGAGTCGATCAAGAGGGTACCGACAGCTATGTTCTCTTTGGTAAATACACCTATGTTTGAACAGGAAGCCCCAAGTGACCATATAACCTTTTGGCCTTGCGCCGATCATGTGGGTACTGACAGCTTTGCTCGATGAGCAGGAAGCCCCCAAGTGATCATATAAGTTTTGGCATTGCGCCTGATCAAGAGGGTACTGACAGCTATGCTCGATGAGCAGGAAGCCCCCAAGTGATCATCAGGGACCTATGTTTGAGTTGTGCTATGCATCCAACTCTCTTTGGTCCTAGAAGTTGTGGGCGTCAAGCCTCTTAAATGATGATAAAGACTTAGCTTTGAATAAGTAAAATGACAGAGGCCCTGAATTGTCAGGGATGTCGGCTTTATTATACTGCTTATAATATATACATCAGATAACTATGTACATCATGAGAGCTAGAGGCTCAAGTATACTAGGGCCAAAGATGAGCAATGTTCCACGGCCGACGGGTCTCCTCCTTCGATGTGTGTGAGTCCTTGTTGTCTCGAACGTTAATAAGGTAGTATAACCCATTATGTAGATTCTTGCTAACCACAAAAGGTCCTTCCCAAGGTCGTGATAATTTGTGCATATCTGTCTGATCTTGGATGAGCCGGAGCACTAAGTTGCCCTCTTGAAAGGTTCTGGTTTTGACCCGGCGGTTGTGATAACGTCGTAGGTCTTGCTGGTAAATTGTCGAACGAGCTGCCGCCAGGTCATGCTCCTCATCCAATAATTCAAGTGCGTCTTGACATGCCTTTTCATTGCCGGCCTCAACATAAGCCGCCACTCGGGGTGAATCATGACGGATGTCACTAGGGAGAACCGCCTCTGCCCCATAAACCATGAAGAAGGTTTGTAACCCGTAGACCTGTTGGGGGTTGTGTTGATGCTCCATAACACTGAAGGTAACTCCTCCACCCAACAACCCGACGTTCTCTGTAAAGGAACCATAAGCCGGGGCTTGATACCTCGCAAAATCTCCTGATTTGCTTGTTTTGCCTGCCCATTGGATTGACGGTGAGCTATAGAGGAAACATCAAGCCGGATATGCTCCCGTTGACAAAATTCTTCCATAGCACCTTTAGAAAGGTTAGTGACATTATCTGTTATGATGCTATGTGGAAAGCCAAAACAGAAGGTCACGTTCTTCATGAATTGAACCACCGTTGCCACATCGCATTTACTAGTCGGATCTGCTTCAATCCACTTAGTAAACTTATCAACCGCCACCAAGAGGTGGTTCTTCTTATCCTTGGACTTCTTGAAAGGCCCAACCATATCAAGCCCCCAAGTTGCAAATGTCCAAGTAATTGGAATCATCCTCAATTCTTGAGCCAGCACATGAGCTCGTCGTGCAAATTTCTGACAGCCGTCACATCTGCTTACCAAATCCTCAGCATCAGCATGAGCTGTTAGCTAATAAAACCCATGACGAAAAGCCTTGGCTACCAAAGATTTAGAGCCGGCGTGATGACCACAATCTCCTTTGTGGATTTCTCATAAAATCTCACAGCCTTCTTCAGGAGAGACGCAACGTTGAAACACTCCTGTAACATTGCGATGGTGCAACTCTCCATTGACTATTGTCATTGACTTAGACCGCCGGGTTATCTTCCTGGCCAAGACCTCATCCTCTAGCAACTCACCTCGGGTCATGTAAGCCAAATACAGAACTGTCCAATCAGGAATAGCATGGAGATCCGCCACCAATTGTGCTTTTGGGTCAGGAATAGCAAGGTCCTCCTCTATAGGCACTTTCACAGATGGATTAAGCATAATATCCAAAAATGTATTGGGCGGCACCGGCTTACGCTGAGATCCTAGCCGTCTTAAAGTATCAGCCGCCTCGTTCTTCCGGCGATCAATATGTTAAACTTGGTAACCGTTGAAATCACCTGCAATGGCATCAACCTCCCAGCGATAAGCCGCCATAAGAGGATCCTTGGAATCCCAAGTGCCTGAAACTTGCTGAGCCACTAGATCTGAATCGCCGAAGCACCTCACCCAGCTTAAGCTCATCTCCTTAGCCATCCGAAGACCATGGAGTAAGGCCTCATACTTAGATGCATTGTTAGTACAAGGGAACATTAACTGGAGAACATAGGAAAACTTGTCACCTCATGGGGAAGTCAAAACAACTCCAGCCCCGAGCCCTCCAGCTGTCTGGATCCATCAAAGTGGATAGTCTAATGTGTGTTATCCGGCTTTTCATCGGGCGCCTGTAACTCTGTCCAATCATTGATGAAATCCACCAGTGCTTGGGATTTGATGGCCGTGCGTGGCACATACTTTAAACCATGAGGAACGAGCTCAATGGCCCATTTAGCAACCCGGCCTGTGGCTTCTCTGTTTTGAATGATATCTCCAAAAGGAGCAGAACTCACCACAGTAATAGGATGACCTTGAAAATATTGCTTGAGTTTCTGGCTTGCCATGAAAACCACATAAACAAGCTTCTTCTATTGTGGGTACCTCTGTTTAGACTCAATAAGCACCTCATTGATATAATAAACCGGCCGTTGAACCGGATATTCCTTGCCTGCCTCCTTCCTTTCCACCACAATGGCTACAATGACGGCCCGGCTATTAGCAGCCACATATAACAACAAAGGCTCTTTATCAACAGGGGCAGCAAGCACGGGCGGCTCAACCAACTGTTTCTTCAGATCCTCAAACACCCGATCAGCGACATCACTCCAAACAAAATGATCTGTGTTTTTCATCATCTAGTAAAGGGGAATAGCCTTCTCACCCAGCTGGCTTATGAACCGACTCAAAGCCGTAATACGACCCGCCAGTCGTTGAACATCATTGACACACGCTGGTTTAGCCAAAGACGTAATGGCTTTGATCTTCTCCTGGTTAGCTTGAATGTCTCTGTTAGAAACCAGAAATCCCAATAGCTTGCCTGCTGGCATACCAAAGACACATTTGGCCAGGTTAAGCATCATCTTGTAGACCCTAAGATTGTCAAATGTCTCTTTTAAATCAGCAATCATGGTCTCTTTCTCTCTTGACTTCACCATAATGTCATCTACATAAGCATGAACATTGCGCCCAATCTAATTACGAAGGTAATTTTGTACACACCACTGATAAGTCGCATGGGCGCTCTTGAGCCCAAAAGGCATAGACACATAGCAAAAGGCTCCAAACGGAGTAATGAAAGCTATCTTCTCCTGGTCCTTAACTGCCATTTTGATCTGATGATAACCATAATAAGAATCCAAAAAACTCAAACGCTCACAACCCGTCGTAGCATCAATGATTTGATCAATACGAGGGAGAGCAAACGGATCAGCCGGACAAGCCTTGTTTAAGTCCGTGTAATCCACACACATTCGCCAAGTGCCATTCTTTTTTAGTACCAGCACCGGATTAGGCAACCACTCAGGATGAAAAACTTCAATGATAAACCCGGCTGCCAAAAGCCGGGCCACTTCCTCACCAATTGCCTTCCGCCTCTCCTTGTTAAACCGGCAAAGAAATTGCTTGACCGGTTTAAAATTTGGGTCAATATTAAGAGTGTGCTCAGCGAGTTCCCTTGGTACACCCGGCATGTTAGAAGGCTTCCATGCAAAGATGTCCCGGTTCTCATGGATGAACTCGATGAGCGCGCTTTCCTATTTCGGATCCAGATTAGCGCTGATGCTGAACTGTTTAGATGAGTCTCCAGGGGTGAAATCAACCATTTTAGTATCGTCCGCCAATTTAAACTTTAACGAAGGATCATGCTCTGTGGTTGGCTTCTTCAAGGACGTCATGTCTACCGGGTCAACATTGTCTTTGTAAAATTTCAGCTCCTCCATTGCACAAACTGATTCAGCATAAGCCGCATCACCTTCCTCACATTCCAGGGCCACCTTGCGACTCCCATGCACTGTGATGGTGCCCTTATAGCCTGGCATTTTAAGCTGCAAGTAGACATAACAGGGCCTCGCCATGAACATAGCATAAGCCGGCCGCCCAAACAGAGCATGATAAGGGATTTTGATCTTGACCACTTCGAAGGTTAACGTCTCATACCTGGAATCATGCTCATCTCCAAAGGCCACTTCCAACGAAATCTTACCCACTAGGTAGGCTGATTTACCTGGCACGACACCATGGAAGATAGTGTTTGACGGCTTAAGATTCTTATCTGTCAGTCCCATGCGCCGGAAGGTCTCATAATATAGGATGTTAATGCTGCTACCTCCATTCATGAGCACCTTAGTAAACTTATAACCTCCAACTTGAGGCGTGATACGTCACCAACGTATCTATAATTTTTGATTGTTCCATGCTATTATATATTCTGTTTTGGATATTTAATTGGCTTATTTATACACTTTTATATTATTTTTGGGACTAACCTATTAACCGGAGGCCTAGCCCAAATTGCTGTTTTTTTGCCTATTTCAGTGTTTCACAGAAAGAGAATATCAAACGGAGTCCAAACGGAATGAAACCTTCGGGAGCGTGATTTTTTGAACAAACGTGATCCAGAGGACTTGGAGTGGACGTCAAGCAACCAATGAGGAAGCCACGAGGCAGGGGGCGCGCCTACCCCCTAGGCGCGCCCTCCACCCTCGTGGGCCCCTTGTGGCTCCACCGACCTACTTCTTCCTCCTATATATACCTACGTACCCCCAAACCATCAGAGGGCACCACGAAAACCTAATTCCACCGCCGCAACGTTCTGTACCCGTGAGATCCCATCTTGGGGCCTTTTCGGTGCTCCGCCGGAGGGGGCATTGATCCGGAGGGCTTCTACATCAACACCATGGCCCCTCCAATGATGTGTGAGTAGTTTACCTCAGACCTTCGGGTCCATAGTTATTAGCTAGATGGCTTCTTCTCTCTCTTTGGATCTCAATACAAAGTTCTCCTTGATCTTCTTGGAGATCTATTCAATGTAACTCTTTTTGCGGTGTGTTTGTCGAGATCCGATGAATTGTGGGTTTATGAACAAGATCTTGTCTGAATTATTTTATGTATGATCGGTTATCTTTGCAAGTCTCTTTGAATTATCAGTTTGGTTTGGCCTACTAGATTGATCTTTCTTGCAATGGGAGAAGTGCTTAGCTTTGGGTTCAATCTTGCGGTGCTTGATCCCAGTGACAGTAGGGGAAACGACACGTATTGTATTGTTGCCATCAAGGATAAAAAGATGGGGTTTATATCATATTGCATGAGTTTATCCCTCTACATCATGTCATCTTGCTTAAAGCGTTACTCCGTTCTTATGAACTTAATACTCTAGATGCATGCTGGATAGCGGTCGATGTGTGGAGTAATAGTAGTAGATGCAGGCAGGAGTCGGTCTACTTCTCACGGACGTGATGCCTATATACATGATCATGCCTAGATATTCTCATAATTATTCGCTTTTCTATCAATTGCTTGATAGTAATTTGTTCACCCACCGTAATACTTATGCTATCTTGAGAGAAGCCACTAGTGAAACCTATGGCCCTCGGGTCTATTTTCCATCATACAAGTTTCCAATCTATTTTATTTTGCAATATGTACTTTCAATTTATATCATAAAAATACCAAAAATATTTATCTTATTATTATCTCTATTAGATCTCACTCTTGCAAGTGGTCGTGAAGGGATTGACAACCCCTTTATCACATTGGTTGCGAGGTTCTTATTTGTTTGTGTAGGTACGACGTCACTCGCGCGTGGTCTCCTGCTGGATTGATACCTTGGTTCTCAAAAACTGAGGGAAATACTTACGCTTCTTTGCTGCATCACCCTTTCCTCTTCAAGGGAAAACCAACGCATGATCAAGAGGTAGCAAGGCGCCACTACTAAAGCTGGATGACCTGGATTATCGACCGGGGTGGATGATCCTCTCGACTCCACACAATAGGCTGCTCTGACCATCACAGATAACGCGGCACCACTGGCTCAATCGCGTTCACGTCCCTCTTATGAAGTTTCTGGTCCCTCTTACATAAGCTAGTGGTGAAGACCTGATACTGCCCACTATTCAATTGTTTTGGATTGCTCTGATAACCGGATTGGTGCTATTGATTGCCCTGACTATTATGCTGATTATAACCACCCTAGTTATTGTGACCTTCAAATCTGGAACTTGAGCCGCAGCCTCCATGACCCGGACTGTGAGAGCCGGACCCTGATCCGTCATTTGGGCCATGGTGGCGCTGGATGGATTCCCAAAAGCTTCTCATTATGCTGCAATCCCTCCATGAATGAGTAGCCGGTTTACGATCTGTGCCGTGTTTTGGACATGGCTGGTTTAACATTGCTTCAAGGTTGAATCCTGCCCTCAGAGTCGGTGGCCCCTGCGGCCCCCTATGGCGCTGGTCGTTATTGCGTGCAGCTGTGTTAGCCACAAAGTCATCAGCCTTGCGCTTACCATTGCCACCCTGACTGGCAGAGTTGTACTGTTGTCTGTTCATGTCATTACTCTTATTTCCCTTTCCCGATCTTTCATCCTCTGAATCGGGGTCCTTGGTACCATCAGAGTCGGCATACTTAACTAGAGCCGCCATCAGCTCCCCCATGTCGTTGCAATGACGCTTGAGCCGCCCAACCGACAATTTTTCTCCAATATTAGAACCGCTGAGCCGATGTTGATGTTATCTGAAGAATGTATGATGGTTGAGACCCGGCGCACCCAGCTGGTCATGGACTCGCCCTCGGCCTGAACACAAGAAACCAGATCCACAATTGACATAGGCTGCTTGCACATGTCTTTGAAGTTCTGGATAAACCGGGCCTTCAACTCTGCCCATGACCCGATGGAATTAGCCGGCAATCCCTTCAACTAGGTACGAGCCGTCCCTTCTAACATCATGGTGAAGTACTTGGCGTAAGCAACTTCACTAACATCCAGCATCTCCATGGCCATCTCATAACTCTCCACCCACACCTCAGGAGGTTGATCGGCTTTGTAATTAGGCACCTTACGAGGGCCTTTCAAGTCCTTGGGCAGACGCTCATTTCGTATAGCTGCCGTTAGACATGGTACACCGAAAGCCTTGGAAGTCACTCCTGCCTCAATTGAAGCTATCGGGTGAACTGGCGCGTGCTGATGAGCCGCCAGTTGAGCCGCCAGCTTAGCCTCCCGACATGCTCTAGCCTGGTCCACCATATCTTGTTTGTTGGCTCCATTGTGTGCCGGGTCATGAGGTTGGTTACGGTGCCTTTCAGTACTTGAGACCGCTGGCGAGTCAATGTGCCTGTTGTAGCTCCAGCTCGGACGAGGGGTCTCATGAATCCGATCACGACTGTAAGAATAAGCCTGCTACTGCACCAGAGCTGTTTGAAGAAGCTCCCTGGCCCTTCAGGTTTCAACCGCTGCTGGGGTTTCACCCTCGTCGGGCAGAGCCGCCAATCGTGTAGTTGTAGCGGTCATGTTGTCCAGATGGGTGGAGTAATGACCCGGCGGTGTCATCGCACGCTAAGGCGGAGTGCTGTTCATATGTGGTCGGTCGGGCGATTCAACTATCCGGTTCACCACCGGCGGGTTACTGGCCCCAGCTCCGAGGGTGTTGAAGAGGTCCCTTGACTCGTAAACCAAGGGCAAACGACTCCGGTGTTTCCTCCTCAAGACTTCATGTGAAGCGTTCTGATCTACCCTAAGCCGATATGAATCTGCTTGAATCCGCTGTGCTTGGGCGTCCAAAACGGCTTGTTTTGCGGCCATCCCAGTGTTCTCTGCCGCTAAGTCTACCTTAGCTTGTGCTATTCCATCACGTAATTTAGCCACTTCTATCTTATGTTGCTCCTGGTTCTCTGGGGTTACCTCAACCTCCATCAGAGTCACCAAGGCATCCAGTAGATCTGTTAAGACTTGAGTCGGTGGGCAAACTGAACCGCCAGCCCCGACTACCGTGACCTGATACGTCTCCAACGTATCTATAATTTTTGATTGTTCCATGCTATATTATATCCTGTTTTTGACATTATTGGGCTTTATTATACACTTTTATATTATTTTTGGGACTAACCTATTAATCGGAGGCCTAGCCCAGAATTGTTGTTTTTTGCCTATTTCAGAGTTTCGTAGAACAAGAATATCAAACGGAGTCCAAATGGAACGAAACCTTCGGGAACGTGATTTTCGGAATGAACGTGATCCAGAGGACTTGGACCCTACTCAAGACATCAACCAGGAAGGCACGAGATAGGGGGCGCGCCTACCCCCCCCCCCCCCCCCCCGCCCAAGGCGTGCCCTCCACCCTCATGGGGCCCATGTTGCTCCACCGACGTACTCCTTCCTACTATATATACCTATGTACCCCCAAACTACCAGATACGGAGCCAAACCCTAATTCCACCACCGTAACTTTCTATATCCACGAGATCCCATATTGGGGCCTTTTTCGGAGCTCCGCCGGAGGGGGCATCAATCATGGAGGGCTTCTACATCAACACCAAAGCCTCTCCGATGAAGTGTGAGTAGTTTACTTCAGACCTTTGGGTCCATAGTTATTAGCTAGATGGCTTCTTCCCTCTTTTTGGATCTCAATACAAAGTTCTCCCCCTCTCTTGTGGAGATCTATTCGATGTAATCTTCTTTTGCGGTGTGTTTGTTGAGACCAATGAATTGTGGGTTTATGATCAAGTTTATCTATGAACAATATTTGAATCTTCTCTGAATTCTTTTATGTATGATTGGTTATCTTTGCAAGTCTCTTCGAATTATCAGTTTGGTTTGGCCTACTAGATTGACCTTTCTTGCAATGGGAGAAGTGCTTAGCTTTGGGTTCAATCTTGCGGTGTCCTTTCCAAGTGACAGTAGGGGCAGCAAGGCACGTATTGTATTGTTGCCATCGAGGATAACAAGATGGGGTTTATTTCATATTGCATGAGTTTATCCCTCTACATCATGTCATCTTGCTTAAAGCGTTACTCTGTTCTTTGAACTTAATACTCTAGATGCATGCTAGATAGCGGTCGATGTGTGGAGTAATAGTAGTAGATGCAGGCAGGAGTCGGTCTACTTGTCTCGGACGTGATGCCTATATACATGATCATACCTAGATATTCTCAAAACTATGCTCAATTCTGTCAATTGCTCAACAGTAATTTGTTCACCCACCGTAATACTTATGCTCTCGAGAGAAGCCACTAGTGAAACCTATGGCCCTCGGGTCTATTTTCCATCATATTAATCTTCCATCAAGAAGCTATTTCCTTTTCCGTTTATTTTGCTTTCTTTCCTTTGCATCTTTATCATAAAAATACCAAAAATATTATCTTGTCATATCTATCAGATCTCACTCTCGTAGGTGACCGTGAAGGGATTGACAACCCCTTTATTGTGTTGGTTGCGAGGAGTTTATTTGTTTGTGTAGGTGCAAGGAACTCGTGCGTGGCCTCCTACTGGATTGATACCTTGGTTCTCAAAAACTGAGGGAAATACTTACGCTACTTTGCTACATCACCCTTTCCTCTTCAAGGGAAAAACAACGCAATGCTCAATAGGTAGCAAGAAGGATTTCTGGCATCGTTGCCGGGGAGTCTATGCAAAAGTCAACATACCAAGTACCCATCACAAACCCTTATCTCCCGCATTACATTATTTGCCATTTGCTTCTCGTTTTCCTCTCCCCCACTTCACCCTTGTCGTTTTATTCGCCCTCTCTCTCCGTCCTCCTTCTCTTTCTCTATTTGCCTCTTTTTGCCCGTCTCTTGTTTGCTTGTGTGTTGGATTTCTTGCTTGTCACTATGGCTCAAGATAATACCAAATTGTGTGACTTTACTAATACCAACAACAATGATTTTATTAGCACTCCGATTGCTCCTCTTACCGATGCTGAATCTTGTGAAATTAATGCTGCTCTGCTAAATCTTGTCATGAAAGATCCGCTTTTCGGCCTTCCTAGTGATGATGCCGCTACCCATCTAAACAACTTTTTTGATTTGTGTGATATGCAAAAGAAGAAAGATGTGGACAATGATATTGTTGAATTGAAGCTATTCCCTTTTTCGCTTAGAGATTGTGCTAAAGCTTGGTTTTCGTCTTTGCCTAAAAATAGTATGTATTCATGGAATAAGTGCAAAGATGCTTTTATCTGTAAGTATTTTCCTCCCACTAAGATCATCTCTCTTAGAAACGATATCATGAATTTTAAACAACTTGATCATGAACATGTTGCACAAGCTTGGGAGAGGATGAAATTAATGATACGTAATTGCCCTACACATGGTTTGAATTTATGGATGATTATACAAAAAAATTATGCCAGATTGAATTTCGCTTCTAGAAATCTTTTAGATTCGGCCACGGGAGGCACTTTTATGGAAATCACTTTAGGAGAAGCTACTAAACTCCTAGATAATAGTATGGTTAATTATTCTCAATGGCACACTGAAAGATCTACTAATAAGAAAGTGCATGCGATAGAAGAAATTAATGTTTTGAGTGGAAAGATGGATGAACTTATGAATTATTTTCTAATAAAAGTGTTTCTTCTGATCCTAATGATATGCCTTTGTGTACTTTAATTGAGAATAATAATGAATCTATGGATGTGAATTTTGTTGGTAGGAATAATTTTGGTAACAACGCGTATAGAGGAAACTTTAATCCTAGGCCTTATCCTAGCAATTCCTCTAATAATTATGGTAATTCCTACAAGAATTCTTATGGAAATTATAATAATATTCCCTTTGATTTTGAATATAATATTAAAGAATTCTTACTTCGCAAAAGAATTTCAATGCTTTGATTGAAGAAAAATTGCTTAAGATTGATGATTTGGCTAGGAACGTTGATAGAATTTCTATTGATGTTGATTCTTTGAAACTTAGATCTATTCCACCTAAGCATGATATCAATGAGTCTCTCAAATCCATGAGAATTCCCATTGATGAGTGCAAAGAAAGAACCGCTAGGATGCGTGCTAAGAAAGATTGTTTTGTGAAAGCGTGTTCTTCTAGTTTCCATGAAAATAAAGATGAATATATAAAAGTTATTGATGTGTCCCCTATTAAATCTTTGTTTTGCAATATGAATCTTGATAATGATGGGACTGTATGATCCACCTTTACCTAGAAGGCGTTCCAAAAATTCGGAGTCTTTAGATCTTGATGCTAAAATTGTTAAAAGTGGGATTGAAGAAGTTAAAACTTTAAATATCAATGAACCCACTATTTTGGATCTCAAGGAATTTAATTATGATAATTGCTATTTGATATATTGTATTTCCTTGTTGCAATCCGTGCTAAATTCTCCTCATGCTTATAGTCAAAATAAAGCCTTTGCCAAACAAATCGTTGATGCTTTGATGCAATCTTATGAAGAAAAACTTGAGTTGGAAGTTCCTATCCCTAGAAAACTTCATGATCAGTGGGAACCTACTATTAAAATTAAAATTAAAGATCATGAATGCTATTCTTTGTGTGATTTGGGTTCTAGTGTTTCCACGATTCCAAAAACTTTGTGTGATTTGCTAGGTTTCCGTGATTTCGATGATTGCTCTTTAAGTTTGCACCTTGCGGATTCCACTATTAAGAAACCTATGGGAAGAATTAATGATGTTCTTATTGTTTCAAATAGGAATTATGTGCCCGTAGATTTTATTGTTCTTGACATATATTGCAATCCTTCATGTCCTATTATTCTTGGAAGACCTTTTCTTAGAACGATTGGTGCAATTATTGATATGAAGGTAGGGAATATTAGATTTCAATTTCTGTTAAGGAAAGGCATGAAACACTTCCCTAGAAAGCAAATTAAATTACCATATGAATCTATTATGAGAGCCACTTATGGAGTGCCAACCAAAGATGGCCATACCTAGATCTATTCTTGCTTTTATGCCTAGCTAGGGGCGTTAAACGACAGCGCTTGTTGGGAGGCAACCCAATTTTATTTTTATTCCTTGATTTTTGCTCCTCTTTAGTAATAAATAATTTATCTAGCCTATGTTTGGTTGAGTTTTTTGTGTTTAATTAGTGTTTGTGCCAAGTAGAACCGTTGGGAAGACTTGGGGAAAGTCTTTTTAATCTTGCTGTAAAAAAACAGAAACTTTAGCGCTCACGAGAATTGCTGCCATTTTTATTTGGAAAGTGCTATTTAGTTAATGCTTTTTTCAGATGATTAATAGATAAATTCCTCACGTCCAGAAATTTATTTTAGAATTTTTGGGGTTCCATAACTTGCGTTAGCTACAGATTACTACAGACTATTCTGTTTTTGACAGATTCTGTTTTTCTTGTGTTGTTTGCTTATTTTGATGAATCTATGGCTAGTAAAATAGTTTATAAACCATAGAGAAGTTGGAATAAAGTAGGTTTAACACCAAAATAAATAAATAATGAGTTCATTACATTACCTTGAAGTGGTGTTTTGTTTTCTTTTGCTAACGGAACTCACGAGATTTTCTACTTTAAGTTTTGTGTTGTGAAGTTTTCAAGTTTTGGGTGAAAGATTTGATGGATTATGGAACAAAGAGTGGCAAGAGCCTAAGATTGGGGATGCCCATGGCACCCCAACATAATATAAGGACACCTAAAAGCCCAAGCTTGGGGATGCCTCGGAAGGCATCCCCTCTTTCGTCTACTTCCATCGGTAACTTTACTTGAAGCTATATTTTTATTTACCACATGATATGTGTTTTTCTTGGAGTGTATTGTATTAGTATTTATTTGTTAGTTTTATACAATCATCCTTGCTGTACAAACCTTTTGAGAGAGACACACATGATTCGGAAATTGTTAGAATACTCTATGTGCTTCATTTATGTCGTTTGAGTTATATAGTTTTTTCTCTAGTGCTTCACTTATATCTTTTAGGGCACGGTGGTGGATTTGTTTTATAGAAACTATTGGTCTCTCATGCTTCACTTAGATTATTTTGAGAGTCCTCTAAAACAGCATGGTAATTTTCTTTAATTATGTTAGGCATTCAAGATTAATAAAAAAATTCTTATGAGTGTGTTGAATACTATGAGAAGTTTGGTACTTGATAATGGTTTGGAGATATGGAGATGGTGATATTAGAGTCATGCTAGTTGAGTAGTTGTGAATTTGAGAAATACTTGTGTTAAAGTTTGTGATTCCCGTAGCATGCACGTATGGTGAACCGTTATGTGATGAAGTCGGAGCATGATTTATTTATTGATTGTCTTCCTTATGAGTGGCGGTCGGGGACGAGCGGTGGTCTTTTCCTACCAATCTATCCCCCTAGGAGCATGCGCGTAATACTTTGTTTTGATAACTTATAGATTTTTGCAATAAGTATGTGAGTTCTTTATGACTAATGTTGAGTCCATGGATTATACGCACTCTCACCCTTCCACCATTGCTAGCCTCTCTAATACCGCGCACCTTTCACCGGTATCATACACCCACCATATACCTTCCTCAAAACAGCCACCATACCTACCTATCATGGCATTTCCATAGCCATTCCGAGATATATTGCCATGCAACTTTCCACCATTCCGTTTATTATGAAACACTCCATCATTGTCATATTGCATGCATGATCATGTAGTTGACATCGTATTTGTGGCAAAGCCACCATTCATAATTCTTTCATACATGTCACTCATGCATCATTGCACATCCCGGTACACCGCCGGAGGCATTCACATAGAGTCATATTTTGTTCTAAGTATTGAGTTGTAATTCTTGAATTGTAAGTAAATAAAGTGTGATGATCATCATTATTAGAGCATTGTACCAAGTGAGGAAAGGATGATGGAGACTATGATTCCCCCACAAGTCGGGATGAGACTTCGGACTAAATAAAAAAAGAGGCCGTAAAAAAGAAAAGGCCCAAATAAAAAAATGAGAGAAAAAGAGAGAAGGGACAATGCTACTATCCTTTCACCACACTTGTGCTTCAAAGTAGCACCATGATCTTCACGATAGAGAGTCTCCTATGATATCACTTTCATATACTAGTGGGAATTTTTCATTATAGAACTTGGCTTGTATATTCCAATGATGGGCTTCCTCAAAATGCCCTAGGTCTTCGTGAGCAAGCGAGTTGGATACACACCCACTTAGTTCTTTTTGTTGAGCTTTCATACACTTATAGCTCTAGTGCATCCGTTGCATGGCAATCCCTACTCACTCACATTGATATCTATTAATGGGCATCTCCATAGCCCGTTGATACGCCTAGTTGATTTGAGACTATCTTCTCCCTTTTTGTCTTCTCCACAACCACCATTCTATTCCACATATAGTGCTATATCCATGGATCACGCTCATGTATTGCGTGAAAATTGAAAAAGTTTTGAGAATGTCAAAAGTATGAAACAATTGCTTGGCTTGTCATTGGGGTTGTGCATGATTTAAATACTTTGTGTGGTGAAGATGGAGCATAGCCAGACTATATGATTTTGTAGGGATAACTTTCTTTGGCCATGTTATTTTGAAGAGACATAATTGCTTGGTTAGTATGCTTGAAGTATTATTATTTCTATGTCATTATTGAACTTTTGTCTTGAATCTTTCGGATCTGAATATTCATACCACAATTAAGAGAATTACATTGAAATTATGCCAAGTAGCATTCCACATCAAAAATTCTGTTTTTATCATTTACCTACTCGAGGACGAGCAGGAATTAAGCTTGGGGATGCTTGATATGTCTCCAACGTATCTATAATTTTTTATTGTTCCATGCTATATTATATCCTGTTTTGGACATTATTGGGCTTTATTATACACTTTTATATTATTTTTGGGGCTAACCTATTAACCGGAGGCCCAACCCAGAATTGTTGTTTTTTTGCCTATTTCAGAGTTTCACAGAAAAAGAATATCAAAAGGAGTCCAAAAGGAATGAAACCTTCGGGAACGTGATTTTCGGAACGAACGTGATCTAGAGGACTTGGACCCTACGTCAAGACATCAACCAGGAAGGCACGAGGTAGGGGGCGCGCCTACCCCCAAGGCATGCCCTCCACCCTCGTGGGGCCCATGTTGCTCCACCGACGTACTCCTCCCTCCTATATATACCTACGTACCCCCAAACTACCAGATACGGAGCCAAAACCCTAATTCCACCGTCGTAACTTTCTGTATCCACGAGATCCCATCTTGGGGCCTTTTTCGGAGCTCCGCCGGAGGGGGCATCGATCACGGAGGGCTTCTACATCAACACCATAGCCTCTCCGATGAAGTGTGAGTAGTTTACTTTAGACCTTCGGGTCCATAGTTATTAGCTAGATGGCTTCTTCTCTCTTTTTGGATCTCAATACAAAGTTCTCCCCCTCTCTTGTGGAGATCTATTCGATGTAATCTTCTTTTGCGGTGTGTTTGTTGAGACCGATGAATTGTGGGTTTATGATCAAGTTTATCTATGAACAATATTTGAATCTTCTCTGAATTCTTTTATGTATGATTGGTTATCTTTGCAAGTCTCTTCGAATTATCAGTTTGGTTTGGCCTACTAGATTGATCTTTCTTGCAATGGGAGAAGTGCTTAGCTTTGGGTTCAATCCTACGGTGTCCTTTCCCAGTGATAGTAGGGGAAGCAAGGCATGTATTGTATTGTTGCCATCGAGGATAACAAGATGGGATTTATTTCATATTGCATGAGTTTATCCCTCTACATCATGTCATCTTGCTTAAAGTGTTACTCTGTTCTTTGAACTTAATACTCTAGATGCATGTTGGATAGCGGTCGATGTGTGGAGTAATAGTAGTAGATGCAGGCAGGAGTCGGTCTACTTGTCTCGGGCATGATGCATATATACATGATCATACCTAGATATTCTCATAACTATGCTCAATTCTGTCAATTGCTCAACAGTAATTTGTTCACCCACCATCATACTTATGCTCTCGAGAGAAGCCACTAGTGAAACCTATGGCCCCTGGTCTATTTTACAACATATTAATCTTCCAACAACAAGCTATTTCCTTTTCCGTTTATTTTGCTTTCTTTACTTTGCATCTTTATCATACAAATACCAAAAATATGATCTTATCATATCTATCATATATCACTCTCGTAGGTGACCGTGAAGGGATTGACAACCCCTTTATTGCGTTGGTTGCGAGGAGTTTATTTGTTTGTGTAGGTACGAGGGACTCGTGCATGGCCTCCTACTAGATTGATACCTTGGTTCTCATAAACTAAGGGAAATACTTATGCTACTTTGCTGCATCACCCTTTCCTCTTCAAGGGAAAACCAGTGTAGTGCTCAAGAGGTAGCATCACCGCAGCTACACCAGAAGTTATAGTCGTGGCAGCTGTCGAGCCATGAACCGGCTGCGTGCCAGCCATGAAGATCGCCACCCTGTTGGTCGACTCACGGGGGTCCGAAATATTGTCTCCGTCGGAACAGCCCCCAAGCCTTCCATCTTGTAGCTGATACATTGAATTGGTCTCGCCCGTGGACTCATCATCAGAGCAGATCTCTGTCTCACCGCCAGAGACAGAGCCTTCCAACTTAGCCCCATGGGTGAACCCAACAAAGACGTGCCTTACGGCTGGCTGAGCCGGGGCGGGTCATACACGCTGAGCCGTCTCGATGATGTCGGTGCACATGTCCGGCTCAGGGCCCGGCTCGCCGATCTTGCCGATGAAGACGTGGACCCCGCCGAAGGGGACCCGGTACCAGTACTCAATTGAGCCAGCCTCGGGGCCCCAGCCTACATCGTCGATGTAGAGCTTGTCGCGACGACTCTTGGTCATCTATCCCACAGCGTATCCCTTGAGCCCTTCGAAGCTGCCCTTTAAGAACTCGAAACCACCGTGCACTGGCCCCACGGTGGGCGCCAACTGTCGTGGAAGTTTCATGGTAGATGTCCTCATGGAAGGACTTAGTTGTGGAGGCATTGCAACGAGGTTAGCTTAAAGGGGTTAAATGGGACAATGGACACGTAGAGTTTATACTGGTTCGGCCCCTTGCGGTGAAGGTAAAGGCCTATTCCAGTTGAGGTGGTATTGCTAGGGTTTTGATTACCAGGGAGCAAACACGCTTTTCCTGGCTCTAGATTTGATGTTTCCTGCCCTAAGCCGCTACCAGGTCGTCCCCTTATATACACGGGTTGACGCCCTGCTCCTACAGAGTCCTGGCCGGCTCATATAACGTGTCCGGCTCGGTGACGCATCTTACATGCCTTGTATTACAGGTCTATACATACATGGCGGATTATACTTACGGGCCTTAAGCCGCCTCTGGGCTTGGTCCTCTTACAAGCCTAACTGTGAACCGCCATCTTGTATATTCTTGGGCTTCATATAGATGAACCGCCAATATCGTTGACCCGGCCCCTCCTGCGTGGGTTATATCTGATAGTCATATCCCCAACAGTTACGTTTGTTCCTGAGGACATGGTATAAGTCTTGTTATAAGTAGTCATGTGAATTTGGTATTCGTTCGATATTTTGATGAGATGTATGTTGTCTTTCCTCTAGTGGTGTTATGTGAACGTTGACTACATGACACTTCGCCATTGTTTGGGGCTAGAGGAAGGCATTGGGAAGTAATAAGTAGATGATGGGTTGCTAGAGTGACAGAAGCTTAAACCCTAGTTTATGTGTTGCTTTGTAAGGGGCTGGTTTGGATCCATACGTTTCATGCTATGGTTAGGTTTACCTTAATTCTTCTTTTGTAGTTGCGCTTGCAAGGGGGGTTAATCATAAGTGGGATGCTTGTCCAAGGAAAGGCAGTACCCAAGCACTGGTCCACCCACATATCAAATTATCAAAGTAACGAACGTGAATCATATGAGCATGATGAAAACTAGCTTGACGATAATTCCCATGTGTCCTCGGGAGCGCTTTCCTTTATATAAGAGTTTGTCCAGGCTTGTCCTTTGCTACAAAAAGGGTTGGGCCACCTTGCTGCACCTTGTTTACCGGGCTAACCTATTAATGGGCTAACCTATTAACCGGAGGCCCAGCCCAAAATTGTTGTTTTTTTGCCTATTTCAGAGTTTCACGGAAAAAGAATATCAAAAGGAGTCCAAACGGAATGAAACCTTCGGGAACGTGATTTTCGGAACGAATGTGATCCAGAGGACTTGGACCCTACGTCAAGACATCAACCAGGAAGGCACGAGGTAGGGGGCGCGCCTACCCCCCCCCCCCCCAGGCGTGCCCTCCACCCTCGTGGGGCCCACATTGCTCCATCGACGTACTCCTTCCTCCTATATATACCTACGTACCCCCAAACTACCAGATACGGAGCCAAAACCCTAATTCCACTGCCGTAACTTTCTGTATCCACGAGATCCCATCTTAGGGCCTTTTCCAGAGCTCCGCCGGAGGGGGCATCGATCACGGAGGGCTTCTACATCAACACCATAGCCTCTCCGATGAAGTGTGAGTAGTTTACTTTAGACCTTCGTGTCCATAGTTATTAGCTAGATGGCTTCTTCTCTCTTTTTGGATCTCAATACAAAGTTCTCCCCCTCTCTTGTGGATATCTATTCGATGTAATCTTCTTTTGCGGTGTGTTTGTTGAGACCGATGAATTGTGGGTTTATGATCAAGTTTATCTATGAACAATATTTGAATCTTCTCTGAATTATTTTATGTATGATTGGTTATCTTTGCAAGTCTCTTTGAATTATCAATTTGGTTTGGCCTACTAGATTGACCTTTCTTGCAATGGGAGAAGTGCTTAGCTTTGGGTTCAATCTTGCGGTGTCATTTGCTACAAAAAGGGTTGGGCCTTCTTGCAATGTATATTTTGGCCTCATGAAGTAGAAAGTATCTCTCAAGCTTGGGGAGGCTTAAGTTAATGTTATATTCATGCCCCAATCATGAGCTCTCAATAGAAATTATTATTCAAAAAAATTATGCTCGGCTTTCTCTCAATAAGAGCTCTGTGCTTGATACTTCTTGTATTGTTCTTTTATGATGAAGACTATTGAATTCAGATGGGATTTATTGGAAAGAATTAAACGCAACTCTGAAGATTGGGAACTCGACGAAGGTAACGAGTTAGGCATAACACCTAAGTTTGATTGTGTTAAATCTTTTATGGATACTGATGTTTTTCGTGAATTTAGCACTAAATATGGACTTGGCTCTGAGATAGTAGCTTCTTACTATGAATCATTTGCTACTCATGTTGATCTCCCTAAGGAGAAGTGGTTTAAATATCATCCTCCCATTGAAGTAAAAGTAGTTGAACCTATTAAAGTTGAAGAAAAGACTATCACTTATAATGTTGATCCTATTGTTCCTACCGCTTATATTGAGAAACCACCTTTCCCTGTTAGAATAAAGGATCATGCTAAAGCTTCAACCGTGGTTCGTAAGAGTAATGCTAGAACACCTACACCCTCTGAGCAAATTAAAGTTGAACCTAGTATTGCTATGGTTAAGGATCTCTTGGTCGATAATATTGATGGGCATGTTATTTACTTCTCTGATGAGGCTGCTAGAATTGCTAGACCAGATACTAAAAATAAACATAGACCTGTTGTTGGCATGCCTATTGTTTCTATTAAATAGGAGATCACTGTTATCATGGCTTATGTGATATGGGTTCTAGTGTCAGTGCAATACCTTATACTTTATATAAATAAATTATTCAAGATATTGCACCTGCTGAGATAGAAGATATTGATGTTACTATTAAGCTTGCCAATAGAGATACTATTTCACCAGTTGGGATTGTTATAGATGTTGAAGTCTTGTGTGGGAAAATTAAATATCCTATTGATTTGCTTGTTCTTGCTTCCCCACAAGATGACTTTTGTCCCATTATATTTGGTAGACCCTTCTTGAATACTGTTAATGCTAAGATAGACTACGATAAGGACATTGTTACTGTTGGTTTAGGGGATATGTCTCATGATTTTAATTTAGCTAAATTTCATAGACAACCCCATGATGAAGAATTGCCTAGTAAATATGAAATTACTGGTCTTGCTTCTATTGTCGTGCCTCCTAATGATCCTTTAGAACAATATTTGCTAGACCATGAAAATGATATGTTTATGAATGAAAGAAGGGAAATAGATGAAGTATTCTTTAAACAGGGACCTATTTTGAAACACAACTTGCATGTTGAAATTCTTTGCTACTCATGTTGACCTCCCTAAGGAGAAGTGGATACCGATGTTTTCCGTGAATTTAGCACTAAATATGGACTTGACTCTGAGATAGTAGCTTCTTTCTGTGAATCCTTTGCTACTCATGTTGACCTCCCTAAGGAGAAGTGGTTTAAATATAATCCACCCATTGAAATAAAATTAGTTGAACCTATTAAAGTTGAAGAAAATACTATCACTTATAATGTTGATCCTATTGTTCCTACCGCTTATATTGAGAAACCACCTTTCCCTGTTAGAATAAAGGATCATGCTAAAGCTTCAACTGTGGTTTGTAAGAGTAATGCTAAAACACCTACACACTCTGAGCAAATTAAAGTTGAACCTAGTATTGCTATGGTTAAAGATATCTTGGCCGATGATATTGACGGGCATGTTATTTACTTCTGTGATGAAGCTACTAGAATTGCTAGACCCGATACTAAAAATAAACATAGACCTATTGTAGGCTTGCCTGTTATTTCTGTTAAAATAGGAGAGCATTGCTATCATGGCTTTATGTGATATGGGTTCTAGTGCTAGTGCAATACCTCATTCTTTATATGAAGAAATTATGCATGATTGCACCTGCTGAGTTAGAAGGTATTAATGTTACAATTAAGCTTGCAAATAGAGATACTATTTCACCGATTGGGATTGTTAGAGATGTTGAAGTCTTGTGTCGGAAAGTTAAATATCCTGCTGATTTTCTTGTTCTTGGTTCCCCACAAGATGACTTTTGTCCCATTATATTTGGTAGACCCTTCTTGAATACTGTTAATGCTAAGATAGACTGCAAAAAGGATATTGTTTCTGTTGGTTTAGGGGATATGTCTCATGATTTTAATTTTGCTAAATTTCATAGACAACCCCATGATAAATAATTTCCTAGTAAAGATGAAATTATTGGTCTTGCTTCTATTGTCGTGCCTCTAATGATCCTTTAGAACAATATTTGCTAGATCATGAAAATGGTATGTTTATGAATGAAAGAAGGGAAATAGATGAAGTATTCTTTAAACAGGGACCTATTTTGAAACACAACTTGCATGTTGAAATTCTAGGGGATCCTCCTCCACCCAAGGGTGATCCCGTGTTTGAGCTTAATCCATTACCTGATGCTCTTAAATATGCTTATCTTGATGAAAAGAAGATATATCCTGTTATTATTAGTGCTAACCTTTCAGAGCAGGAAGAAGAGAAATTATTGAAAACTCTAAAGAAGTACCATGCTGCTATTGGATATACTCTTGATGATCTTAAGGGCATTAGTCCCACTCTATGCCAGCACAAAATAAAATTGGAGAAAGACGCTAAACCGGTTATTTGGTCAGCAAAAATTCATTATATAATCTCCCGAAGGTTTTGACCATCGTACCACGGCACAATCCTATGTTTTTGTTTTGAGTTGTTTCTACCGCAGATTAGAGCAATATGTCGTCCCAGGATTCGGAGGGAGTAAGCTATGTGGCTGATTACCTTGCAGACCCTAAGGTCTACGAGGACTTGGAGCATTGTGATTGGACCACGGAGGAAGAAGAAGACTATGAGCCTAGGGGAAAGGAGGAGACGAGCTCAGATGAAGATGAAGTCCCATTACCTCAACCTGGGACATGGATGTGGAGTTATACTAGAATGGATCATTACCCTTTACCTTTTATTGATCAAATGCTAGAAAGATTATCCAAACATACACATTTTTGCTTGCTAGACGGTTATTCTGGTTTCTCTCAAATACCTGTGTCAAAAGAGGACCAGGAAAAGACCACTTTTACTGGCCCTTTCGGTACCTTTGCTTATAGATGTATGCCTTTTGGTTTATGTAATGCACCTGCTACCTTTGAAAGATGTATGACTGCTATATTCTCTAACTTTTGTGAAAAGATTGTTGATGTTTTCATGGATGATTTCTCCGTGTATGGAACTTCTTTTGATGATTGCTTAAGCAACCTTGATCGAGTTTTGCGGAGATGTGAAGAAACTAATATTGTCTTGAATTGGGAGAAGTGCCACTTTATGGTTAATGAAGGTAATGTCTTGGGGCATAAAATTTCTGAAAGAGGTATTGAAGTTGATAAAGCTAAAGTTCATGCTATTGAAAAGATGCCGTGTCCTAAGGACATTAAAGGTATAATAAGTTTCCTTGGTCATGCCGGTTTTTATAGGATGTTCATTAAAGACTTCTCAAAAATTTCTAGGCCCCTCACTAATCTCTTACAAAAAGATGTTCATTTTGCCTTTGGTGATGATTGTGCAGAAGCATTTGAAATACTTAAGAAAGCCTTGATTTCTGCACCTATTGTTCAGCCACCTGATTGGAATTTACCCTTTGAAATTATGTGTGATGCTAGTGATTATGTTGTAGGTGTTGTTCTAGGACAAAGAGTTGATAAGAAATTAAATGTTATCCAATATGCCAGTAAAACTCTAGACAGTGCCCAGAGAAATTATGCTACTGCTGAAAAAGAATTTTTAGCAGTTGTATTTGCTTGTGATAAGTTCAGACCTTATATTGTTGATTCTAAAGTAATTGTTCACACTGATCATGCTGCTATTAAATATCTTATGGAAAAGAAAGATGCTAAACCTAGACTTATTTGATGGGTTCTCTTGCTACAAGAATTTGATTTGCATATTACTGATAGAAAGGGAGCTGAGAACCCCGTTGCAGACAACTTATCTAGGTTAGAAAATGTTCTTGATGACCCACTACCTATTGATGATGGCATTCCTGATGAACAATTAGCTGTCATAAATGCTTCTCATATTGCTCCATGGTATGCTGATTATGCTAATTACATTGTTGCGAAATTTATACCACCTAGTTTCACATACGAGCAAAAGAAAAAGTTTTTCTATGATTTAAGACATTACTTCTGGGATGACCCACACCTTATAAAGGAGTAGATGGTGTTATTAGGCGTTTTGTACCTGAGCATGAACAGGAACAGATCCTACGCAAGTGTCACTCTGAGGCTTATGGAGGACACCACGCTGGAGATAGAACTGCACATAAGGTATTGCAATCTGGTTTTTATTGGCCTACTCTTTTCAAAGATGCTCGTAAGTTTGTCTTGTCTTGTGATGAATGTCAAAGAATTGGTAATATTAGTAGACGTCAAGAAATGCCTATGAACTATTCACTTGTTATTGAACCATTTGATGTTTGCGGCTTTGATTATATGGGACCGTTTCCTTCCTCTAATGGGTATACACATATTTTAGTTACTGTTGATTATGTTACTAGGTGGGTAGAAGCTATTCCAACTAGTAATGCTAATCATAACACCTCTATTAAGATGCTTAAAGAAGTTATTTTTCTAAGGTTTAAAGTCCCTAGATACTTAATGACTAATGGTGGTTCACATTTTATTCATGGTTCTTTTCATAAAATGCTTGCTAAGTATGATGTTAATCATAGAATTGCATCTCCATACCACCCATAGTCTAGTGGTCAAGCAGAACTGAGTAATAGAGAGATTAAATTAATTTTGCAAGAGACTGTTAATAGATATAGAAAGAATTGGTCCAAGAAACTTGATGATGCATTATGGGCCTATATAACTGCATATAAAAATCCTATGGGTATGTCCCCATATAAATTGGTTTATGGAAAAGCATGTCACTTACCTCTCGAACTAGAACATAAGGCATATTGGGACATTAAAGAGCTTAATTATGATTTCAAACTTGCCGGTGAGAAGAGACTATTTGACATTAGCTCACTTGATGAGTGGAGAACCTAGGCCTATGAGAATGCCAAACTGTTTAAAGAAACAGTTAAAAGATGGCATGACAAAAGGATACAAAAGCGTGAGTTTAATGTAGGTGATTATGTTCTGTTACACAACTCTCGTTTAAGATTTTTTGCAGGAAAACTCCTCTCTAAATGGGAAGGTCCTTACGTTATCGAGGAGGTCTATCGTTCTGGTGCCATAAAAATCAACAACTTCAAAGGCACAAATCCGAAGTTGGTGAACGGTCAAAGAATCAAACATTATATCTCACGTATCCCATCAATGTTGAAACCAATGTTATTGACACCATAACCCCGGAGGAGTACATAAGGGACACTTTCCAGAACATTTCAGACTCTGAAAAGGAATAGGTATGTGGCACGGTAAGTAAACCGACTCCAAAACAGTTCTAACAGCAATTTTTCTCCGTTTTGGAATACTTAAGAAAATAGGAAAATAAGAAGTAGTCCGGAAAGGACACGAGGCATCCACGAGGGTGGAGGGCGCGCCCTACCCCCTAGGCGCGCCCCCTGCCTCATGGGCACCTCGTGTGCCCTCCGGCCTCCGTTTTCTTGCACGATACTTCTTTTGGTCGCCAGAAATTCATTATATAATCTCCCAAAGGTACCATGACAGAATCCTCAGCTTTTGTTTCGAGCTGTTTTTCTGACAGATCTAGATCACCATGACGTTTTCAAGCGCCCCCAAGGACAAGCTTTTCGAGAAGGTCATCAACCCCTACCTCATGGAGGTGCTGCAACACCCTCAAACCATTGAGATGCGTGAGGGGGTGCTGCACATCTGCGATGTAGAGGGACCAAGGAGGACCGAGGGCATGGAGACAAGACTCGAAGCAATCGAGCAACAAGTTTTCAAGTGCCAGGGGATGGTGGAACATGGACTCAACGCCAACCACATGATGATCGCGGAGTTCACCAACAACCAAAAGTTGGATGCCAAGAACATTGGGGAGACCATCTTCAAGGTTCACGAGAAAATCGAGCACCTCTAAGCCCAGATCTATGACCTGCAAAACCAAAACTGTGAGTATGATTATAGATTCAAAAGGATGAGTTTGGTTGCAGATTTGAGGATCCCGGAGACTCGATTATCCTTCTATGATGGTGAGCCTATGCCTTGGAAGATGTACGACATGCCTATTGAAGTAAATATGCCCTAGAGGCAATAATAAAGTTGTTATTTATAATTACTTATATCATGATAAATGTTTATTATTCATGCTAGAATTGTACTAACCGAAAACTTAGTACATGTGTGAATACATAGACAAACAGAGTGTCACTAGTTTGCCTCTACTTGACTAGCTCGTTGAATCAATGATGGTTATGTTTCCTAACCATAGACATGAGTTGTCATTTGATTAACGGGATCACATCATTAGTGAATGATGTGATTGACTTGACCCATTCTGTTAGCTTAGCACGATGATCATTTAGTTTGTTATTATTGCTTTCTTCATGACTTATACATGTTCCTATGACTATGAGATTATGCAATTCCCGAGTACTGGAGGAACACTTTGTGTGCTACCAAACATCACAGCGTAACTAGGTGATTATAAAGGTGCTCTACAAGTGTGTCTGATGGTACTTGTTGAGTTGGCATAGATCGAGATTAGGATTTGTCACTCCGATTGTCGGAGAGGTATCTCTAGACCCTCTCGGTAATACACATCACTATAAGCCTTGCAAGCATTGTGACTAACGAGTTAGTTGCGGGATGATGTATTACGGAACGAGTAAAGAGACTTGCCGGTAACGAGATTGAACTAGCTATGAGGATACCGACGATCGAATCTCGGGCAAGTAACATACCGATGACAAAGGGAACAACGTATGTTGTTATGCGGTTTAACCGATAAAGATCTTCGTAGAATATGTAGGAACCAATATGAGCATCAAGGTTCCGCTATTGGTTATTTACCGAAGACGAGTATCGGTCATGTCTAGATAGTTCTCGAACCCGTAGGGTCCGCACGCTTAAAGTTCGGTGAAGATCGGTATTATGAGTTTATGTGTTTTGATGTACCGAAGGTAGTTCGGTGTCAGAGTAATTGGACACGGATACCCCGAAGACGGCGAGACAATAAATCAAGACATCGGGGCTAGCAAAGCCCCTCAGTCCGACCGCCCGGCCGCTCCTGCTAGCTCCCCGTCCGACTGCTCTGCCCGACCGGCTGCCAGTTGCCGACTGCGTCAACCAATTAGCTGGCGACTGCGTCAACCAGCCGGCTGCCGACTGTGCCATCCAGCCGGCTGCCGACTGCTGCCCGAAGTCAACCGCCGACACCGACAAGACACCGACAAGACGGCCATACCGCAACGTCATCTACAGTGTATCTGTCCCTGGGCACTGTTTTATAAAGTGCACCAGGGACAAGGAGGCATGCACGTCACATACACATCTCTCATGGGCATGGTGTCCCATGCCCACTTGCCCCCCACGCCACTACCTAGCTTAGGTAGTAAGCTAGCTCACCTATATATAAGGCACCCATCCATCCATCCACCACACACATAGCATGCCGCATGCACTTGGCCGGCCACAAGGCCACTCACGCATGCATGCTCAGGCACATGCAACCACTAGCTCATATGCATATATACCAAGTCAGATGCCTATGGCACTGACTCCAGATACAGCTCCAGGAGCACTTTGTACTGTCCGATGTACAACCCAGATATATATCCAGACATGCAGGAGTAGGGGTATTATCTCTCCGGAGAGCCCCGAACCTGGGTAAACTACCACGTGCTATTCGCATACCCGCTCCCGGGCCTATCAGCAGCAGTATTGCCCTCACACGAAGCCACCTTGTGGCATATGTCGTCCTACACCCCCCGTGAGAACACCACGACATTTGGCTCCCACCATGGGGCGGTACTATGCTACCGCGCTGCTGCTAGTTTCGCAGTCCGGGCGGGACCATCTTCATCATCTTCACCGCGACGCCGCCGTCTCTCCGGTAGCGCTCGGGGGCTCGACTTCGACCCGTCCCAGGAGCGGCCGCGCGGGACGGCGCGTCCTCGTCGCCAGCCTCGCCGCCTTCGTCCTCACCACTGTTGCGACGCCGGCCGCCCATCCGTGTGCATGCCGCGCGCAGGGCCTCGTTTCGGTCGGTCGTGTCCATCCGCGCGCCGCTCGCGCCTGCTTCCCTCCGTGTTGTGCCTTGCCCCGGCCGGAACGTGTTTTCACTTCTTCACATACCATCTTTGCAACCTAGTTAGATGCAAGTCAACAATGGTCAAACCATTAGCCATACCATAGCCATGCACAAGCTAGATATTCCCCAGATAATAATCGAACAGTACTCTGTACATTGTTCGAGTGCGAAACAGGCACTGCCCAATCTCCAGCAATTCAGAAGCTTGCTTCGGCCGCGTGCCTCCGCATCTCGCCGGCCTTCGCTTGCATGCGCCTCCATCGCCACGCCCGTCGCCCCCGCGGCACTGTGTTCCTGCCGAGCACCTCCTGCTTTGCGCGGCATCCGCCCCAACCCGCGTTGGCTCCGCCCCGCGCGCTCGTGCTGCTGCGGGCCGCTGCTCAACTCGTGCGTGTGCGCGCTGCTGCGGGTCACCGCTCCGCCTCCTGTCGCGCGCCCGCCTCGCTTCTCCGCCCGGTCGCCGACGTTGCGGCGCCTGCTGACTTCGGCCTGTCGCCCAGCCTTGCTGCGGCCGCATCCCGGCCAGCCGCCTTTCGCAACACGGCCGCCTCTGGCTCCGCCTCTGCGGCCTTGCACCTCCCGGCGTCGAGCGCCTCCGCGCCTGGCCTTCGCACTGCTCCGCCCTGCTCAGCCCGGCGTGCCCGTCCGCGCGTCCCGCGCCGGGCCGCCCGCCAGCGTCGGGTCCGGCCCCCTCCCGCGTTGCCTGGCTCCGCCAGCTTCACCCTGGCCGCATCCGGTGCCGGCTGGCTGGCTCCCAGCCGCATCCGCTGCTGGCCTCCGCGCACCCGGCTGCTGCTGTGTCGCCTCCACCTCTGCTCGCGTTCCCCCGCTAGCGCATCTGCCTCGCTCTGCTACGCACGCCGACTCCCATGCCCCGAGCTCGGCCTCCCGTCGCTAGAGCCGCTTCCAACATCTCCGCGCCGGCTCCTCCCCGCCGGGTGCTCCGAGCCGGGTCCCCTGCGCCGGCTCCGGCTTCCCGCAACCCGGCTCCGCGCCCGCTCCTGCTGCCGGCTTCGCGGCAGCCCCGCGCCGGTTTCCCGCCCCGAGATGGCCGGCCCCCGCGCGCCCTGGCCGGCTTCCATGATAGCCCCTTTCGGCTCTAGCCCCCGCTCCACCTCCTCGACGCACCAGGCTCCGGCTCCTTCCCCGTGTCGGCTTTGCTCAGCCTCCCGAGTGCGCCCCGCGCCGACTCCGAACCCGGCCTGCCGGCTGTGTGGCCTGGCCACCTGCTGGCTCCGTGCCGACTCCGAGCCCGGCCTACGGGCTGCGCAACCCAGCCGCCTACTGGCTTCGCGCTGGCTTCTGCCCGCCGTGCCCGCCTGCACCAGCTCCCGCGTGGTGGCCCCGCTCGCCGCCTTGCCTGGCTGGCTCCGCCTCCCTCCGCGGGGCGTCGCTCCACTGCGCGCCATGCCCGACTCCCGCCAGTTGCGTCTGTGCACTATATTGCCGGCTGCGGAGGCGGAGAAAGAAAAAAAAGAGAAAAAGAAGAAGAAGAAGAAGAAGAAGAAGAAGAAGAAGAAGAAGAAGAAGAAGAAGAAGAAGAAGAAGAAGAAGGAAGTGGGATCCGGCTGCTCGCGTGGAGTCGGCTGGGACAAGAGAAAAAAGAAAAAAAGAAATTGGTCGGGCGGTGGCGTCTGACATGCAGTCGGACAAGAGAAATAAGAGGAAAAAAAGAAATGTATGTCCGACTGCTGGCTGCCTGATCGGCTGCAAAGAGCCCGACTGCTATGTTGGAGTCCGCCTGCCCGACGGCTGAAGATGGAAAAAGGAGAAGACAAAGTAGTTGCCGGGAGATCCAGACCGACTGCTCAGCAGTTGGCCCCGATATCAGGGGGCTACACCCAGCGGCTGCGCTGACGCGCCCCCGCGAAGATTGCAGACAAGAGAAGAGTTTTGCCCAGCTTCCAGCAGCCGGCAGAAGAGAACAAGAAGAAAAAAGGTGCTACAAGACGCCTTGCCACTTGGCCAGTCGAGCTTGACCGACCGGGACCCCCTTCGAGCACCCGGAGGCTCGAAGACTACACCCAGCGGGTGCGCCGGCGCGCTCAGCAACCGTTGAGCCGCGTCGGCTGTCTTCGGCGTACTCCGCCTCGGCTACACGAAAATCAATGTGAGCTCCTCACCCGCATATTTTTGCATCGCAAGAGCATGGATAACCCCGAGCGATGCTCGGGGGCTATCTCCGCATTTTATTACAGTAGCATCAGTGTTCGCCCCGACGCCAGCCAGAGTTGGGCCGGGGGCTAGCCGCTTGGCCTGAGACGTTAGTTCCCGTAGACGGCTTAGTACCGTGCGCGGTACCAAAGGCCCACTCTTAGTCACAGACCGCAGAGCGGCTATCCGACTAGCAAGAGTGAACGCTGCACGCCACCCACGCAAAAAACGTCCGGGAAGAAAAATGGATCGGGCAATCCGGCCATTTCCTTTACAAGTATCTACTCGGTTGAATTTGCTCCCAGACTCTGAGTACTGCACACTCCACTTCGCGGCCCACTCTCAGCCACAGACCGCAGAGCGGCTGTCCGGCAAGCAAGTGCACAAGCCAAAAAGCGGAGGGAACACGAAAAAGATTAAGGGGGCTCGGACGAAACCAAGTCGGCACCCTCCGCATAAAACTTGCAATGCTAAAAGCAAACATTAGATATATCTGTGTGCACTAACTTTGTCTTTTTCATGATCATTTCCATGAACACTTACCAAAAAACCTCCGCCCAACTTTGCCAAGTTGCCCGGAGGCTTGGGGGCTACTGTCGGAGTAATTGGACACGGATACCCCGAAGACGGAGAGACAATAAATCAAGACATCGGGGCTAGCAAAGCCCCTCAGTCCAACCGCCCGACCGCTCCTGCCAGCTCCCCGTCCGACTGCTCTGCCCGACCGGCTGCCGGCTGCCGACTGCGTCAACCAATCGGCTGCCGACTGCGTCAACCAGCCGGCTGCCGACTGCTGCCCGAAGTCAACCGCCGACACCGACAAGACGGTCATACCGCAACGTCATCTACAGTGTATCTGTCCATGGGCACTGTTTTATAAAGTGCACCAGGGACAAGGAGGCATGCATGTCACATACACATCTCTCATGGGCATGGTGTCCCATGCCCACTTTCCCCCCACGCCACTACCTAGCTTAGGTAGTAAGCTAGCTCACCTATATATAAGGCACCCATCCATCCATCCACCACACACATAGCATTCCGCATGCACTTGGTCGGCCACAAGGCCACTCACGCATGCATGCTCAGGCACATGCAGCCACTAGCTCATATGCATATATACCAAGTCAGATGCCTATGGCACTGACTCCAGATACAGCTCCAGGAGCACTTTGTACTGCCAACCCAGATATATATCCAAACATGCAGGAGTAGGGGTATTATCTCTCCGGAGAGCCCCGAACCTGGGTAAACTACCGTGTGCTATTCGCATACCCGCTCCCGGGCCTATCAGCAGCAGTCTTGCCCTCACACGAAGCCACCTTGTGGCATATGTCACCCTACACCCCCCCGTGAGAACACCACGACCTTCGGAGTCCCGGATGTGATCATGGACATGACGAGGAGTCTCAAAATGGTCGATACATAAAGATTGATATATTGGACCGCTGTATTCGGACACCGGAAGTGTTCCGGATAGTTTCGGAGAAAACCAGAGTGCTAGAGGGGTTATCGGAACCCTCGGGGGAAGTATTGGGCCTTAGTGGGCCTGAGGGGAGAGAGAGGGCTGCAGCCCAGGAGATGGCGCTCCCCCTCCCATGAGGAGTCCGAATTGGACTGGGGGAGGGGCGCGACCCCTCTTTCCCTCTCCCTCTCCCTCTCTTTCCTTCCCCCTTCCCCCTTCCTAGTAGGTGAGGGAGTCCTGGACTAAGGGGTCCTCGGGCGTCCGGCCTGTTATCCATGGGCCGGACTGATGGGCTGTGAAGACATGAAGGCCGAAGACCGCACCGTGTCCGGATTAGACTCTACTTGGTGTGGAAGGCAAGCTTGGCGACTGAAGATTCCTTCTTATGTAACCGACTCCATGTAAACCCTAGATCCCCTCGGTGTCTATGTAAACTGAAGGGAATAGTCCGGAAAGAACAACACATATACTCATTACCATATTCATAGGCTAGACTTCTAGGGTTTAGCCATTACGATCTCGTGGTAGATCAACTCTTGTAACACTCATATTCATCAAGATCAATCAAGCAGGAAGTATGGTATTACCTCCATAGAGAGGGCCCAAACCTGGGTAAACATCATGTCCCCAATCTCCTATTACCATCGATCCTAGACGCTTAGTTCGGGACCCCCTACCCGAGATCTGCCGGTTTTGACACCGACATTGGTGCTTTCATTGAGAGTTCCACTATGCCGTCAACAAAAGGTTTGATGGCCCCTTTAATCGTCAATAACAACGATGTCCAAAGAGGAACCTTCCTCCCCGGACAGATCTTCATATTCGGCGGCTTTGTACTGTGGGCCAAATCGCTTAGCCATCTGGAGCAGATCGACAGCTACGCCCCTGGCCATCAGGTCAGATTCGGGAGCTTGAATTACATTGCGGACGTCCGTGGAGACTTGATCTTCGACGGATTCGAGACCGCGGCAACCGCTCCCCATCGCCCTGATGAACATGGCTTAAACCTTTCATCAGGATGCATCTAGGAGATAGCTCCCGTAGTAGCTCCGGTCTCAAATCCGGAGCAGTTCAAGTCGTCCGAAGATGGGAAGTTCAACCCCATCATGGGGACTACCGATTCCACGGCGCTGGAGCCACACGCAGATTCCACTTCGTACGGTATCTACATCAATGGAACCCTGGACTCGCCTCCGATGTCAAGCTCCGAACCCTACGAGCCCGTGTACACCGAACTTGATCGGTTATCGATCTTCAAGTTCAGCGCCGCAGATGTCTTCCAACACTCGCCCATGGGCGACATACTAAACTCGCTAAAAAACCTATCCCTGGCGGAGGACCTGTCTCCGAACTATGTTCGGTTCGAACTTACGGCGAACGACGAAGAATTTTGCTCCCCACCCACCACCCACTTCATAGCCACTGTTGAAGATGTAACCAACATGCTCGATCCCCGCTCCGAAGACATCGACGGTGTGGACAATGATGAGGGGCAAGGCCAGAGCTTACTACCCGCTAGACACGGGATAAGCACTTCTTGGTATGGCGTGTGTATGATAGACACACCTTACGGTGCTCTCGATGATGAGAAGATGGATCCGGTCGAGGAGAAACCATCTGGTACACAGCTTGGACACCGGCGCTCTAGGCCTCATCGCCCAAGAAAAAACAATGCCAGCACCAGAGTAGACGATACTCCGGACAACAAAGACCCTGTTGAGGTAGAACCCGAGAAGGAGGAATAGGAAGGCGGGCAAGACAGCCTTGATGAACAGGCCACATGTGGGGACTCGGAGGACAACAATTATCTCCCCCTCTCCGAGGAAGAGGAGATCCTCGGCAAAGAGGATTTTATCGTGCCAAAGGTACCTCTCGAGCAGGAGCGCTTTAAACGCCGGCTTATAGCCACTGCAAGGAGCTTAAGAAAGAAGCAGTTGCAGCTTCAAGCAAGCCAAGACTTGCTCAATGATAGATGGACCGAGGTCTTGGCCGCCAAAGAATACGGCCTTAGCAGCCCAGACAAAAGCCACCCCAAGAGTAGGTGGCTCGCTCAATACGATGGCAGGACGATGGAGCCCATACCACCATCAAACAATGTGGCGGGCCGACCACAGTTCAGCCCAGATAAAGCAGCAGCCCAAGCAGAGCACCATACCAACCCATCCGGCTGTCATAACAAAACAGCTCCAGGGAACACTCGCCTATTCGGACACTACAGAGCTGACCATGCCTGGTCCGAGCACCGTAAACGGAGCCCGTCGGAGGTACTTCATAGTGTGACCCAACATAGAGGAGCCACACACCCCCTCTACTTCAGTGACGAAGTAATGGAACACGAATTTCCAGACAAGTTTAAACACATTAACATTGAATCATACGATGGGACAACAAACCCCGCGGTATGGATCGAGGATTACCTCCTCCATATCCACATGGCCCGCGGAGACGACCTCCATGCCATTAAATACCTACCCCTCAAACTTAAAGGGCTAGCTCGGTACTGGATAAATAGTTTGGTAGAAAATTCTATTGGCAACTGGCAAGATTTGGAAGACGCCTTTCGAGACAACTTCTAGGGAACATATGTCCGGCCATTATGCGCTGATGACTTAAGTCACATTGTCCAGGAGCCCGGCGAGTCAGCTAGGGAGCTCTGGACCAGGTTCTTAGTAAAAAAAGAACCAAATTGACGACTGTCCGGACGCAGAAGCCCCCACGGCCTTCAAACATAGCGTCCGGGATGAATGGCTCACGCGTCACCTCGGCCAAGAAGGACCCAAATCCATGACAGCCCTTACCGCTCTAATGAACTGCTTCTGCGTGGGAGAAGACAACTGGCTTGCTCGTAAAAGCAACGATGCCAGCGGCCCGGGCACTTCCGAAATCCAAGATGGCAACGGCAGGCCACGACGAACCGAACACAACAGTCACACATCACTACACACTCAAGATACCATGGGAATCGGCGGAAGCACAATACGGACAACCCTACAAGCATTCCAGTGATGTTTTTATATATTTTTTCTCATTTTTTCTGTATCATCCTTAAACAATAGGTGACCAACTGGACAGCATCCACAGCGGACTCTATCGGCGTTCGGATCCATACACTCACCTAAGGGGCTACTTCCGTTAAGGATCCCCCCTCCCCGAGGATGGGCAACGCAGACGTGCGACAGGAGGTCCAAAATTACTTTTTGTAGACCGCACTCTTTATTCCGAGCCTGTATTATGCCCTTTTTCCTATGATCCCGACAACGAGCATGTTGAATAGCCGGGTCTGTGGTTTCTCTTTTTATATACATATATATACATAAATTTATCACTGGCACATCGCTCCGTTCTTAGTAAGCCTCACCTGAACCGATCTCTCATACTCTTTCAACAATAAAGTACGGCCTCAACGGCTGCTCTGTGATACACCTCGGGATACCCTGCCAGGGGCTCGGCATGGGAACGAATGAGCTGCCAGTAAAAGTCCGAACAGCTCTATAGCGTACTTCGGTGTCGCAAGTTTGGCCTTATATGCATCAGCTCCGAATCATTGTCTTGGGTCAATAGTTGGGTTGCCCGGCTCCTGTGTTTGCTACCCTACATTCCGCTCTATCAGCTAGGGTAGTAAAGGGAGAACTACTGCGATTGTGCCCTGGCCTAGACCGGATGAGCACCTCAGTAAAGAAAGCCGAAAACTGACTGTCATGATGCGGCGAGAGCTGGTCAACCACTTGACGACTTATTGGAATCTTTAGCGATTCTCCGTGTAATACGAGGGATCTTTTTCAGATCATATATGTAAGGCACCACATGTCACATACACACCAGGGGCTATGTCGTAGCCCCACCATAAAACTCCTATGGTTAAGTGAAAGTGTTAACGTCTTATAGTCCTATTTCCTGCTTCGCCGCATTATCACCTCCTTCATGGACCAAGACGTTGGATAAAGAGTGATTAAATGCTTTTCCGAACACCCCCATACTTCCTACGAGGGGGCTGAAGCCGACGACTGGAAAACTTTCAGATTATATTAAAATGACCGCACATGAGGAATTCAAGCTTTTCGAGCAAAACATAAATAGATTAACTATAAAGTTGTCTTTTACAATCATCATACACCTCACTCGAACATTATGTTTTTTGAGCATTGACCCTATATCAAGCGGGCGGCATCCCGGATGTCTTCAAGATAACTCTCCAGTTCCGGATGGCCCCTGCCTTCAGGCAGACTCTTTGTGGCGACGTCGATGGCCTTCATCTTTCCCCAGAATGTCTTGACTCAGACAGGGGCCATCCGTGCACCTTCAATGCACACCGATCGCTTCGCAGCATCGATTCGCGGCACCACGTTGACAAGCTTCTGCACCAAACCGAAATAGCTACTCGGCGCAGGCTCGGTTGGACACAGCCGGATTATAACAACCTTCATGGCAGCGCCAGATACCCTATGAAGTTCGGCCCATTGGGACATCTATTCATTGAGCAGCAGCGAGCGCTTCAACGCACCGAACTGTGACCAAAAAAGCTTCTCCATTGCATATCCAGCTCGCGCTTGGTAATACCGCGCTGCATCGGAAGAACTCTTCGGCAAGTCCAAATACTCACCCGGAGAACTCCACACTTGGTTCAGCTGAGCATAGTCCGGGTCGCCGAACTTAGTCTGCAGCAGAAAAGGCTTTCCAGCCACTATCTCTTTCGCCTGTCGAACCTCCTCATGGAGTGCTCTGGACTCTGATCGCGCTTCTCTTGCCTCCTGTCGGGCCTTGTCCAGTTCAGCCGTTAAGGCCTTATTCTCCGTCTCAAGAAATTCGCAGCGGCCAGTAGCATTCTCCAAAGCGAGTGTCATCGTGGATACCTTCTCCTCACCCTAGCATCACGCAGCTTGTTTGGCCTTCAGTTCAATCGATGCTCCTTCAGCAGCAGCATCACTAAACCGGGCCCGCTCCTTGGCCCGGATTAGCTCCACCCGAAGAACCTCCACCATGGCAGCACCATCTGCATTTCATGCACATTCCATATAAAGCTCTTGCCCGTGTCAAGCACACTGGTGTCAAGAATGCTCGAAGTACATACCTTGCGAGTCGTCAAGACGCCTGTTGATCAATGCAACGTCATCCTCCGTAATATCCAGCTTTCACTGCAGTTCGGCCACTTCCGTATTCCGGACAGCTACAGGAGGGGAAGCAGCATGTATTTCAAATTAACCCAAGGTTAATACCTGAGTATATCTCTTTGATCCTCTGATCGCCTCTTTCGGAAGACAATCCGAGTCTCAGGGGCTACTGCATATACAACAGGTGCATTCTGCCAATAAAATCCAATTGACAAAGCTACATCACAAACCTCAAAACCTCTTAGAAGGCTCATGAAGGCCTCGTCCAATCCACTCTTCGCGGATAGAACCCTTTTGACCACCGTAGCCATCAAGGTATGGTGCTCTTCTGAAATGGATGCTCGTCGTAGCAAGCCCGTCAGCATGTCCGGCGCTCCTGGGTCTTCGGAAACCGCCGCCGGAGTATGACATTCATGTGAAGGAACCCGCTTACTTGCCTCCAGAATCGTCTTCAGCTATAAATCGGATGGTTCGGGGACGCCGGTCTTGATCCCGGAACCCCGAGTGATAGAGGCACCGCCTTCGGGTAACACCTTCTTCGCTTCCTGTACTACTTGGTGTTCAGGAGAAGCCCGTCGGGACGATACCTCGGTATCATCTCTCCTATTGGGCAATGTGGCCAGAGAAGGCGTGTCACTCTCCATCATCTCCGGAAAAAGATCTCCCAAGGAGGAGGACGATTGAGAAGCACGAGGCGTTAACCTGTGTGGACGAACATATATCAAACGATTACTTCACTAATAGGAAAAGAATGAGGTTCTTTTAAAGTATCCCAGCCTCGCTTACGGTCTGCCTCGAGGTTCGTCCTCGTTATCAAACTCTACGGCTGCCTCGCTGGCCCGGCCCAAGCCGCTCGACGATAGTGTTTTTCATATCTTGGTAGGATTCCCCTCCTGATCTTCGGAGGCGACCCTCTTCTTGCCCTGGAGGGCCCCCTCTACACTCTTGCCCTTGGGCAAAAGGATTTCGGTTTCCCTAAATGCAGCCACATGGTACGGTGTCAGGATCAGCATTCTCGTCAGCAGGTTGGTCGCAGGGCCTTCGGGAAGAGGCGCCGGACACCAGATGAGCACCGCTTTCTTTATCCAGCCCTGTACAGGGACGAATTGTTTAGTATCTTGTTAAGACATGCCTGAATGGAAGGCGCTCGGATATCAAGTACTTACCAAAGTGTCTGGATTATTGCAGTCAAGGCCAATGTCTTCGGTGGTGTCCGGCCATTGCTCTCATTCCCCGAAATATAATTTCCACATTCCTTCATGTGTAGTGCCGAAGAAGTGATGTAGAGTCCACCGCCCTTCTGGGTTAAACTCCCACATACGAAGAGGCCGCTGCTGACATGGCAGGATCCGGCGGACTAGCATTATTTGAACGACGTTCACAAGATTGATGCCCTTCTCAGTAAGGCTTCGGATGCGACTTTGCAGAGTCTGCACTTCATTGACGGATCCCCAGTCCAATCCATTACTGACCCACGAAGCGAGCTGAATTGGAGGGCCGGGCTGGAACGCAGGTGTAGCCGCCCACTTGGGGCCTCGCGGCTCGTTGATATAAAACCACCCCTGCTGTCATATGTCAGAAGATTTGGTGAAAGATCCTTCAGGCCAAACCGCGCCAGCCAGCTTGCCTATTACGACGCTGCTGCACTCTGCCTGCTCCTCCTCTGCCACCTGGGGCCTCACATCAAAGGTCTTGAGCCACAAACCAAAGTGCGGAGGAGTCCGGAGTAAGGCCTCACATGTGACGATAAATGTCGAGATGAGGAGAACAGAGTCCGGGGCCAGATCATGAAAATCTAGCCCATAGTAAAACATGAGCCCCGGGACGAAGGGCTTAAGCGCGAACCCTAGCCCGTGAAGGAAGTGGGATACAAATACTACCCTCTCGCCAGATCTGGGGGCCGGTATGACTTGCCCTTGCGCTGGAAGCCGATGAAAGATTTCCAGGATCAGATACCTCTCTACGCAGAGCTTCGCAATATCCTCCTCTGTGACAGAAGAATCCACCCACCGGCCCTGACGGTTGGATCTGGACTAGGGCTGGTGGTGATTGGAACCCGAGGGTTGGAACTTGGGGTGGCTGGGATTGAGGAAGGAGCAAGTGCAAGTGGAGAAGACGAGACTGGGTCTCTATATAAAGGCCCCGAACATTGGGCATCTCCCCCAGGGTCTCTAAACTTACCTATCACCAAGGAGTTGTACCCAGGGGATGGTTGGGTTACCCATGCCTGCATTAATGAAAATCCCGTAAAAAAGGGGCACGATCCCTGCCTTGATGGGACGTGCCAGTAAAACCGCGCCCCGAGAAGTGGGGCGGCTCGCTAGCCTACGGTTGGAAATAGTAATCGGGCAGGCATGATACGATGTCGTGAACAGTTATTAACAAGTTGGGCTCGTGGGGTATGATATTCTTTGCCATTATATACACAGGTCCGGATATATTTACTTCATTCAAAGACTATTCTGGAGTTCGGAAGGAGGGAACCCGCCTTGCAATGCCGAAGACAAATCTGCATGCCGGACCCCTCGTCAATGAAGCCAGGTTCAGGGGCTACTGAGGGAGTCCTGGACTAAGGAGTCCTCGGGCGTCCGCCCTGTTATCCATGGGCCGGACTGATGGGCTGTGAAGACATGAAGGCCGAAGACCGCACCGTATCCGGATTGTACTCTACTTGCCGTGGAAGGCAAGCTTGGCGACCGAAGATTCCTTCTTATGTAACCGACTCCATGTAAACCCTAGATCCCTTCGGTGTCTATATAAACCGAAGGGAATAGTCTAGAAAGAACAACACATATCCTCATTACCATATTCATAGGCTAGACTTCTAGGGTTTAGCCATTACGATCTCATGGTAGATCAACTCTTGTAACACTCATATTCATCAAGATCAATCAAGCAGGAAGTAGGGTATTACCTCCATAGAGAGGGCCCAAACCTGGGTAAACATCGTGTCCCCCGTCTCCTGTTACCATCGATCCTAGACGCACAATTCGGGACCCCCTACCCGAGATCCGCCGGTTTTGACACCGACAGTAGGACTAGGAAAGGATGAATCCTACTCCTACTAGGAGGAGGATTCCTCCTCTCCTTGGGTGCACCAAGGCCGGCCGGCCTCCCCTTGCTCCTTTATATACGGGGGCGGGGGAGCACCCAAAGACACACAAGTTGATTGTTCCAAGCCGTGTGTGGTGCCCCCCTCCACCATAAACCACCTCGATCATATCGTAGCAGTGCTTAGGCAAAGTCTTGCGTCGGTAGCAACATCATCACCGTCATCACGCCGTCGTGCTGAGGGAACTCTCTCATGAAGCTCTGGTGGATCGAAGTTTGTGGTATGTCATCAAACTGAACGTGTGCTGAACTCAGAGGTGACGTGCGTTCGGTACTTGGATCGGTCGGATCGTGAAGACGTACGACTACATCAACCGCGTTCTCATAACGCTTCCGCTTACGGTCTACGAGGGTACGTGGACGATACTCTCCCCTCTCGTTGGTATGCACCACCATGATCTTGCGTGTGCGTAGGAATTTTTTTGAAATTACTACGTTCCCCAACAGTGGCATCCGAGCCAGGTTTATGCATACATGTTATATGCAGGAGTAGAACACAAAGGAGTTGTGGGCGTGGGTATATGCATACTGCTTGCCGTCACTAGTTGATTCTTGATTCAGCGGCATTGTTGGATGAAGCGGCCCAGACCGACATTACGAGTACGCTTACGCGAGACTGGTTCTACCGACGTGCTTCGCACACAGGTGGCTAGTGGGTGTCTGTTTCTCCAGCTTTAGTTGAATCGGATTCAATGAATAGGGTTCTTTCTAAAGATCAAAAAGCAATCACTATACCGCATTGTGGTTTTTGATGCGTAGGTAAGAACGGTTCTTGCTCAGCCCGTAGCAGCCACGTAAAACTTGCAACAACAAAGTAGAGGATGTCTAACTTGTTTTTGCGGGGAATTTTGTGATGTGATATGGTCAAGACATGATGCTAAATTTTATTGTATGAGATGATCATGTTTTGTAACACAGTTATCGGCAACTGGCAGGAGCCATGTGATACAATCGCCACGTAATTGCTCTATTTATCACTAAATGGTAGCGATAGTCATGGAGGCAATAGTTGGCGTGATGACAATGATGCTTCGATGAAGATCAAGGTGTCAAGCCGGTGACGATGGTGATCATGACGGTGCTTTATATATGGAGATCACAAGCATAAGATGATGATGGCCATATCATATCACTTATATTGATTGCATGTGATGTTTATCTTTTATGCATCTTATTTTGCTTAGATCAACGGTAGCATTATAAGATGATCTCTCACTAAATTTCAAGGTATAAGTGTTCTCCTTGAGTATGCACCGTTGTGAAAGTTCGTCATGCCGAGACACCACGTGATGATCGGGTGTGATAAGCTCTACATTCACATACAATGGGTGCAAGCCATTTTTGCACACGCAGAATACTCGGGTTAAACTTGACGAGCCTAGCATATGCAGATATGGCCTCGGAACACCGAGATCGAAAGGTCGAGCATGAGTCATATAGTAGATATGATCAACATAGTGATGTTCACCATTGAAAACTACTCCATCTCACGTGATGATCGGACATGGTTCAGTTGATATGGATCACGTGATCACTTAGATGATTAGAGGGATGTCTGTCTAAGTGGGAGTTCTTTAGTAATATGATTAATTGAACATCAATTTATCATGAACTTAGTACCTGATAGTATTTTGCATGTCTATGTTGTTGTAGATAGATGGCCTGTGATGTTGTTTTGTTGAATTTTAATGCGTTCCTTGAGAAAGCAAAGTTGAAAGATGATGGTAGCAATTACATGGACTGGGTCCATAACTTGAGGATTATCCTCATTGGTGCACAGAAGAATTACGTCCTGGAAGCACCGCTAGGTGCCAAACCCGCTGCGGGAGCAACGCTAGATGTTATGAATCTCTGGCAGAGCAAAGCAGATGACTACTCGATAGTTCAGTGTGCCGTGCTTTACGGCTTAGAACCGGGACTTCAACGACATTTTGAACGTCATGGAGCATATGAGATGTTCCAGGAGTTAAAGTTAATATTTCAAGCAAATGCCCGGATTGAGAGATATGAAGTCTCCAATAAGTTCTACAGCTGCAAGATGGAGGAGAGTAGTTCTGTCAGTGAACATATACTCAGAATGTCTGGGTACCATAACCACTTGAATCAACTGGGAGTTAATCTTCCTATTGATAGTGTCATTGACAGAGTTCTTCAATCACTACCACCAAGCTACAAGAGCTTCGTGATGAACTATAATATGCAAGGGATGGATAAGACGATTCCCGAGCTCTTCGCAATGCTAAAGGCTGTGGAGGTAGAAATCAAGAAGGAGCATCAAGTGTTGATGGCCAACAAGACCACCAGTTTCAAGAAAAAGGGTAAAGGGAAGAAGGGGAACTTCAATAAGAACAGCAAGCAAGTTGTTGCTCAAGTAAAGAAGCCCAAGTCTGGACCTAAACCTGAGACTGAGTGCTTCTACTACAAAGGGACTGGTAACTGGAAGCGGAACTGCCCCAAGTATTTTGCGGATAAGAAGGATAGCAAGGTGAACAAAGGTATATGTGATATACATGTTATTGATGTGTACCTTACTAATGCTCACAGTAGCACCTGGGTATTTGATACTGGTTCTGTTGCTAATATTTGCAACTCGAAACAGGGGCTATGGATTAAGCGAAGATTGGCTAAGGACGAGGTGACAATGAGCGTGGGAAATGGTTCCAGAGTCGATGTGATCGCGGTCGGCACACTACCTCTACATCTACCTTTGGGATTAGTTTTAGACCTGAATAATTGTTATTTGGTGCCAGCGTTGATCATGAACATTATATCTGGATCTTGTTTAATGCGATATAGTTATTCATTTAAATATGAGAATAATGGTTGTTCTATTTATATGAGTAATATCTTTTATGGTCATGCACCCTTGAAGAGTGGTCTATTTTTGCTGAATCTCGATAGTAGTGATACACATATTCATAATATTGAAGCTAAAAGATGCAGAGCTAATAATGATAGTGCAACTTATTTGTGGCACTGCCGTTTAGGTCATATAGGTGTAAAGCGCATGAAGAAACTCCATTCTAAAGGACTTTTGGAATCACTTGGTTATGAATCACTTGGTACTTGCGAACCATGCCTCATGGGCAAGATGACTAAAACGCCATTCTCCGGAACTATGGAGCGAGCAACAGATTTGTTGGAAATCATACATACTGATGTGTGTGGTCCGATGAATATTGAGGCTCGTGGCGAGTATCGTTATTTTCTCACCTTCACACATGATTTGAGCAGATATGGGTATATCTACTTGATGAAACATAAGTCTGAAACATTTGAAAAGTTCACAGAATTTCAGAGTGAAGTGGAAAATCATCGTAACAAGAAAATAAAGTTTCTACGATCTGATCATGGAGGAGAATATTTGAGTTACGAGTTTGGTCTTCATTTGAAACAATGCGGAATAGTTTCACAACTCACGCCATCCAGAACACCGCAGCGTAATGGTGTATCTGAACGTCGTAATCGTACTTTACTAGATATGGTACGATCTATGATGTCTCTTACTGATTTACCTCTATCATTTTGGGGTTATGCTTTAGAGACGGTTGCATTCACGTTAAATAGGGCACCATCTAAATCCGTTGAGACGACACCTTATGAACTGTGGTTTGGCACAAAACCAAAGTTATCGTTTCTTAAAATTTGGGGTTGCGATGCTTATGTGAAAAAGCTTCAACCTGATAAGCTCGAACCCAAATCAGAGAACTGTGTCTTCATAGGATACCAAAGGAGACTGTTGGGTACACCTTCTATCACAGATCCGAAGGCAAGACATTCGTTGCTAAGAATGGATCCTTTCTAGAGAAGGAGTTTCTATCGAAAGAAGTGAGTGGGAGGAAAGTAGAACTTGATGAGGTAATTATACCTTCTCCCTTATTGGAATGTAGTTCATCACAGAAATCTGTTCATGTGACTCCTACACCAAATAGTGAGGAAGCTAATGATGAAGATCATGTAACTTCATATCAAGTTACTACTGAACCTCGTAGGTCAACCAGAATAAGATCCACACCAGAGTGGTACGGTAATCCTGTTCTGGAGATCATGTTACTTGACCATGACGAACCTACGAACTATGAGGAAGTGATGAAGAGCCCAGATTCCGCAAAATGGCTTGAGGCCATGAAATCTGAGATGGGATACATGTATGAGAACAAAGTGTGGACTTTGGTTGACTTGCCTGATGATCGGCTAGCCATCAAGAATAAATGGATCTTCAAGAAGAAGACTGATGCTAACGGTAATGTTACTGTCTACAAATCTCGACTGGTTGCAAAAGGTTTTCGACAAGTTCAAGGAGTTGACTATGATGAGACCTTCTCAACCGTAGTGATGCTTAAGTCCGTCTGAATCATGTTAGCAATTGCCGCATTTTATGATTATGAAATTTGGCAAATGGATGTAAAGACTGCATTTCTTGAATGGATTTCTGCAAGAAGAGTTGTATATGATGCAACCTGAAGGTTCTATTGATCCAAAGGGCGCTAACAAAGTATGCAAGCTCCAGCGATCCATCTATGGACTGGTGCAAGCATCTCGGAGTTGGAATAAACATTTTTATAGTGTTTTCAAAGCATATGGTTTTATACAGACTTTTGGAGAAGCCGTTATTTACAAGAAAGTGAGTGGGAGCTCTGTAGCATTTCTAATATTATATGTGGATGACATATTGCTGATTGGAAATGATATAGAATTTCTAGATGGCATAAAAGGATACTTGAATAAGAGTTTTCAATGAATGACCTCGGTGAAGCTGCTTATATATTGGGCATCAAAATCTATAGAGATAGATCAAGATGCTTAATTGGACTTTCACAAAGCACATACCTTGATAAAGTTTTCAAGAAGTTCAAAATGGATCAAGCAAAGAAAGGGTTCTTGCCTGTGTTACAAGGTGTGAAGTTGAGTCAGACTCAATGCCTGACCAGTGCAGAAGATAGAGAGAAGATGAAAGATGTTCCCTATGCTTCAGCTATAGGCCCTATCATGTATGCAATGATGTGTACCACACCTGATGTGTGCCTTGCTATTAGTTTAGCAGGGAGGTACCAAAGTAATCCAGGAGTGGATCACTAGACAACGGTCAAGAACATCCTAAAATACCTGAAAAGGACTAAGGATATGTTTCTCATTTATGGAGGTGACAAAGAGCTCGTCATAAATGGTTACGTCGATGCAAGCTTTGACACTGATCCGGATGACTCTAAGTCACAAACCGGATACGTATTTTTATTGAACGGTGGAGCTGTCAGTTGGTGTGGTTCTAAGCAAAGCGTCGTGGTGGGATCTATGTGTGAAGCGGAGTACATAGCTGCTTCAGAAGCAACAAATGAACGAGTCTGGATGAAGGAGTTCATATCCGATCTCGGTGTCATACCTAGTGCATCGGGTCCAATGAAAATCTTTTGTGACAATACTGGTGCAATTGCCTTGGCAAAGGAATCCAGATTTCACAAAAGAACCAAGCACATCAAGAGACGCTTCAATTCCATCCGCGATCAAGTCAAGGAAGGAGACATAGAGATTTGCAAGATGCATACGGATCTGAATGTTGCAGAACCATAGACTAAGCCTCTCTCACGAGAAAAACATGATCAGCACCAAGACTCCATGGGTGTTAGAATCATTACTGTGTAATCTAGATTATTGACTCTAGTGCAAGTAGGAGACTGAAGGAAATATGCCCTAGAGGCAATAATAAAGTTGTTATTTATATTTCCTTATATCATGATAAATGTTTATTATTCATGCTAGAATTGTATTAACCGGAAACTTAGTACATGTGTGAATACATAGACAAACAGAGTGTCACTAGTTTGCATCTACCTGACTAGCTCGTTGAATCAATGATGGTTATGTTTCCTAACAATAGACATGAGTTGTCATTTGATTAACGGGATCACATCATTAGAGAATGATGCAATTATCTTGACCCATTCCATTAGCCTAGCACGATGATCATTTAGTTTGTTGCTATTGCTTTCTTCATGACTTATACATGTTCCTATGATTGAGATTATGCAACTCCCGAGTACCGGAGGAACACTTTGTGTGCTACCAAACGTGACAACGTAACTAGGTGATTATAAAGGTGCTCTATAGGTGTCTCCGATGGTACTTGTTGAGTTGGCATAGATCGAGATTAGGATTTGTCACTCCGATTGTCGGAGAGGTATCTCTGGGCCCTCTCGGTAATACACATCACTATAAGCCTTGCAAGCATTGTGACTAATGAGTTAGTTGCGGGATGATGTATTACGGAACGAGTAAGGAGACTTGCCGGTAACGAGATTGAACTAGGTATGAGGATACCGACGATCGAATTTCGGGCAAGTAACATACCGATGACAAAGGGAACAACGTATGTTGTTATGCGGTTTGACCGATAAAGATCTTCGTAGAATATGTAGGAACCAATATGAGCATCCAGGTTACGCTATTGGTTATTGACCGGAGACGAGTCCCGGTCATGTCTACATAGTTCTCGAACCTGTAGGGTCCGCACGCTTAACGTTCGATGATGATCGGTATTATGAGTTTATGTGTTTTGATGTACTAAAGGTAGTTGGGAGTCCCAGATGTGATGACGGACATGACGAGGAGTCTCGAAATGGTCGACACATAAAGATTGATATATTGGACGGCTATATTCAGACACCGGAAGTTTTCCAGATAGTTTCGGAGAAAACCGGAGTGCCAGAGGGGTTACCGGAACCCCCCAGGGAAGTATTGGGCCTTAGTGGGCCTGAGGGGAGAGAGAGGGCAGCAGCCCAGGAGATGGCGCGCCCCCTCCCATGAGGAGTCCGAATTGGACTAGGGGAGGGGGCGCGGCCCCTCTTTCCCTCTCCCTCTCCCTCTCTTTCCTTCCCCCTTCCCCTTCCTGGTAGGACTAGGAAAGGATGAATCCTACTCCTACTAGGAGGAGGATTCCTCCTCTCCTTGGGGCGCACCAAGGCAGGCCGGCCTCCCCCTTGCTCCTTTATATACGGGGGGGCACCCAAAGACACACAAGTTGATTGTTCCAAGCCGTGTGCGGTGCCCCCCCCCCCCACCATAATCCACCTCAATCATATTGTAGCGGTGCTTAGGCAAAGCCCTGCGTCGGTAGCAACATCATCACCTTCATCACGCCATCGTGCTGACGGAACTCTCTCGTGAAGCTCTACTAGATCGGAGTTCGTGGGACGTCATCGAGCTGAACGTGTGCTGAACTCAGAGGTGCCGTGCGTTCGATACTTGGATCGGTCGGATCGTGAAGACGTACGACTACATCAACCGCGTTCTCATAACGCTTCCGCTTACGGTCTATGAGGGTACGTGGACGATACTATTCCCTCTCGTTGCTATGCATCACCATGATCTTGCGTGTGCGTAGAATTTTTTTTGAAATTACTACGTTCCCCAACAGTGGCATCCGAGCCAGGTTTACGCGTAGATGTTATATGCATGAGTAGAACACAAAGGATTTGTGGGCGTGGGTATATACATATTGCTTGCCGACACTAGTTGATTCTTGATTCAGCAGCATTGTTGGATGAAGCGGCCTAGACCGACATTACGCGTACGATTACGCAAGACTGGTTCTACCGCCATGCTTCGCACACAGGTGGCTAGTGGGTGTCTGTATCTCTAGATTTACTTGAATCGGATTGAATGAACAAGGTTCTTTCTGAAGATCAAAAGGCAATCACTATACCGCGTTGTGGTTTTTGATGCGTAGGTAAGAACGATTCTTGCTCAGCCCGTAGCAGCCACGTAAAACTTGCAACAACAAAGTAGAGGACGTCTAACTTATTTTTGTAGGGCATGTTGTGATGTGATATGGTCAAGACATGATGCTAAATTTTATTGTATGAGATGATCATGTTTTGTAACACGGTTATCGGCAACTGGCAGGAGCCATATGGTTGTCGCTTTATTGTATGAAATACAATCGCCATGTAATTGCTTTACTTTATCACTAAACGGTAGCGATAGTCGTGGAGGCAATAGTTGGCGTGATGACAATGATGCTTTGATGAAGATCAAGGTGTCAAGCCGGTGACGATGGTGATCATGACGGTGCTTTGGAGATGGAGATCACAGGCACAAGATGATGATGGCCATATCATATCACTTATATTGATTGCATGTCATGTTATCTTTTATGCATCTTATTTTCCTTAGATCAACGGTAGCATTATAAGATGATCTCTCACTAAATTTCAATGTATAAGTGTTCTCCCTGAGTATGCACTGTTGCGAAATTTCGTCGTGCCGAGACCACGTGATGATCGGGTGTGATAAGGTCTACATTCACATACAACGGGTGCAAGCCAGTTTTGCACATGCAGAATACTCGGTTTAAACTTGACGAGCCTAGCATATGCAGATATGGCCTCGGAACACTGGTACCGAAAGGTCGAGCGTGAATCATATAGTAGATATGATCAACATAGTGATGTCACCATTGAAAACTACTCCATCTCACGTGATGATCGGACATGGTTCAGTTGATATGGATCACGTGATCACTTAGATGATTAGAGGGATGTCTGTCTAAGTGGGAGTTCTTTAGTAATATGATTAACTGAACTTGAATTTATCCTGAACTTAGTACATCATAGTATTTTGCATATCTATGTTGTTGTATATAGATGGCCTGTGCTGTTGTTCCGTTGAATTTTAATGTGTTCCTTGAGAAACCAAAGTTGAAAGATGATGGTAGAAATTACATGGACTCGGTCTATAACTTGAGGATTATCGTCATTGCTGCACAGAAGAATTACCTCCTGGAAGCACCGCTGGGTGCCAAACCCGCTGCGGGAGCAACACCAGATGTTATGAATGTCTCGCGGAGCAAAGCTGATGACTACTCGATAGTTCAGTGTGCCATGCTTTACGGCTTAGAACCGGGACTTCAACGATGTTTTGAACGTCATGGAGCATATGAGATGTTCCAGGAGTTGAAGTTAATATTTCAAGAAAATGCCCAGATTGAGAGATATTAAGTCTCCAATAAGTTCTACAGCTGCAAGATGGAGGATAATAGTTTTGTCAGTGAACATATACTCAGAATGTCTGGGTACCATAACCACTTGACTCAACTGGGAGTTAATCTTCCTGTTGATAGTGTCATTGACAGAGTTCTTCAATCACTACCACATGGCTACAGGAGCTTCGTGATGAACTATAATATGCAAGGGATGGATAAGACGATTCCCGAGCTCTTCGCAATGCTAAAGGCTGTGGAGGTAGAAATTAAGAAGGCGCATCAAGTGTTGATGGTCGACAAGACCACCAGTTTCAAGAAAAAGGGTAAAGGGAAGAAGGGGAACTTCAAGAAGAACGGCAAGCAAGTTGCTTCTCAAGTAAAGAAGCCCAAGTCTGGACCTAAACCTGAGACTGAGTGCTTCTACTACAAAGGGACTGGTCACTGGAAGCAGAACTACCCCAAGTATTTGGCGGATAAGAAGGATAGCAAGGTGAACAAAGCTATATGTGATATACATGTTATTGATGTGTACCTCACTAATGCTTGCAGTAGCACCTGGGTATTTGAGACTGGTTCTGTTGCTAATATTTGCAACTCGAAATAGGGGCTATGGATTAAGCGAACATTGGCTAAGGACGAGGTGACAATGAGCGTGGGAAATGGTTCCAGAGTCGATGTGATCGCGGTCGGCACGCTACCTCTACATCTACCTTCGGGATTAGTTTTAGACCTGAATAATTGTTATTTGGTGCCAGCGTTGATCATGAACATTATATCTGGATCTTGTTTAATGCGATATAGTTATTCATTTAAATATGAGAATAATGGTTGTTCTATTTATATGAGTAATATCTTTTATGGTCATGCACCCTTGAAGAGTGGTCTATTTTTGCTGAATCTCGATAGTAGTGATACACATATTCATAATATTGAAGCTAAAAGATGCAGAGCTAATAATGATAGTGCAACTTATTTGTGGCACTGCCGTTTAGGTCATATAGGTGTAAAGCGCATGAAGAAACTCCATTCTAAAGGACTTTTGGAATCACTTGGTTATGAATCACTTGGTACTTGCGAACCATGCCTCATGGGCAAGATGACTAAAACGCCATTCTCCGGAACTATGGAGCGAGCAACAGATTTGTTGGAAATCATACATACTGATGTGTGTGGTCCGATGAATATTGAGGCTCGTGGCGAGTATCGTTATTTTCTCACCTTCACACATGATTTGAGCAGATATGGGTATATCTACTTGATGAAACATAAGTCTGAAACATTTGAAAAGTTCACAGAATTTCAGAGTGAAGTGGAAAATCATCGTAACAAGAAAATAAAGTTTCTACGATCTGATCGTGGAGGAGAATATTTGAGTTACGAGTTTGGTCTTCATTTGAAACAATGCGGAATAGTTTCGCAACTCACGCCACCCGGAACACCACAGCGCAATGGTGTGTCCGAACGTCATAATCGTACTTACTAGATATGGTACACCTTCTATCACAGATCCAAAGGCAAGACATTCGTTGCTAAGAATGGATCCTTTCTAGAGAAGGAGTTTCTATCGAAAGAAGTGAGTGGGAGGAAAGTAGAACTTGATGAGGTAACTGTACCTGCTCCCTTATTGGAAAGTAGTTCATCATAGAAATCTGTTCCTATGACTCCTACACCAATTAGTGAGGAAGCTAATGATGAAGATCATGTAACTTCAGATCAAGTTACTACCGAACCTCGTAGGTTAACCAGAATAAGATCCACACCAAAGTGGTACGGTAATCCTTTTCTGGAGGTCATGTTACTTGACCATGACGAACCTAAGCACTATGAGGAAGCGATGACGAGCCCAGATTCCGCAAAATGGCTTGAGGCCATGAAATCTGAGATGGGATCCATGTATGAGAACAAATTATGGACTTTGGTTGACTTGCCCGATAATCGGCTAGCCATCGAGAATAAATGGATCTTCAAGTAGAAGAGTGACGCTGACAGTAAAGTTACTGTCTACAAAACTCGACTTGTTGCAAAAGGTTTTCAACAAGTTCAAGGAGTTGACTACGATGAGACCTTCTCACCCGTAGCGATGCTTAAGTCCGTCTGAATCATGTTAGCAATTGCCACATTTTATGATTATGAAATTTGGCAAATGGATGTAAAGACTGCATTCCTGAATGGATTTCTAGAAGAAGAGTTGTATATGATGCAACCTGACAGTATTATCGATCTAGAGGGCGCTAACAAAGTATGCAAGCTCCAGCGATCCATCTATGGACTGGTGCAAGCATCTGGAGTTGGAATAAACGTTTTGATAGTGTGATCAAAGCATATGGTTTTATACAGACTTTTGGAGAAGCCTGTATTTACAAGAAAGTGAGTGGGAGCTATGTAGCATTTCTAATATTATATGTGGATCACATGTTGCTGATTGGAAATGATATAGAATTTCTGGGTAGCTATCGGTGTCAAAACCGGCGGATCTCGAGTAGGGGGTCCCAAACTGTGCGTCTAGGCGGATGGTAACAGGAGGCAGGGGACACGAAGTTTTACCCAGGTTCGGGCCCTCTTGATGGAGGTAAAACCCTATGTCCTGCTTGATTAATATTGATGATATGGGTAGTACAAGAGTAGATCTACCACGAGATCAAAGATGCTAAACCCTAGAAGCTAGCCTATGGTATGATTGTGTGTCATCCTACGGACTAAAACCCTCCGGTTTATATAGACACTGGAGAGGGCTAGGGTTACACAAGGTCGGTTACAAAAGAAGAGATATGCATATCCGTATCTTCATAGTCTAACAGTCCGGCCAAAGAATATAGTCTGGCTGTCCGGAGACCCCCTAGTCCAGGACTCCCTTAGTAGCCCCTGAACCAGGCTTCAATGACGATGAGTCCAGCGCGCAGTATTGTCTTCGGCATTGCAAGGCGGGTTCCTCCTCCGAATACATCACGGAAGAATTTGAACACAAGGATAGTGTCCGACCCTGCAAAATAAGTTCCACATACTACCATAGAGAAAATAATATTTCCACAAATCTAATCTGCTGACACGTTTCGGCAACACGACATTATGCCATGGCCCGGTAATTATTCGAACCATTTTTCTTCAACCAGCTCCACACATAACGTGAGGCGGTTTCTTGACACATCTTGTCAAAGCAGAGATCGTGTTCCCCTAATTACGGGATTCTCATCAATACGGTCGTGGGTAACCCAACCGTATCTAGGACTCCTAGATTATAGGCAAGTCCCAAACGGCTATGGAGAGGACGCTTGATATTCACCCTCTTTATAAAGGGACAAGACTTTTACTTTTTCCCTCTCGTGCTCAATCGAATCCTTCCCCCGCCTCGAGTTCTAACACCCAAAGCCCAGGTCAGGTGCTCCGGACCTTCATTCATGTCCGGATCTAGCCTTCAAGGCCGGTGGATGCCGTCCTCCATTACGAAAGAAGATATCGAGAAGTTGAGGGAGGCCAGATACCTGACCGCCGAGGTTTCGCATCGGGCTGCCCGCCCAAGGGCAGGTTGTCCCTACTCCTGAACCCAACGAAGACGTCGTGTTCATCTCCCACTTCCTCCAAGGTCTAGGCCTCACTCTGGATCCCTTCGTTAGGGGGCTGATGTTTTATTATGGGCTAGATTTCCACGATCTAGCCCCAGACTCCTTTCTCCACATCTCAGCATTTATTGTTGTATGTGAGGCTTTCCTCCGCATTACCCCTCACTTCGGCCTGTGGCTCAGGACCTTTGACGTGAAGCCGAAGATGGTCGAGGGGCAGCATGTAGCGTGCGGAGGCGCATTAATAAGCCAGACCGCTAGAGCTCCATGGCCAAAGGGTTCTATTCCAGAGGTGTCCGGATTATGGCAACGGGAGTGGTTTTACATCACAGCTCCCTGAAGTGCCAAGTGGGCGGCTGCCCCTGCTTTCCACTCAGGCCCTCCACCACAACTGATGTCATGGATTAGCAGAGGGCTATGCTGGGGTCCAGCCAAGGACGTGCATGTACTGCAGAGCTGCATTCAAGGTCTCTTCGAAGGAGATTTTAGTTTGATTATGGTGATGCATGTCATGCTGGTTCGACGAATCCAGCCATGCAAACGCCGGCCCCTTCGCATGTGGGAGTTCAACCCAAAAGGACCGCGCGCTATTCAGAATTTCCTCGGCCTGACGCACGAGGAGATGTATAGATCATTCTTCGGACCCCAGATAGACTGTCCGGATACTACCGAGGACGTGGGCCTGAGCAGCAACCACACCACCGACCAAGTAAGCTATCCTCTAGCCGAACACACCGCCTTTCATTTATCATGACGTTATTCTGAGGAATCGCTCTTTGACCAGGACTGGATAACAAAGGCAAAGATGATCCGGTGTTCGGCCCCCTTCCGAAAGGCTTGGAGAATCTGGTACTAGAAAAGATGCTTGAGCTAGCACCTTGCCCGGAGCCCTCACAGGAAGATAAAGGGGGGAATAAAGGAGGAGAAAGCGGGCCTCCACCGCTACCCATTCTGACCGAGGGAACGGGCGCCTCCATGAGGGAGGATAACCAAGGGGAGGAATCTGGCATTCTCTCACCCCGGGGAAGGAAGAGGACTACCCCTGAAGATCCAGAAACCAAGGTTTCCAAACGGGAGAAGAAGTCTCCACCAGAGGGTCCTGCCTTGGAGGGTGCTCTTTCCGCGTGGGGATCTGCCTTCTAACGAGCCATAAGTAATAAAAAAGTTCTTTAATAGTGAGGATATACTACTTTACCTCTGAGGAAAATAACCGAAGCATTTGTCTTGCAGTTCGGATCTTAGCCCTTCTCAGCAGAGCTCGTCTTTGAGGGATCTTCTTCCAGAGATGATGGAGAGCGAAACACCTCCCCTGGACTCCCCCGCTCAAGAAGCGGGCGACCTTGAAGTGTCGTCACGGAGGGCCTCTCCGGATCTGGTGAGGCCAGAAGATAATCCTTTAGTCACCCGAAGTCCTCAGCATCCGGATCTTGAAGAAAGCAAACAAAAGAGTCCGGCACCGTCTGGTATGCGGTCGGGCGTACTGAGGGAGCTGTTGGAGCGAGCGGCCATCTCAGAAGAACACCGTACATTAATGGGTACGGTGATGGAAAGAATTTCGTCCGCCGAAAGAGGATTGCATGAAGCCTTTATGAGTCTACTGACAGGCTTTGAGGTACGTGATATTTTTTGATAGTACCGCACATTTTTAGGTGTGCCCTGTGTAGATAGTAGCCCCTGAGACTCTGGTTGTCATCGAGAACGGCGGCGAACAGAGGATCATAGTCCCAGGTAGTAACCAAACTGCCTTTATGTGCAGGTGGTGGAAACTCTGGTGGCTAGCCGGACTAATGAGTTTGCCGAACTAAAGCGGCAACTGGATGCGGCAGATGCCGACATTGAGCTTGTTAACAAGCGGCTTGACGAGGCACAGGGTAAGTAATGCTTTCTGGTGAATGTCACATAGTAAGAGCAGCATGATGCCAGTATCTTTAATATGTTGTGACTGCAGATGGAGCTACCACTGTGGAGACCCTTCGGGCGGAACTTGCCCGAGCCAAAGAACAAGCAAGGAGGAGTAATGCAGCTGCTTTGAAGGCGGCCGAAGAGTTGAGGGCCGAGAAGGCCGCGCATTGCGAGAGCAAAGAGAAAATGGCCAAGATGGCTGTAAAGTTAAAAGACACTGCCGACCGTTGCCAGTTCCTTGAAGAAGAAAACCGAGTGAAGGCGACGGACCATGAAAAGGCCACGATGACGACCAAAGACACCCGCTCTGCTATGAGAGCGAAGAAGGAGGAGCTGCGTGAAGCCGGGGATATTGCGGCTGGGAAGCCCTTCATGCTGCAGAGGAAGTTCGGAGATCCACGGTATGCCCCTCTGGATCGGCTGTGGAGTTCGGCAGACGCATATATGGACTTGGCGGCGAGCACTGTCGATGCGGCCAAATACTTCTGAGATCAAACAGATCATGAAGTGGACAAGCTGTTCTGGTTGCAATTTAACATTCCAGAGTGTCTGCTTCCATTGACTGATCAGCTAGCCGAATGGGCCGAACTCAATAGGTTGTCCGGACTCGCTATGAGGTCTGTCGTGGATCAGCTGTGGCCGGAGAAGCCGAAGCCGAACAGCTATTTCAGCTTAGTGCATCAGTTCCTTGGTGCAGTGTTGCGCATCAATGTGATGAAGAGGTCGGCGTGCATAGAAGGCTCGCGGATGGCCCTTGCCCGTGTTAAAGCATACTGGGCGGAGATGGATGCTACCACTATTGCGGCGCAGGGTGCGGAGGTGTTCACAGAAGACGCGTGTTCACACTTAACCCAACGTCTTGGCCCTATTAAGGAGGTGATAGCACAGCGAACGAGGCAACCGGACTATAATGCTTTAACACTTTCACTTAGCCATAGGAATTTGACGGTGGGGCTACTATATAGCCCCTGCTGGCTCCGCACTCTCCCGAATTCGGGGTGCGTACATGCCTGGCCGGGAAACGGCCCTTCGTTAAGGCGGAGGAATTCTAACATTCCAATAGGTCATCGAGTGGTTGACCAGTCTCACGCTATATCATAACAGTCAGTTTTCGGCTTTCTCTACGGAGGCACTCGTCTGGATGACCCGGGCCACAATCGCAGTAGTTATCCTAGTGCTACCTTAGCCGATAGAGCGGAACATAAGGTACCAAAACATAGGAGCTGGGCAAACCCAACATTTGACCAAAGACATGATTCGGAGCTGATGCATATAAGGCCAAACTCGCGACGCCGAACACTCCCTAAGGTATTCGGTCTTTATGGTATAAACCGGGCCTAAACAGTGCCCTTTGTAAGAAGCCCCTGGTGTCCAGGTACGTGCATTATTCTGACATGGCCACATGCCAAGACGCCAGCATCCTTCTCAATTATACTGAGAATCTGAGGGATGTGTATCAACAAGAGACAGTAAAAAAGGTTGACGCAGGGTCTTAATCTAAAAAGAATCCTTGGGACGGGTCCCTGCTGCACGTCTGCGCCTGTGTCTCCGTTGTGCTGTATCCTGGACGGGTGTAGCACAGTGGTCATCTGTAAAAGAGAGGAACTTAGGTGAAAAGTTGTCGTGCAAAAAGGTAGGTTTTAAAGAAACCATGTAAATTTCAAGATGAGTAAAAATTGCCACTTGTCTGTGCGTGTTGAGCCCCTTGTATTTGTGATAGGGGTGTGGCCATCAATCCTATACGAATTACATATAGCTGCACCGGACTCGTCTAACCGTGTCCGTGGTCTTGACGACCTATCGAATACTTTAGTTGGTGAGGCCATTTTAGTGTGCGGCTGCCGAGGCAGCCGGACCCTCCTCGGTGCGCAGGGATCGCTCAGTATTTCCATTTACTATAATGATGCCACGTGGACCGGGCATCTTAAGCGTGAGGGAAGCGTAATGCGGTATTGCATTAAAGCGAGCGAAAGCTTCGCGTCCAAGTAGTGCTTGATAGCCACTTTGGAACGGAGCAATGTGGAAGGTTAAATTTTCGCTACAGAAGTTATCGGGGAAGCCGAATATAACTTCTAGTAGCAGGGAGCCCGTGCAATGAGCCCCTGGGCCTGGCGTTACTCCTTTAACGGTAGTATTGGTGAGGCAAATTTTCGTTGGGTCTATCCCCATTTTGCGGATTGTGTCCTGATATATCAGGTTTAGACTGCTGCCACCGTCCATCAGGACTCGTGTGAAGTGGTATCCGTCAATTATTGGGTCTAATGCCAAGGCAGCCCGTCCTGCATGCCGGATACTTGCTGAGTAATCCCGATGGTCAAAGGTGATCGGTTGAGACGACCAGTGGCAGGACTCCGCGGTGATAGGCCCTTGGGCATATTTATCTGGGAGTGCCGCTTTGTTTCTCCCCTTGATCACATGTAACATGTTTACTGTTTTGACTTCTGGTGGAAATTTCTTTTGTTCACCAGTGTCTTGCTTGAGAGGCTCATCCTCGTCTTCGCTTGGTGTATCCTGCCCCTTGTGTACGGCATTGAGCTTGCCGGACTGCTTGAAAACCCAACATTCTCTGTGGGCGTGATTAGCGGGTTTACCAGGGGTGCTATGGATCTGACATATTTGGTCCAGTATTTTATTTAAGCTGGACAGTTCGTCTCTGGTGCCTTTAGAGGGCGGCTTTTGCTGACCTGGCTGAGAGCTTCTGAATCCGGCGTTTACCGCGGTGCTCTTCGGGCTATCTTCTTTATTCCGGCGCTTATTATTTTTGCTGCGTCATGATTTCCCGTTTTCATCTCTAACTTCGGATGTACTTGGGTCGCTGGTGCTGCATCTGGCTAGCCAGCTGTCCTCACCCGCGCAAAAGCGGGTCATGAGGCTTGTTAATGCTGCCATTGTTCTCGGCTTTTCTTGGCCGAGGTGTCTGGCAAGCCATTCGTCGCGGACGCTATGCTTAAAAGCTGCCAAGGCTTCGGCGTCCGGACAGTCAACTATTTGGTTCTTTGTAGTAAGAAACCTGTTCCAAAGCTTTCGGGCTGATTCTCCGGGCTGTTGAGTTATATGGCTCAAATCATCCGCATCCGGAGGTCGGACATAAGTCCCTTGAAAATTTGCCCGAAAAGCTTCTTCGAGCTCTTCCCAGCTTCCAATGGAGTTTTCCGGGAGGCTTTTAAGCCAGTGCCGAGCTGGCCCTTTGAGCTTGAGGGGTAAGTACTTGATGGCGTGGAGAACATCTCCTCGAGCCATATGGATATGGAGGGTATAGTCCTCAATCCAGACCCCAGGGTCTGTTGTTCCGTTGTATGCCTCTATGTTTACGGGTTTGAATCCCTCTGGAAATTCATGGTCCAGCACCGCATCGGTGAAACATAGGGGGTGTGCGGCACCCCTGTATCTGGGTGTACTGCGTTGTTCGGATGTTTGTTGTGTTGCGTTGTATGCTGGAGCGCGCTTGCGTGGTCCGTAGATGGATCTGGTTGCGATGTCCTTTTGATGTGAGCCACCGCGTGGATCGCGTATTGGCTTATGTGCGGCGTTGTTTGCCGCTCTATGTTGGCCGTGAGGTCGTCTGTCCAGCCAGGTGGCCATTTTAATTTTTGGTTGCGGGGGGTCTAAGGCCTCCTCATAGAATTCAGGTCGCAACTTCCGCTTCGGGTAGCTCTTGGTGAGGCAATTACCGCCCTACTTCGCTGCTGTGTTGAGTACTTTACTCCATCTGATTTTAAGTGTGTCTTGCGCAGCCTTGAGCCTTTGCTTCTGCTTTTTTAGACTCCTCACAATGGCAACGAGCCTTTGACGGGCATTCTGTTGCTCCCGGTGTCTGTCCGGTGTGATGTCGTCTGGAATATTATCTTTGACAGAATCGGGTTGTTCGGTTTGATTCTACGTGTTGCCGTGGTCCGGCGATGGTTCACCCTGCTCTAACGCTGGGTCTGTATGATCGTTGTCTCTGCCAAGGCGGGATTTGGAGCGGCACTTATGCCGCCACTTTGACTGCTTCTCGAGGGGACAACCCTTTGTTGCGTCCTTCTGTTCCTCGTCGTCGTTTTCTTTTGGTGTGTCCACCATGTATACGTCATGTGATGAAGTGGGCGTCCAGTGCCCTATGGGCAGTGGTTCCTGTTCGTCTCCTGCATCGTCGTCCATACCGTTGATGCCTTCAGATTCGAAGTCGAGCATGTCAGTTAGGTCATCGACAGTGGGTGGTGGGTAGGCGATGAATTTTATCCGCATCCCAATCCTGCCGGACATAGTTCGGCCAAGATTCTCTTGACAAGGAGAGAGACCTTAATGAGTTCAGTATGTCACCAAGGGGCGAGTGCTGAAAAATATCTGCGGAGGTAAACTCCATGATCGGTGCCCAATCGGATTCGCTAGGAACAGGCGCAGGCAGTTCAGAGTCCGTGGCCGGAGAATAATCCGGCAGTTTAGCAACACGGCTCTCGTGCAGAGTAAGGTCGATGTTCGGCTCGATCATCATTGAGGGTAAGGCCTCCGTGGTGGGGCCCATCCACCCGTCCATGGACGGCGCAACTGGCTCCGAATTAAGGGTTGGAGCGGCTGCCGGTGCGATCTCCTGAACACTGTCTGATGGTAGAGCTAAATCGTACTCATCATGACCGCGTGACGCACAAGGCAGAGGCTCGAATCTGTCGAAGATCAAGTGTCCGTGGATATCGGCCATGTAGTTTAAGCTTCCAAACCTGACCTGATGGCCAGGGGCGTAGCTTTCAATATGCTCCAGGTGGCCAAGCGAATTGGCCCGTAGTGCAAAGCCACCGAATACAAAAATTTGTTCGGGGAAAAAAGTCTCACCCTGGACTACATCGCTATCGATGATCATAAGAGCCATCAAGCCTAATAGCGACGACACAGAGGAACTCTCAATGAAAGCACCAATGTCAGTGTCAAAACCGGCAGATCTCGGGTAGGGGGTCCCAAACTATGCATCTAGGCGGATGGTAACAGGAGGCAGGGGACACGAAGTTTTACCCAGGTTCGGGCCCTCTTGATGGAGGTAAAACCCTATGTCCGGCTTGATTAATATTGATGATATGGGTAGTACAAGAGTAGATCTACCACGAGATCAAAGAGGCTAAACCCTAGAAGCTAGCCTATGGTATGATTGTGTGTCGTCCTACGGACTAAAACCCTCCGGTTTATATAGACATCGGAGAGGGCTAGGGTTACACAAGGTCGGTTACAAAGGAGGAGATATGCATATCAGTATTTCCTAGCTTGGCTTCCATGCCAAGTAGAGTCCCATCCAGACACGAGACGAAGTCTTCAATCTTGTATCTTCATAGTCTAACAGTCCGGCCAAAGAATATAGTCCGGCTGTCCGGAGACCCCCTAGTCTAGGACTCCCTCAGTAGCATAAAAGGATACTTGAATAAGACTTTTTCAATGAAAGACCTCGGTGAAGCTACTTATATATTGGGCATCAAAATCTATAGAGATAGATCAAGACGCTTAATTGGAATTTCACAAAGCACATACCTTGATAAAGTTTTGAAGAAGTTCAAAATGGATCAAGCAAAGAAAGGGTTCTTGCCTGTGTTACAAGGTGTGAAGTTGAGTCAGACTCAATGCCTGACCACTGCAGAAGATAGAGAGAAAATGAAAGATGTTCCCTATGCTTCAGCCATAGGCTCTATCATGTATGCAATGTTGTGTACTAAACCTGATGTGTGCCTTGCTATTAGTTTAGCAGGGAGGTACCAAAGTAATCCAGGAGTGGATCACTAGACAGCGGTCAAGAACATCCTGAAATACCTGAAAAGGACTAAGGATATGTTTCTCGTTTATGGAGGTGACAAAGAGCTCGTCGTAAATGGTTACGTCGACGCAAGCTTTGACACTGATCCGGATGACTCTAAGTCACAAACTGGATACGTATTTTTATTGAACGGTGGAGCTGTCAGTTGGTGCGGTTCTAAGCAAAGCGTCGTGGCGGTATCTACGTGTGAAGCGGAGTACATAGCTGCTTTGGAAGCAACAAATGAAGGAGTCTGGATGAAGGAGTTCATATCCGATCTAGCTGTCATACCTAGTGCAGTGGGTCCAATGAAAATCTTTTGTGACAATACTAGTGCAATTGCCTTGGCAAAGGAATCCAGATTTCACAAAAGAACCAAGCACATCAAGAGACGCTTCAAATCCATCCGCAATCAAGTCAAGGAAGGAGACATAGAGATTTGCAAGATACATACGGATCTGAATGTTGCAGACCCGTTGACTAAGCCTCTCTCACGAGCAAAACATGATCAGCACCAAGACTCCATGGGTGTTAGAATCATTACTGTGTAATCTAGATTATTGACTCTAGTGCAAGTGGGAAACTGAAGGAAATATGCCCTAGAGGCAATAATAAAGTTGTTATTTATATTTCCTTATATCATGATAAATGTTTCTTATTCATGCTAGAATTGTATTAACCGGAAACTTAGTACATGTGTGAATACATAGACAAACAGAGTATCACTAGTTTGCCTTTACTTGACTAGCTCGTTGAATCAATGATGGTTATGTTTCCTAACCATAGACATGAGTTGTCGTTTGATTAAAGGGATCACATCATTAGAGAATGATGTGATTGACTTGACCCATTCTGTTAGCTTAGCACTATGGTTGTTTACTTTGTTGCTATTGCTTTCTTCATGACTTATACATGTTCCTATGACTATGAGATTATGCAACTCCCGAGTACCGGGGGAACACTTTGTGTTCTACCAAATGTCACAGCGTAACTGGGTGATTATAAAGGTGCTCTACAGGTGTCTCCGATGGTACTTGTTGAGTTGGCATAGATCGAGATTAGGATTTATCACTCTGATTGTCGGAAAGGTATCTCTGGGCCCTCTTGGTAATACACATCACTATAAGCCTTGCAAGCATTGTGACTAATGAGTTAGTTGCGGGATGATGTATTACAGAACGAGTAAAGAGACTTGCCGGTAATGAGATTGAACTAGGTATGATGATACCGACTGTTGGGGATATAACTATTGAGTATAAACCGCCCAGGAGGGGCCGGGTTATGCCCATAGTGAAGCACCTGTATTGAAGTCCATGAAGACATAAAGGATGGCGCTTTAATAAGGAAACGTAATAACAAGACCCAAGGACCAGAGACGGGTTAGAGCCCATAGATGTAAACCGCCATAAGGTGTATGCCATGTATTGTACATTATGAAAGAGTAGATACCGAGCCGGGCACGATTATGAGCCGACCAGGATTCTATAAACCAACTGGGCGTCAACCTGTGTATATAAAGGGACGACCCGGCGGCGGTTTAGGGACAAGAAACAACAGGTCGAGAGTTGGGTCAAGCGTATTCGCTCCCTGCTCATCGAAACCCTAGCAATTCCAACCACAAACAGGACTAGGCTTTTACCTTTAACGTAAGGGGCCGAACCAGTATAAACCCCTTGTGTCCTTTATCCTGATTAACCCCTTTAAGCTAACCTCAACACTATGGCTCCACGACTAAGTCCTCACACTAGGACATCTGCCGTGACAATTCCATGATAGTTGGCGCCCACCGTGGGGCTATCGCACGATGGTTTCAAGTTCTTAAATGGCATCTTCGAAGGGATCAAGGGATACACCATGGGCCGGATGACCAAGAATCACCGCGGCAAGCTCTACATCGACGACGCAGGCTGGGGCCCCGAGGCCGGCTCAATTGAGTACGGGTACCGGGGGACCTTTGGTGGAATTCACGTTTCATCAACAAGATTGGTGAACTGGGACCTGAGCCGGACATCTACACCGACATCATCGAGACGGATCAGCACGCAAGACCCGCCCGGGTTCAGCCTGCCATGAAGCATGCCTTCGTGGGATTCATCCACGGGGCGGAATCCGAGGATAGACCGGTATCTGGTGGTGAGACTGTCGTTTACTCCGATGGCGAGTCATCTACTGGAGAAACCGAGTCGTTGTACCAACTTCAAGATGGCCAGCTAGGGGGCTTTTCTGATGGTAATAGTATTCCGGATCCCCACGAGCCGCCGAACCGGGTTGCAATCTTCATGGCCGGTACAAAGCCAGGGCAGAATTCCTCAACTGCGGCAGCGTTGATTTCTGGATCAGCAGCGGCAACGACAGCCGTGGTAGGAGGCCATGCGCGCCCACCGGCTCAAGTCTTGTCCGATTTACTTGACGCTTTAGCAACGCTAATGACGACTGAGGTTAGCGCGGCAAATCGGGATGAGCATAATGCGGAGGTCGCCAAGGTGAGAGACTAGATAACTGAAGCCAAGGAAGACCTGGCAGCCAAGGACTTAAGGATGGCCATGATGCGGGCCGAGTTAGAGGCTCAGGCGCAGTGGGTTCAATCAGAGTCCTTTCGGCTTATGCTCGATCAGAACACGTCAAATGATGTCATGAGGAGAAGGCATCAGACCCGCCTACCTTCAGTTTACGAGGCGAGAAACCTCTTCAGCACGCTCGGAGCAGGGACCAGTAACCAGCCAGTGATAAACTGGACTGAAGCACCAGGAACAGGGGCGCCAGTTCAACCGCGCACAATGGACCCGCCTCGTCAAGGCAATAACCCACCACAACAGGTATCGACGCCGCAGCATGTGCCGACGCCGCCGAGTCATTACTCTAACCCCTTAGATAACATGGTCGCCGCCGCTTCACGATTGGCGGCTCTCCCAGTCGAAGGCGAGTCCCCAGTAGCAGTTGAGACGCGACGGGCTAGAGAGCTCCTTCAGACAGCAGCAGGCTCAGCAGCAGGCTTATTCGTATAGCCATGAGAGGATTCATTCCACCCCCCCCCCCCCCGCCCAAGCCGGAGTTACAGCACACATATCGATGAGTCGGCTGTATCAAGCAGTGCAAGGAATCGTAATCCGCCTCGTGGCCATAACCCGGCAGGCGGTGGTGCCAATGCTCAGAACCTGGTGGACCAAGGTAGAGCATGTTGAGAAGCCGAGCTGGTGGCGCAATACGCGGCCCGTCAACCTTCTCCGGTTCGTCCGACGGCTTTGGTCGAGACAGGTATAACTTTTAGGTCTTTGGGTGTGCCGTGTTTGGCCCCGGCTTTGCGTAACATATGGTTGCCCAAGGATTTCAAAGGTCCCCGTAAGGTACCCAACTACACTGTTGATTTACCTCCTGGAGCATGGATTGGGGGTTATGAGATGGCGATGGAACTGTTGGATGTTGATGAGGCTGCATGTGCTAAATACTTCACCATGATGTTGGAAGGGGCAGCTCGTACTTGGTTAAAGGGATTACCGGCTAACTCCGTTGGGTCATGGGCTGAGTTAAAAGCCCGGTTTATCCAGAATTTCAAGGACACATGCAAGCAGCCCATGTCAATTGTGGATTTGGCCTCCTGTGTCTAGGAAGAAGGTGAGTCGACAACCCACTGGGTGCGCTGGGTTTCAACGATCCTGCACTCATCAGACCGGATCAATGTCGATTCAGCAGTCTTGACGTTGGAGAAAAATTGCCATTTTACGCCCCTCAAGCAGAAGTTAGGACGGCTAAAATGCCACTGCAATGACATGGGAACGCTCATGGCGGCTCTGGTAAAATACGCTGACTCTGATGGTACCAAGGACCCCGAGTCTGATGATGAAAAGACGGAAAAAGGAAAGAAAAGCAGCGGCACCAGAGGGCAGCAGCATAACACGGCGGCGAATCAATGAGGTAATGGTAAGCGCAAAGCTGATAACAGCTTGGATTTTGTGGCAAATACCAATGCACAGAATAATGGCCAGGGTCGTAAGGGTAGACCACCCCCGTAGACCGGAGGATCATGCATTAATCTTGAGCATATGTTGAATCAGCCCTGCCCAAGGCATGGTACGCGACAGAGATCGTCTACTCATCTCTAGAAGGATTGTTTCATTATGAAGGAGTTCAAAAATTCAATTTCCTTTCCAGGCAACCATGGACCGGGTGGCGGTCCAGGATCCGGTTCTCAAGGTCCGGGGTACGGTGGTGGCGGTTCAAACTCTGGGTTCCAGGGACATCAAGGTCATCAAAGCAATCAGGGTGGCTACCGTCAATAGTCAGGTTAGGGGAATCAGCAACAGCAATCCGGATATCAGAGTAACCTAAAATAGTTGAATAGTGGGCAGTATCACGTCTTTACCACGAGTTTGTGCAAGCGGGACCAGAAGCTTCATAAAAGGGCAGTAAACTCTGTTGAACCGGCAGTACCCCGTTACTTGCGCTGGTCTGAGCAGCCCATTGTGTGGAGTCGAGAGGATCATCTGCCCTGGGTTGATAATCTGGGGCATCTGGCATTGGTGGTTGCACCTCAGGTTGGAGGGTATAAGTTTACCAAGGTGCTCATGGATGGAGGGAGCAGCATCAATATCCTTTATTATGAAACCTTCCGTCGCATGGGGTTGACAGATAAAAACCTTAAACTATCGAACACTATTTTCCATGGTGTGGTGCCTGGTAAGTCGGCATATCCGGTTGGTAAGATAGCTCTGGAAGTTGCTTTTGAGGATGATCATGACTCTAGATCAGAGACATTGACCTTTGAGGTGGTGAAAATCAAGAGCCCTTATCATGCCCTGTTTGGACAGTCGGCTTATGCTAAGTTCATGGCAAGACCCTGTTATGTTTATCTACAGCTCAAGATGCCGGGTCATAAGGGGACCATCACGGTACATGGGAGCCAGAAGATAGCTTTGGACTATGAAGAAGGTGATGCGGCTTATGCTGAGTCGGTTTGTGCAACAAAGGAGTTGAAGTTTTATAAGGACAATGTTGATCCGGCGGACATGACTTCTTTGAAAAAAACCACTACAGAGCATGATCCGGTCCTGAAGTTTAAATCGGTTGATGAGACTAAGCTAGTTGACTTTGTTCCTGGCGATTCATCCAAGCAGTTCAGCATCAGCATTAATTTGGATCCAAAATAGGAAAGTTCTCTCATCGAGTTCACCTGTGAGAACCAGGACATCTTTGCATGGAAGCCTTCTGACATGCCAGGTGTACCGAGGGAACTCGCTGAGCACACTCTCAATATTGATCCCAAGTTTAAACCAGTCAAGAAGTTTCTTCAGCGTTTCAAAGAAGAAAGGCGCAAGGCCATTGGTGAGGAGGTAGCCCGGCTCTCGGTGGCTGGGTTTATTATCGAAGTTTTTCATCCTGAGTGGTTGGCTAACCCGGTGTTGGTACTTAAGAAGAATGGCACTTGGCGCATGTGTGTGTACTACACAGATTTAAACAAGGCTTGCCCAGCTGATCCTTTTGCTCTCCCTCGTGTTGATCAGATCATTGATGCTATGGCGGGTTGTGAGCGGTTGAGTTTTTTGGATGCTTACTCAGGTTATCATCAGATTAAGATGGCGGTTAAGGACCAGGAGAAGACAGCTTTTATAACTCCCTTTGGAGCCTTCTGCTAGTGTCTATGCCTTTTGGGCTCAAGAGTACCTAGGCAACATACCAACGATGTGTGCAGAATTGTCTTCATACTCAGATTAGGCGCAATGTTCATGCTTATGTGGATGATATTGTGGTGAAGTCCAGAGTGAAGGAAACGTTGATAGATGATTTGAAGGAAACCTTTGATAATCGTCGGGTTTACAAGATGATGCTTAACCCGGCCAAATGTGTCTTTGGAGTACCGGTGGGCAAGCTCTTGGGTTTTCTGGTGTCTAACAGGGGCATCGAGGCTAATCCGGAGAAGATCAAGGCCGTTACTTCTCTAGCTAAACCAGCGTGTATCAACGACGTTCAACATCTAGTGGGTCATATTGTGGCGTTAAGTCGGTTCATAAGCCGGTTGGGAGAAAAGGCTATACCTCTGTATCAGATGATGAAAAAGACAGATAACTTTGTTTGGAGTGATGTTGCTAATGCAGCGTTTGAGGATTTGGAAACACAGTTGGCCGAGCCGCTGGTTCTTGCAGCCCCCGTTGATAAGGAGCCATTGTTATTATATGCGGCTGCTAATGCCCGGGCTATCATTGTGGCTATCGTGGTGGAACGGAAGGAGACAGGTAAAGAACATCTGGTTCAATGGCCAGTTTACTACATTAGTGAGGTGCTTATTGAATCCAAGCAGAGATATCCACACTGGCAGAAGCTTGTGTATGGAGTTTTTATGGCCAGCCGAAAACTTAGCAATATTTTTGGGCTCATCCCATCGCGGTGATTAGCTCCGCTCCTTTAGGAGATATCATCCAAAACAGGGAAGCAAACGGTCGGTTTGCTAAGTGGGCTATTGAGCTTGGACCTCACGATCTAAAATATGTGCCTCGTACGGCTGTCTAGTTGCAAGCACTGGTGGACTTCATTAATGATTGGACAGAGTTATAGGCGCCGGAGGAAAAGCCAGATAACACGTATTAGACTATTCATTTTGATGGGTCCGGGCAATTGGAGGTCTCGGAGGCTGGAGTTGTGCTTGCTTCCCCTCGAGGTGATAAATTTTGTTATGTTCTCCGTTTGATGTTCCCTTGCACTAACAATGCAGCTAAATATGAGGCATTTCTCCACGGTCTTCGGATGGCTAAGGAGATGAACTTAAGCCGGGTAAGGTGCTTTGGCAATTCGGATTTGGTGGCTCAACGGGTCTCTGGTACTTGGGATTCCAAGGATCCACTCATTGCGGCTTATCAACGAGAGGTGGATGTTATCGCTGGTCACTTCAAGGGTTATCAAGTTGAGCATGTTGACCGGAGAAAGAATGAAGCGGATGACGCCTTAATCCATTTGGGTTCTCAACGTAAACCGGTGCCCCCTAATGTTTTTCTTCACGTTCTTCATAACCCATCGGTCAAGTTACCCATAGAGGAGGATTTGGCTATTCCTGACCCGGAGGCTCAGTTGGTGGCGGCTCTTCATGTTATCCCTAATTGGACAGTTCCCTATTTGGCATATATGACCCGGGGTGAGTTACCTGAAGATGAAACTTCGGCCAGGCAGATAATCCGGCAGTCCAAATCAATGACCATTGTCAACAGGGAGTTGCATCATTGCAGTGTCACAGGGGCGTTTCAGCGTTGTGTGTCTCCGGAAGAAGGCCGTGAGATTCGATGTGAGGTCCACGAAGGAGATTGTGGTCATCATGTCGGTTCAAAATCTCTGGTAGCTAAAGCGTTTCATCACGGTTTTTATTGGCTGACAGCTCATGCTGATGCTAAGGACTTGGTCAGAAGGTGTGACGGTTGTCCGAAGTTTGCACTTCGAGCTCATGTTCCGGCTCAGGAGTTCAGGATGATTCCAATTACTTGGCCATTTGCAATCTAGGGGCTGGATATGGTTGGGCCCTTTAAGAGACCCAAGGATAAGAAGACTCATCTCTTGGTGGCAGTTGACAAGTTTACTAAATGGGTAGAGGCAGAGCCAATGAGTAAGTGTGATGCAGCAACGGCGGTTCAATTCATGAAGAAGGTGATCTTCCGCTTTGTCTTTCCACATAGCATTATAATAGACAATGGCACTAACCTCTCCAAGGGATCTATGGAAGATTTTTGCCAACATGAGCATATCCGGCTTGATGTGTCATCAATGGCTCACCCCTAGTCTAATGGTCAAGCTAAGAGAGCCAATCAAGAGATTTTGAGAGGTATCAAACCCCGGCTTATGGTTCCCTGCAGAGGACGCCGGGTTGTTGGGTGGAGGAATTACCTTCCGTGTTATGGAGCATTAATACCACCCCCAATGGGTCTACGGGTTACACACCTTTCTTCATGGTTTATGGAGCAGAGGCGGTTCTCCCTAGTGACATCCGTCATGACTCGCGCCGCGTGGTGGCTTATGTTGAAGCTGACAATGAAAAAGCACGTCAGGAAGCACTTGACCTGTTAGATGAAGAGCGTGACATCGCAGTGGCTCGTTCGGTGATTTACCAGCAAGATCTGCGTCATTACCACAGCCGCCGGGTTAAAACCGGAACTTTTCAAGAAGGTGATCTGGTGCTCCGGCTCATCCAGGACCAGACCGATATGCACAAGTTATCCCCACCTTGGGAAGGACCCTTTGTGGTCAGCAAGAATCTAAACAATGGGTCATATTACCTTATCGATGTTCGAGACCACAAGGACTCACGCACGTCGGAGGAGGAGACCCGCCGGCCTTGGAATATTGCTCAGGTTAGACAATACTACACTTGAGCCACGGGCTCTCCTTATGTACATATTTAGACAATGTATATATTATGACTGATATAATAAACCGGCATCTCTTCTAAAGCAGGGCTTCTGTCGTTCTCTTAAATGAGTTTTTGGGTTACCAAGGGCTTCCGGCTTAGGCATGAAGTTGTGATTTCCCCTTGAACCGGCTATAAGCCAATGAAAAAAATATACATACTTGAGGGCTTGCTGCCCAGGTTAAAGGGACCAAAGAGAGTTTGTTGTAAAAACACGGCTCAAAGATAGGTACCCCTTGGGCACAGCCCACAATATCACTTGGGGGCTTGGTCGTATTCGAACCATAGCTTAAACCCTCTTGATCGGTGTAAGGCCACCAGGGAAATCACTTGGGGCTTGGTCGTATTCGAACCATATCTTAAACCCTCTTGATTGGCGTAAGGCCACTAGGGAAATCACTTGTGGGCTTGGTCGTATTCGAACCATAGCTTAAACCCTCTTGATCGGCGTAAGGCCACCAGGGAAATCACTTGGGGGCTTGGTCGTATTCGAACCAAAGCTTATACCCTCTTGATCAGCGTAAGGCCAACAGGATGGTCACTCGGGGGCTTTTGGTCATATCCGAACCATAGCTTATACCCTCTTGATCGGCACAAGGCCACAGTCATGACTACTTAAGCCTCTTAATTTTTAGGTTTATTTAATACGGTTTATCATGCTTTATGATTATAATGAACCGAAGTTTCTTAACGCGGCCCGGTTTATTTCATAAACCGGCAGTATAATTACCAGTGTTTGAATTTTAGGCTATCACCCTTATACTGGTTTGATAAACCAACAGTATGATCAAATATCACAAGTATGCTATATGCTCAATTATATGGCTATTTTAAGTCCAGCTTTGGTTATAAACTATGTTATTGGGCATGATAACCTATTTAGCGGTAAACCTCCAGGACACCCTTTTCTTTCTGTTATATGCAGGAGCAGATTTCATATTGTTAAATACCATGGCCAAACACAAATGTATCCTAACATGATGGATTAACAGGTATCCTGCAACAAATAAATGCACGATGGCATAGCAGATAAAGAGTTTTCACTAGCCTATTACAAGGCGGTTTTGATGCCCATAAGAATAATTGTTTTCAAACAAGTCATGTAGAAGGAAGAAGCTAAACCGGCTACCGGTTTATGAATCTGGCTCGGGCTAGCTTGAAGGTTGCGGATCATCTTGCGTCGATTCACCCTCTTCTTCTCTACCCAGTTGCTGGAAGTCACTGGTTGACCAATTGATCCCAGTTAAGGCATTGAATACAGCTTCATCACTTATAAGTGAGGAGAGATCAACGTTAGGAGCATAAGTATGCTTATGGATTGGTGGAATAAGATTCGGAGTGTTGCAACTTGGCGGATTAACTTTCTTGTTGTTGGCATCATAGATCGACTAATAATGTGACAGATAAGTTTCTTCAGCCAATTTGCTAGCCAATGGACGCATTTCCCTTGTCAAAGCTCGAAGGTCATCATTATCAAAATCTGACCCGTCTTCTTTTATGCTCGGAAAGCCGTTTCCAATATCAGTCGGGTCGATATCCAGGCTTTGGCCCGAGTTAAAGCAGTAAGAGTACCCGCCCTGGCAACTGATTTCTTCAGTTCCTCAATCTGAGCAGGCATCACAGCTAGCCTTACCAACGTATCATTGATCAAGGTTGGGGCAGTTTATTATGGGAGGTTGTGCAGATGACCCGTTGTACGCCGGTATATACCTGTTCTATAAATGTATAGGCAGCTTTCAGGCTTTGACGCATGTCCGAGCCAAGATGAGCAACGCGACTCCCTGCATGGATAGAAAACCTTGGTAAACCGGCAGTCTGTTAGAGAATACATGTTTACGGTTTGTGAAGATGATTATTTACCAAAGACAACAGTAGTCATGGCATTTATTTGCTGCTTCAAGCCAATTAACTCCTCTGCTACCGGATTAAGGACCGCTTCAGCGTCCTCAGCCCTCTTCAACATAGTGGTTTTCTCTGTATCCCAGCTTGCCCATTCACTCTTAAAGCTATCCTTTAGTTTTTCCATGGCTGCTAAAGTGTTGGTCAGCTCTTCTTTGGCTTTGGAAGTCTCGGTTTGTTGAGTTTTGATATTTTCTTGAAGGTCGGCGACTTGGGTTTCTTTTTTGCTAAGCTCGATCTACAAGAGATATGTAATTTGTGAGTTGGCAGTATATATTTGAAGTCCCAAGCGCATGACAGTTCATACACTTGGCACTTGGGGGATAACGTCTATTGCTTCTTCTCCAAAATTATTACAAAGTCCCAAGCACATGACAAGTCATATACTTGGCACTTGGGGACTAATGAATATTTACTCAAGTTAAATACTATGGATTTTTCTGCCATCAATCAGCTTGGTGGTTCATCGGTTTACAAAGATTTTCAAATGAATGTTGAGTCTTATAGCAAAAAGACCGGGTTCATCTTGAAAAGATAAACCGGCCCTTAGGGGCTACACAAGAAAAGTTGAAGTATTTTCTAAAGTCCCGATTCATATCAGCATTATAAACCGGCCCTTGGGGGCTATTGGAGTTGGTATCCTAAACCTGTCATAAGGGAAGAGTAAGTATGCAGAGGTCAGCAGCGTTTACCTCGTATCGCTCCTTCATCATGTTCAGTAAATTGGCTTCATAATCACGACTGGTGTAGAGTCGGTTTAAGAACCCAGAATGAATATCTTGGGCGCTAAGATGGGCATAACTTTCCAGATCCACCTTCCACTTGCCCTTATCTATAGCAGAAAATTCTTCCTTGACACTATGTCTTGACAGAGCAGTGGGGTTGCCTGGGGCTGTATAGCTGACACCAGTAACTACAACATCGTCTGTTTTATTGTCAACAGCTTTGGTTGGGCTTGGCGGTTTATCATCATGAGCCATCGGATCAATTTCCATTTTCTCAACAAAGGTTTCATGATCTTGTGGTGGCGGATCATCAAGGATAGCATCAGTATTTGGTTTAGACGGCTCTGGGGTTTTTTCCGGATCAGCTATCATGTCGTCATTAGCCGGTTTATTCAACTTGGCCTTTTTGTTGGGTCTAGCATTGGCTCTGAAAACATAAGGTGTAAAGGGTCAGTTTAATATACTCACCGAGGAACAATTTTCAAAGGTGGAAGTTGTGTCCCCGTGGACTCGCCAGAAGATGAATGAGAGGTTCCCTGATAGTTCGAATCATACGGATTAAGAGGTTGTCAGAAATAACCCGCCTTGGGATAAGATGTGTCAGAAATAGGAGAGACCTCTGGGCGGCGTTTACGAACTGGTGTGTTCGGTAAACCGGACGAAGTGACCACATGACCGCTATGCCGGGTTGTGCGGCGAGCTTCATGTTGTTGTTTCTTCAAAATAAAGTTCGGATCCAAGTGAGCCAGGGGTGAGAAAATTTTACTTTCCGGATTGCTTGTCAGGTTCTCTGCGTGGGGCAGAGAGTCTGAATCAGATGAGAGAGTAATTAACTCAACATCACTCGCATGGCTGGCTTCCGCGTCATCCTGATGACAGTCATTGTCAATGAGGTGCATGAATAAAGAGCCAAGTGAATCAAGTTCTACCTCTGACTCCAGATCATCATTGTTAATGATTAAATCGGAAGAGTCGGCCGTCTTCTTCTTGGCAAATTTCTTTGTGACCTTGGTCTTGGTGCGGGGTGTTTTAGCCTGTTTATCTTGAGTTTTCCTCTTCCAGAATGGATCATCGCCCTGTTAAAAATCGGAAAAGGTCATAAGGGAGTATTAAAAACATGGATTAAGATAGGAGTCAAGTAATTCTTATAGCTGGCGGTTTATTTGTAATGCAGAAAGGACTAAGCCCCGTTTTACTGTAGTCAGCCACCGGTTCATCCACCATCTTCTTGACAGATTCAGTAATTTCTGCATCAGTTGGCTGAATATCAATGTGCCGTTGAGGGTCTTTTACGTCCCCTCTGTACTCGCACATTAAATCGGGGCGATGGCTTAAGGGTAAAATGCTCCAAGAAACCCAGCAACAAACAAAATCAATGCATGTCAAACCGTTGGCCACAAAGGCTTTGAGCTTCAAAAGCTGTGGGGCATATTTGGCCCATTCCTTTGCGCTGAGTCTTTGAGGGAGTGGGTGTGTACTGGTGAGTCAATGAGCATGGTAACCCGATAGAGGATTTTCATCAGCAGGAGAGGTGTCTTTGCAATAGAACCAAGTCTGATTCCAATCCTTGGGGAGGCTGTGATGCTTGGCGTGAGGGAAGCTGACATCTTTTCTTTTCTGAATTGACACCCCGCCAAGTTCAGTATTGGGCCCATCAGTAACCTCAATATGGTGGTTTTAGTAGAAGAAATCTCTAAACAGCTCGACTACTTCTTGCAAGTAAGCTTCGCAAAAATCTTGAAAGTTGCAAATATTGGGCACAGAGTTAGGGCCGATATCTTGAGGGTGGAGTTGGAAATAATGAAGTACATCATGGAAAAATTTTGATCCGGGAGGTTTAAACCCGCGGCTCAGATGATCAACAAACACAATCACTTCACCATCCTTGGGCTTAGGAGGATTTTCTGGACCGGGGGCCCTCCAATGGATCTCATTCTTTTTTGATAACGCGCCAGTGTCAACACATCCGTTCAGTTATTCTTCTGTAATTCGGGACGGAACCCAGTTGCAAGCATAAAATGACTTGGCCATTTTCTCGGCAACCTGAATGAAGATTTGTGCTGGTTTAAGATTTATGGTTAATCCGTCAAAGGTTAAAGGGCAGAAATTGTTCAAGCATGCAAGTACGGTAAACCAGAGATTGAGGTTATCAATTTGCAGAAACAAGCAAGTGGCAGTTTAAGGGGGACTAATGACATATGGCAGGTTATTTTCTAAAAGATAAACCACCTACACAGATAATGAGAGTATTGCTCTAAGGTCAAAAAATGACTAAGTGATGAAAAACAAGTTTCACAGCTTCACATTATAATTTCAGATCTACCGCATGTCAGGAAAAGGAAAATATTTAGACCTAAAGGTTGGTGCTTGAGAAGTTCATGAAGTTCCAGATCGGGCTTTCCTACACAAAAGAGATGATCTGATGGCAAAAGAAGGACTATTGTTGCTACCGCACAAGGATATATCAAGTTTGGAATCTATCATGTATGCTATGGTGAAGAACAGGGGAAGAACACCATGGAACTTCCATGAGCCCGTGCAAACCCTAAATAGATCTATAGAGGAGAGGAAGAAGAACTCACCAAAACTGTTAAATGGCGGAGGTGCGTGAGCAGGGTCTGGTCCAAACAGGTTGATGCAGCGGCCAAAGTTGAAGCAGAGGCAAAGTTCAATGGCGGCGGCGGAGCTCGAGCGCTGGGGCGTCACGAGGAGGACGATGAGACGAACAGGCACGAGGGAGGAAAATGAAAGGGACCCCTGGTCCTATTTATAAGGCAAATGGATAAGTGGCAAGCACGGGAATCGAGGAGGTCAAAAAATGGATCTGTCGATGCATAGACGCCTCGATTTTCGGAGGTTCATTAAAGAAAAGGAGGCATATTAAAGGATTTGGGCTCTGTATAAAGGTAGTGCAGGTGACATCACGGCGGATTACCAAGATTCCAGAAGATGATGTCATGGCGAGTTATAAGTTTGGGAAGGTGATGAAGAAGGGGTTTTTTCTAAGTATTGAAGATTCATATGAACAGGTTCAAATCAACCTCGGGCCTAATGTTGGGGATATAACTATTGAGTATAAACCGCCCAGGAGGGGCCGGGTTATGCCCATAGTGAAGCACCTGTATTGAAGTCGTTGAAGACATAAAGGATGGCGCTTTAATAAGGAAATGTAATAACAAGACCCAGGGCCCAGAGACGGGTTAGAGCCCATAGATGTAAACCGCCATAAGGTATATGACTTGTATTGTACGTTAGGAAAGAGTAGATACCGAGCCGGGCACGATTATGAGCCGGCCGGGATTTTGTAAACCGATTGGGCGTCAACCTGTGTATATAAAGGGACGACCCGGCGGTGGTTTAGGGACAAGAAACAACAGGTTGAGAGCCGGGTCAAGCGTATTTGCTCCCTGCTCATCGAAACCCTAGCAATTCCAACCACAAACTGGACTAGGCTTTTACCTTTAATGTAAGAGGCCGAACCAGTATAAACTCCTCGTGTCCTTTGTCCTGATTAACCCCTTTAAGCTAACCTCAATGCGATGGCTCCATAACTAAGTCCTCACACTAGGACATCTGTTGTGACAATTCCACGACACCGGCGATCGAATCTCGGGCATGTAACATACCGATGACAAAGGGAACAGCGTATGTTGTTATGCAGTTTGACCGATAAATATCTTCGTAGAATATGTAGGAACCAATATGAGCATCCAGGTTCCTCTATTGGTTATTGACCGGAGACAAGTCTCGGTCATTTCTATATAGTTCTCGAACCCGTAGGGTCCGCACGCTTAAAGTTCGGTGACGATCGGTATTATGAGTTTATGTGTTTTGATGTACCGAAGTTAGTTCAGAGTCCCGGATGTGATCACGGACATGATGAGGAGTCTCGAAATGCTCGAGACGTAAAGATTGATATATTGGATGGCTATATTCGGACACCGGAAGTGTTCCGTATGGTTTCGGAGAAAACCTGAGTGCTAGAGGGGTTACCGGAACCCCCCGGGGAAGTATTGGGCCTTAGTGGGCCTGAGGGGAGAGAGAGGGCTGCAGCCCAGGAGATGGCGCGCCCCCTCCCATGAGGAGTCCCAATTGGACTAGGGGAGGGGGCGCGGCCCCTCTTTCCCTCTCCCTCTCCCTCTCCCTCTCTTTCCTTCCCCCTTCCCCCTTCCTAGTAGGACTAGGAAAGGATGAATCCTACTCCTACTAGGAGGAGGATTCCTCCTCTCCTTGGGGCACACCAAGGTCGGCCGGCCTCCCCCCTTGCACCTTTATATACGGGGGCGGGGGCACCCAAAGACACACAAGTTGATTGTTCCAAGCCGTGTGCGGTGCCCCCCTCCACCATAATCCACCGTGATCATATCGTAGCGGTGCTTAGGCGAAGCCCTGCGTCTGTAGCAACATCATCACCATCATCACGTCGTCGTGCTGACGGAACTCTCCCATGAAGCTCTGCTGGATCGGAGTTCGTGGGACGTCATCAAGCTGAACATGTGCTGAACTCGGAGGTGTCGTGCATTCGGTACTTGGATCGGTCAGATCGTGAAGACGTACGACTACATCAACCGCGTTCTCATAACGCTTCCGCTTACGGTCTACGAGGGTACGTGGACGATACTCTCCCCTCTCGTTGCTATGTATCACCATGATCTTGCATGTGCGTAGGAAATTTTTTGAAACTACTATGTTCCCCAACAGTGGCATCCGAGCCAGGTTTATGCGTAGATGTTATATGCATGAGTAGAAAACAAAGGAGTTGTGGGCGTGGGTATATACATATTGCTTGCCGTCACTAGTTGATTCTTGATTCAGCGGCATTATTGGATGAAGCGTCTTAGACCTACATTACACGTACTCTTACGCGAGACTGGTTCTACCGACGTGCTTCGCACACAGGTGGCTAGTGGGTGTCTGTTTCTCCAGCTTTAGTTGAATCAGATTCAATGAACATGGTTCTTTCTGAAGATCAAAAAGCAATCACTATACCGCATTGTGGTTTTTGATGCGTAGGTAAGAACGGTTCTTGATCAGCCCGTAGCAGTCATGTAAAACTTGCAACAACAAAGTAGAGGACGTCTAACTTGTTTTTGCAGGGCATGTTGTGATGTGATATGGTCAAGACATGATGCTAAATTTTATTGTATGAGATGATCATGTTTTGTAACACGGTTATTGGCAACTGGCAGGAGCCATATGGTTGTCGCTTTATTGTATGAAATACAATCGCCATGTAATTGCTTTACTTTATCACTAAACTGTAGTGATAGTCGTGGAGGCAATAGTTGGTGTGACGACAATGATGCTTCGATGAAGATCAAGGTGTCAAGCCGGTGATGATGGTGATCATGATGGTGCTTTGGAGATGGAGATCACAGGCACAAGATGATGATGGCCATATCATATCACTTATATTGATTGCATGTGATGTTTATCTTTTATGCATATTATTTTGCTTAGATCGACAGTAGCACTATAAGATGATCTCTCACTAAATTTCAAGGTATATGTGTTCTCCCTGAGTATGCACCATTGCGAAAGTTCGTCGTGCCGAGACACCACGTGATGATCGGGTGTGATAAGCTCTACGTTCACATACAACGGGTGCAAGCCAGTTTTGCACACGCAGAATACTCGGGTTAAACTTGACGAGCCTAGCATATGCAGATATGGCCTCGGAACACTGAGACCGAAAGGTCGAGCGTGAATCATATAGTAGATATGATCAACATAGTGATGTTCACCATTGAAAACTACTCCATCTCACATGATGATCGGACACGGTTCAGTTGATATGGATCACGTGATCACTTAGATGATTAGAGGGATGTCTGTCTAAGTGGGAGTTCTTTAGTAATATGATTAATTGAACTTTAATTTATCATGAACTTAGTACATGATAGTATTTTGCATGTCTATGTTGTTGTAGATAGATGGCCCGTGCTATTGTTCTGTTGAATTTTAATGCGTTCCTTGAGAAAGCAAAGTTGAAAGATGATGGTAGCAATTACATGAACTGGGTCCGTAACTTGAGGATTATCCTCATTGCTACACAGAAGAATTACGTCCTGGAAGCACCGCTTGGTGGCAAACCCACTGCGGGAGCAACGCCAGATGTTATGAACATCTGGCAGAGCAAAGCTGATGACTACTCGATAGTTCAGTGTGCCATGCTTTACGGCTTAGAACCGGGACTTCAATGACGTTTTGAACGTCATGGAGCATATGAGATGTTCCAGGAGTTGAAGTTAATATTTCAAGAAAATTCCCGGATTGAGAGATATGAAGTCTCCAATAAGTTCTACAGCTACAAGATGGAGGAGAATAGTTTTGTCAGTGAACATATACTTAGAATGTCTGGGTACCATAACCACTTGACTCAACTAGGAGTTAATCTTCCTATTGATAGTGTCATTGACAGAGTTCTTCAATCACTGCCACCAAGCTACAAGAGCTTCGTGATGAACTATAACATGGAAGGGATGGATAAGACGATTCCCGAGCTCTTCGCAATGCTAAAGGCTGCAGAGGTAGAAATCAAGAAGGAGCATCAAGTGTTCATGGTCAACAAGACCACCAGTTTCAAGAAAAATGGTAAAGGGAAGAAGGGGAACTTCAAGAAGAACGGCAAGCAAGTTGCTGCTCAAGTAAAGAAGCCCAAGTATGGACCTAAACCTGAGACTGAGTGCTTCTACTGCAAAGGGACTGGTCACTGGAAGCGGAATTGTCCCAAGTATTTGGCGGATAAGAAGGATAGCAAGGTGAACAAAGGTATATGTGATATACATGTTATTGATGTGTACCTTACTAATGCTCGCAGTAGCACCTGGGTCTTTGATATTGGTTATGTTGCTAATATTTGCAACTCGAAACAGGGGCTACGGATTAAGTGAAGATTGGCTAAGGATGAGGTGACGATGCGCGTGGGAAATGGTTCCAAAGTCGATGTGATCGTGGTCGGCACGCTACCTCTACATCTACCTTCGGGGTTAGTTTTAGACATGAATAATTGTTATTTGGTGCCAGCATTGAGCATGAACATTATATCTGGATTAGTCTTGGTTATCTGGCTATGATCTTGAGGGAATAAAATAAAAAAAGAAAGAATAAAAAGAAATAAAGAGATCATATTGATCTTATGGAGAGTAATGACTTCACATATAAAGAGTATGATGAAAAAAAGTTGTTGGGAGTTAACAAACATAGTTTTCGTCATCGTTGCAATTAATAGGAAGTAATAAAGAAAGAGAGGTTTTCACATATAAATATACTATCTTGGACATCTTTTATGATTGTGAGCACTCATTAAAATATGACATGCTAAAAAGTTGATGTTGGATAAGGAAGATAACGTAATAGGTTATGTTTTCTTATATCCGAAATAAATTATATTGTCATAGATCATCCAACATGTTGAGCTTGTCTTTCCCCCTTATGCTAGCCAAATTATTTGCACCAAGTAGAGATACTACTTGTGCTTCCAAATATCCTTAAACCCAGTTTTGCCATGAGAGTCCACCATATCTACCTATGGATTGAGTAAGATCCTTCAAGTAAGTTGTCATTGTTGCAAGCAATAAAAATTGCTCTCTAAATATGTATGATCTATTAGTGTGGAGAAAATAAGCTTCATACGAGCTTGTGATATGGAAGAAATAAAAGCGACGGATTGCATAATAAAGGTCCCTATCACAAGTGGCAATATAAAGTGACGTTCTTTTGCATTAAGATCGTGTGCATCCAACCATAAAAGCACATGATAACATGTGCTTCCCTCTGCGAAGGGCCTATCTTTTATTTTTTTTCTTATACCTTATACAAAAGTCTTGGTGATCTTCACCTTTCCTTTTTTTACACTTTATCCTTTGGCAGGCACTATGTGTTGGAAAGATCCTGATATATATATATATACATATATAAAATTGGATGTGGGTTTTCATAAAGCATTATTGTTGATGTTACCCTTGAGGTAAAAGGTTGGGAGGCAAAACTATAAACCCCTATCTTTCTCTGTATCCGATTAAAACTTCATACCTATAAGTATTGCGTGAGTGTTAGCAATTGTGAAAGACTAAATGATAATTGAGTATGTGGACTTGCTGAAAAGCTCCTATATTGACTCTTTCCGATGTTATGATAAATTGCAATTGCTTTAATGACTGAAATTATTGTTTGCTAGTTTTTCAATGAAGTTTTTGATTCATACTTGACATTGTGAATAGATTGTTACTTTAGCATAAGAAATCATATGACTATATGTATGTTGTTATTCTAAGAATGATCAATGATGCCCTCATGTCCGTATTTTATTTTATCGACACCTCTATCTCTAAACATGTGGACATATTTTTTGATATCGGCTTCCGCTTGAGGACAAGCGAGGTCTAAGCTTGGGGGAGTTGATACGTCCATTTTGCATCATGCTTTTATATCGATATTTATTGCATTATGGGCTGTTATTACACATTATGTCACAATACTTATGCCTTTTCTCTCTTATTTTACAAGGTTTACATGAAGAGGGAGAATGCCGGCAGCTGGAATTCTAGGCTGGAAAAGGAGCAAATATTAGAGACCTATTCTGGACAACTCCAAAAGTCCTGAAACTCCACGACAGTCAGTTTTGGAATATGTAAAAACTATTGGGCGAAGGAAGCACCATAGGGGGGCCACCCACTGTCCACGAGGGTGGAGGGCGCGCCCTACCCCCCTGGGCGTGCCCCCTGCCTCGTGGGCCACCTGGAAGCCCCCCGATGCCCATCTTATGGTATAAGGTGTCTTTTGCCCTGGAAAAAAAATAGAAGGAAGCTTTCAGGAGGAAGCGCCACCATCTCGAGGCGGAACCAATCTAGCGCTCCGACGGAGCTGTTCTGCTGGGGAAACATCCCTCCGGGAGGGGGAAATCGTCACCATCGATCCTCTCATCGGGAGGGGGTCAATCCCCATCAACATCTTCACCAGCACCATCTCCTCTCAAACCCTAGTTCATCTCTTGTATCCGATCTTTGTCTCAAAACCTCAGATTGGTACCTGTGGGTTGCTAGTAGTGTTGATTAATCCTTGTAGTTGATGCTAGTTGGTTTATTCGGTGGAAGATTATATGTTCATATCCTTTATGCACATTAATACCCCTCTGATTATGGACATGAATATGATTTGTGAGTAGTTATGTTTGTTCCTGAGGACATGGGAGAAGTCTTGTTATAAGTAGTCATGTGAATTTGGTATTCGTTCGATATTTTGATGAGATGTATGTTGTCTTTCCTCTAGTGGTGTTATGTGAACGTTGACTACATGACACTTCACCATTGTTTGGGCCTAGGGGAAGGCATTGGGAAGTAATAAGTAGATGATGGGTTGCTAGAGTGACAGAAGCTTAAACCCTAGTTTATATGTTGCTTCGTAAGGGGCTGATTTGGATCCATATGTTTCATGCTATGGTTAGGTTTACCTCATGGGCCCCCTGGTGGCCCTCCAGTGACCATCTTCTGCTATATGAAGTCTTTCGATGGGAAAAAATCATAAGCCATCTTCTCGGACGAAACTCCGCCGCCACGAGGCGGAACCTTGGCGGAACCAATCTAGGGCTCTGGCGGAGCCGTTCTGCCGGGGAAACTTCCCTCCGGAGGGGGAAATCATCACCAACGCTCCTCTCATCGGCAGAGGGCAATCTCCATCAACATCTTCATCAGCACCATCTCATCTCAAAACCCTAGTTCATCTCTTGTATCCAATTCTTGTATCCAATTCTTGTCTCCAAGTCCGGGATTGGTGCTAGTAGGTTGCTAGTAGTGTTAATTACTCCTTGTAGTTGATGCTAGTTGGTTCAATTGGTGGAAGATCATATGTTCAGATCCTATATGCATATTAATACCCCTCTGATTATGAACATGTTTATGCTTTGTGAGTAGTTACTTTTGTTCCTGAGGACATGGGAGAAGTCTTGCTATTAGTAGTCATGTGAATTTGGTATTCGTTCGATATTTTGATGAGATGTGTGTTGTGTCTCCTCTAGTGGTGTTATGTGAACATCGACTACATGACACTTCACCATTATTTGGGCCTAGAGGAAGGCATTGGGAAGTAATAAGTAGATGATGGGTTGCTAGAGTGACAGAAGCTTAAACCCTAGTTTATGCGTTGCTTCGTAAGGGGCTGATTTGGATCCATATGTTTCATGCTATGGTTAGGTTTACCTTAATTCTTCTTTCGTAGTTGCGGATGCTTGAGAGGGGGGTTAATCATAAGTGGGATGCTTGTCCAAGGAAGGGCAGTACCCAAGCACTGGTCCACCCACATATCAAATTATCAAAGTAACAAACGTGAATCATATGAGCATGATGAAAACTAGCTTGACGATAATTCCCATGTGTCCTCGGGAGCGCTTTCCTTTATATAATAGTTTGTCCAGGCTTGTCCTTTGCTACAAAAAGGGTTGGGCCACCTTGCTGCACCTTGTTTACTTTTGTTACTTGTTACCCATTACGAATTACCTTATGATAAAACTATCTGTTACCGATAATTTCAGTGCTTGCAGAGAATACCTTACTGAAAATTGCTTGTCATTTCCTTCTGCTCCTTGTTGGGTTCGACACTCTTACTTATCGATAGGACTATGATAGATCCCCTATACTTGTGGGTCATCAAGCAGCACGCGCAGCAACTTCATGGCAGCGGATGCACATGTAACTACACGGATCGGCAACACAACAGGTGGCAGTAGGCATAAATCCAATTGTCTTGGGTGGCGGTAGGGTGGTCGGCGGACAACACAGTTTGGGGTCAACGACGATGGATGCTCTCTCGGTGACACCACCAATTACAGCTCACGGTGTGACAACACCATGCTCACTCGAGTCAGGGTAATATCGCACATGATCGACCTGCTCTAATGCCATATTGTGAGACTTGGGGATTTTGGTTTTAGAATTGGAGAGGAGAGAGAGACATGAATAGCCTTTTGGGAGAATTTCCATGATCTGATGCCCACTTCCTCTCTCTGTTGCCTCCCTTATTTTTTGTCCATCTATACATTTTTAGTTCCTATAGAACTTTATCTCATCATATCAATACACACACCAATAGAAATACAGGTTTAGCATTATCTAAAACACGAAGGATTTGTGAGCCAACTACTCCATTTGATCGAGCTACAACAACTACGAAGAGTGGAAGAGGACAGAAGCGATGAGCAACATGGACAGGCCAGGCACTGCCCTGTGTATGTTGGGGCTTCTGTGTTGCCATATTCCTCGATGCCTCCCAAACATATACATGAAATGCGCTCTATTACTACACCTTGGCTGACCAATCTCACATCCTTTAGCAAGACAATCTACATGAACTTGCAAAGATGATTGATTGGTATGGTATACATGGATATGCATCTCTTTGTCAAGCAATGTACAATACGGTGTATCTATAAACCGTATATAGCTATAGATTGTGTGTTTGTTTGTTGTAACCGTATGTTAGGATAGGTCAGGGCTGTTGAGATTGATTCTGTTTAGCTAGTTTCCTTGTAGATCAATCCATAGACCTAACCACCTAACCTCCTCTATAATCTTTGCCCTTATATAACATGCGCGTGTCCCTGCTTAGTTGCATACGCTTTAGCCTCAGTTTTCACATGGTATACAGAGCCTCTCCCTTCCAACGTATCTAGGTCATGTCATCTTCCTCCTCCCCCGTCGCCATGGCCTCCCCTTCCCTTGCATCACTCGGCCATACCAACACCGAGAAGCTAACCAGGGAAAACTTCCTGGTATGGAAGGCGCAAGTCCTGTCGCATATCAAAGCGGCAGGCATGATGGGATACCTTGATGGCTCGATCAATGAGCCGAACGCCGTCCTCCTCTCTGAGAGGGACATCGCTGACGGGAAGAAGGAGACCATCACCACGCCCAACCCCGAGCATGCCATCTAGGTAACACAGGATTAACATGTGCTTACGTTCCTGATTGCCTCTCTCTCTCTCGTGATGTTCTCATGCAAGTCTTGAACCATACCACATTTTCTAGTATCTGGCAAGCTTTGGTCCAGAGTTTTTCATCGCAATCTAGGGCACGTACAATCCAGCTTCGGTCTGCCCCAGGGAACACACGCAATGGGGATATGTCGGCAGCAGCCTACTTCACCAAGATGAAGGGCATCGTCGATGAGCTCGCAGTCGCCAGGAAGCCCCTTGGAGAAGATGATCTCGTCGACCAGATCCTCCAAGGCCTAGTGCATGAACCTGACTACAACGGCTTCATTTCGGCTATCTCTGCGCGCGCCACCATGGACCAATAGATCAGGCTCACTGAGCTCTTCTCGTTGCTCCTAGTGGCTGAGGGCCGCATCGCCACCCAATAGGCGGCTTTCTCCCCCAACCACTCTGCCAACCTTGCATCGCACAGCGGAGGCCATGGCGGCAACTTCAGCCATGGAGGCGGCAGCGGCGGTGGACATGGCGGCTACAACAACAACTCCGGGGCCCCTCGCTACAACGACAACTCCGGCGGTGGCTCCACTAGTGGCGCGCCACGCAAGCAGGGTGGTGATCGCGGTGACCACAAATGCTATCAGATTTGCAAAGAGGAAGACCATGGAGCGTGGCGCTGTAGGAAGCGTTACGACAAGAGCTACAACAACAACGTACGCAACCCCGCTGGTGGTGGTGGCGGCGGCAACAATGGCGGCAGCGGTGGTGGCGGCGGTGGCCAACCTCGCGCTACCAATGCAGCACACTCATATGGCGTAGATACCAATTGGTATCTTAACACCGGTGCTACAGATCACATCACCGACGAGTTGGAGAAACTGGTCGTCTGCAATCGTTACACCGGCAACGAACAAATCCACACTGCTAGCGGTCAAGGCATGGATATTGCACATATTGGCCATTCAGTTTTATCTACTCCCTCTGGCTCCTTGAACTTAAAAAACATCCTCCATGTTCCTAGTGCCAAACAGAGCCTTCTTTCTGCTTATCAACTTATGAAAGATAACGATGTGTTTATTGAACTTCACCCTGAATCTTTTCTTGTCAAGGACCAGGCTACCCGAAGAACCATCCTTCAAAACAAGAGTAGATGGCGTTTATTCCCTGTGACCGGTCGGCAAAGTGCTCCTCAACGAGAAGTGCTTGCAGCAACCACACCATCCACATCTCGGTGGCCCAAGCGTTTAGGGCATCCCTCCCTTCCGATAGTCCAGAAGATTCTTTGAGATCTCCATCTTCCTGTGTCAAATAAACAAGACCATCTTTTAGTTTGTGATGCATGTCAGATGGCCATGAGCCATCGGCTACCTTATTCTCGTTCAACTAGTGAGTCCAAAGCTCCTTTAGAGCTTATTTATTTAGATATGTGGGGTCCTGGACCCGTTTCTGTAGGCAGACAAAAGTACTATGTCAGTTTTATTGATGATTTCAGCAAGTTTAGTTGGATCTATTTGCTCAAAAATAAATCTGATGTATTTGAGAAATTTCACTTGTTTCAAGCTCATGTTGAACGTCTTTTCAATCGTAAAATTCTTGCTATGCAAACATACTGGGGAGGTGAATGCCAGATGTTAAACTCCTTCTTGAGCGCATTGGCATTGCTCATTACGGTTCATGTCCCCATGCCCATCAACAGAATGGAGCCGCTGAAAGAAAACATAGGCACATCGCGGAAGTTAGTCTCTCCCTTTTGGCTCATGCATTCATGCCACTCAAATTTTGGGACGAAGCATTTCTCACCGCTGTCTACCTTATCAATCGTGTTCATAGTAGAGTTATCAAAAATCAAACTCCCCTAGAATGTTTTTTTGGTACTAAACCAGACTATACCTTTCTTCGCATTTTTGGGTGTGTCGTGTGGCCCAACTTGCGTCCTTTCAACAAGCACAAGCTTGAGTTTCGCTCCAAACAATGTGCCTTCTTGGGTTATAGTAGTCTTCACAAAGGGTATAAATGCCTTGATATCTCTTCCGGGCATGTCTATATTTCTCGCGACATTGTTTTTGATGAACAAGTATTTCCATTTGCTACACTCCATTCAAATGCCAGTGCACAACTTCGCAAGGAACTTGTCCTTTTACCTCATCTTCTGCCACCTAGCTTTCTCCAAGGAGTGGATTTAGCTGCAGGCCCTATGTCAATATCTAATACACTTGATGATAATTATGCTGAAAGTGTGTAGGGAACAGGTCAAGAAATCAGTGAAGAAATAGGTGAAAATAACCTTGATTTTATGCAGCTAGGGATGCATGCAGCAGAGGATCCGGGCGCAGCTCCCGGAGCTGATTCTGGCAGGAGTATCTCCTCGGGATCGGTTCCTGACATAGCAGCAGCGCAATCTACAGCAGGATCGGTATCAGCAGACCCGTCAGGCAGGCGGCCAGGTGGGCCCTCTGCTGCGCTGTCCCCCGGTCGGTCGCCACCCGCGCCGAGGACAAGCGAGCCACCCCCACATGCCTCTGGTTGGCCCGCTTTTGTGGCTTAGGGCGACCCACGTGGCGGCCCTGGTGCGGTGTGTGCGGGCTCGGGCGCGCCCCCGCCATTGCAGTCTCCACCGGCCAGCCCGGATCTGCCAAGTGGCAGTTCTTCACGGGCGGATGCGTCGGATCTCGCTGGCTCGCCACAGGAGTTCGCCTCGGGATCTATTGTGGTCAGGTATAGATCTTCTGTGGCTGCGTCTGACTCTGCCATCTCCGCTTCACAAATCTCCTGCAAATTCAATCCGCCTAACCAGCTCCGCATCCTCCTGTGTGTTTGCAAACCAGGTCACAAAGCGGTATTATTAAACCAAAAGTTTATAAATATGGTTGTGTTCGTTGGGGGTCTTTTTTTGTGCCACAGGTGAACCAAAGAATGTACGTGAAGCTCTTGGTGGTCCGAAGTGGAAAAGGCCATGGATGAAGAATACTTGGCTCTCATGGACAACAAAACCTAGCGTTTGGTTCCACCAGTCAGGGGTAGCAATGTGATTGACTACAAATAGGTGTACAAAATCAAGAGGAAGTCTGATGGCACCATTGACAGGTACAAGGCTTGTTTGGTTGCCAAAGGTTTCAAACAAAGGTATGGACTTGACTATGAAGATACTTTCAGTCCTGTAGTGAAGGCTGCTACCATTAGGTTAATTCTCTCAGTTGCAGTCTCTAGAAACTGGTGCATTCGACAACTAGATGTAAAGAACGCGTTTTTGCATGGTGTTCTGGAAGAGGAAGTCTTTATGAGGCAACCCCCCGGGTATGAAAGTTCAAGCTCACCACATCATGTTTGCAAGCTTGATAAAGCTCTGTATGGTTTGAAACAGGCACCCCAAGCTTGTTACTCTCATTTGTATTCCAAGTTACAGCCTCTTGGGTTTATTGCATCAAAAGGAGATACCTCATTGTTCTTCTATCGTCGGCATGGAATCATCATCTTTATGCTTATCTATGTTGATTATATTGTTGTTACAAGTTCCTCTCCTGCAATAGTTGAGTCTCTTCTCAAGGACTTACGTATGGATTTTGCACTCAAGGATTTAGGGCCTTTGCATTTCTTTCTTGGCAATGAGGTGAAGCCGGTTGCAAGTGGTATTCCACTGTCACAAGAGAAATATGTGCAAGAAATCCTCCAGCGCATAGGGTTGAAAGGTTGCAAATCTTCGTCTACACCTTTGTCTCTCTCTGAAAAAATTGTCACTTCATGATGGGGAACTACTTGCACCAGATGACTCCACTCGGTACAGGAGTGCTGTGGGAGCACTATAGTACCTTACTTTGACTTGGCCAGATATTTCTTATGCAGTTAATAAGGTTTGTCAGTTCCTGCATGCTCCCACTGTTGGGGAACGTAGTAATTTCAAAAAAATTCCTACGCACACGCAAGATCATGGTGATGCATAGCAACGAGAGGGGAGAGTATGATCTACGTACCCTTGTAGATCAACAACAGAAGCGTTTGGTTGATGTAGTCGTACGTCTCCACGGCCCGAACGATCAAGCACCGAAACTACGGCACCTCCGAGTTCTAGCACACGTTCAGCTCGATGACGACCCCCGGACTCCGATCCAGCAAAGTGTCGGGGAAGAGTTCCGTCAGCATGACGGCATGGTGACGATCTTGATGTACTACCGTCGCAGGGCTTCGCCTAAGCACCGCTACAATATTATCGAGGACTATGGTGGAAGGGGGCACCGCACACGGCTAAGAATATGATCATGTGGATCAACTTGTCTCTCTAGGGGGTGCCCCTGCCTCCGTATATAAAGGTTCAAGGGAGGGGGGCCGGCCGGCTAGGAGAGGCGCGCCAGGAGGAGTCCTACTCCCTCTGGGAGTAGGACTCCCCCCCTTTCCTAGTTGGAATAGGATTCGTGGAGGGGGGGAAAGAGGAGAGAGAGGAGGAAGGGGGGCCGGCCCCCTCTCCTTGTCCAATTCGGACCAAGGGGGGAGGGGCGCGTGGCCCATCTCTGGCTACCTCTCCTCTCTTCCACTAAGGCCCACTAAGGCCCATATACCTCCCGGGGGGTTCCGGTAACCTCCCGGTACTCCGATAAAATCCCGATTTCACCCGGAACACTTCCGATATCCAAACATAGGCTTCCAATATATCAATCTTTATGTCTCGACCATTTCGAGACTCCTCGTCATGTCCGTGATCACATCCTGGACTCCGAACAACCTTCGGTACATCAAAATGCATAAACTCATAATATAACTGTCATCGTAACCTTAAGCGTGCGGACCCTACGGGTTCGAGAACAATGTAGACATGACCGAGACACGTCTCCGGTCAATAACCAATAGCGGAACCTGGATGCTCATATTGGCTCCTACATATTCTACGAAGATCTTTTATCGGTCAGACCGCATAACAACATACATTGTTCCCTTTGTCATCGGTATGTTACTTGCCCGAGATTCGATCGTCGGTATCCCATACCTAGTTCAATCTTGTTACCGGCAAGTCTCTTTACTCGTTCTGTAATACATCATCCCGCAACTAACTCATTAGTTGCAATGCTTGCAAGGCTTAAGTGATGTGCATTACCGAGAGGGCCCAGAGATACCTCTCTGACAATCGGAGTGACAAATCCTAATCTCGAAATACGCCAACCCAACATGTACCTTTGGAGACACTTGTAGTGCTGCTTTATAATCACCCAGTTACGTTGTGATGTTTGGTAGCACACAAAGTGTTCCTCTGGCAAACGGGAGTTGCATAATTTCATAGTCATAGGAACATGTATAAGTTATGAAGAAAGCAATAGCAACATACTAAACGATCGGGTGCTAAGCTAATGGAATGGGTCATGTCAATCAGATCATTCATCTAATGATGTGATCCTGTTAATCAAATGAAAACTCTTTGTCCATGGTTAGGAAACATAACCATCTTTGATTAACAAGCTAGTCTAGTAGAGGCATACTAGTGACACCCTGTTTGTCTATGTATTCACACATGTATTATGTTTCCGGTTAATACAATTCTAGCATGAATAATAAACTTTTATCATGATATACAAGGAAATAAATAATAACTTTATTATTGCCTCTAGGGCATATTTCCTTCAGTCTCCCACTTGTACTAGAGTCAATAATCTAGATTACACAGTAATGATTCTAACACCCATGGAGCCTTGGTGTTGATCATGTTTTGCTCGTGGAAGAGGCTTAGTCAACGGGTCTGCTACATTCAGATCCGTATGTATCTTGCAAATCTCTATGTCTCCCACCTGGACTAGATCCCGGATGGAATTGAAGCGTCTCTTGATGTGTTCGGTTCTCTTGTGAAATCTGGATTCCTTTGCCAAGGCAATTGCACCAGTATTGTCACAAAAGATTTTCATTGGACCCGATGCACTAGGTATGACACCTAGATCGGATATGAACTCCTTCATTCGCTGCTTTCGAAGCAGCTATATATTCCGCTTCACACGTAGATCCTGCCACGACGCTCTATTTAGAACTGCACCAACTGACAGCTCCACCGTTTAATGTAAACACGTATCCGGTTTGCAATTTAGAATCGTCCGGATCAGTGTCAAAGCTTGCATCAATGTAACCATTTACGATGAGCTCTTTGTCACCTCCATATACGAGAAACATATCCTTAGTCCTTTTCAGGTACTTCAGGATGTTCTTGACCGCTGTCCAGTGATCCACTCCTGGATTACTTTGGTACCTTCCTGCTAGACTTATAGCAAGGCACACATTAGGTCTGGTACACAGCATTGCATACATGATAGAGCATATGGCTGACGCATAGGGAACATCTTTCATTTTCTCTCTATCTTCTGAAGTGGTCGGGCATTGAGTCTGACTCAACTTCACACCTTGTAACACAGGCAAGAACCCTTTCTTTGCTTGATCCATTTTGAATTTCTTCAAAATCTTGTCAAGTTCACCGAGGTCTTTCATTGAAAAACTATTATTCAAATATCCCTTTATGCTATCCATAAATTCTATATCATTTCCAATCAGTAATATGTCATCCACATATAATATCAGAAATGCTACAGAGCTCCCACTCACTTTGTTGTAAATACAGGCTTCTCCAAAAGTCTGTATAAAACCAAATGCTTTGATCACACTATCAAAGCGTTTATTCCAACTCCGAGAGGCTTGCACCAGTCCATAAATGGATCGCTGGAGCTTGCACACTTTGTTAGCTCCCTTTGGATCGACAAAACCTTCCAGTTGCATCATATACAACTCTTCTTCCAGAAATCCATTCAGGAATGCAGTTTTGACATCCATCTGCCAAATTTCATAATCATAAAATGCGGCAATTGCTAACATGATTCGGACAGACTTAAGCATCGCTACGGGTGAGAAGGTCTCATCGTAGTCAACCCCTTGAACTTGTCGAAAACCTTTTGCGACAAGTCGAGCTTTGTAGACAGTAATATTACCATCAGCGTCAGTCTTCTTCTTGAAGATCCATTTATTCTCAATTGCTTGCCGATCATCGGGCAAGTCAACCAAAGTCCATACTTTGTTCTCATACATGGATCCCATCTCAGATTTCATGGCTTCAAGCCATTTTACGGAATTTGGGCTCACCATCGCTTCTTCATAGTTCGTAGGTTCATCTTGATCTAGTAGCATGACTTCCAGAACAGGATTACCGTACCACTCTGGTGCGGATCTCACTCTGGTTGATCTACGAGGTTCAGTAGTATCTTGTTCTAAAGTTTCATGATCATTATCATTAGCTTCCTCACTAATTGGTGTAGGTGTCACAGAAACAGTTTTCTGTGATGCACTACTTTCCAATAAGGGAGCAGGTACAGTTAGCTCGTCAAGTTCTAATTTCCTCCCACTCACTTCTTTCGAGAGAAACTCCTTCTCTAGAAAGGATCCATTCTTAGCAACGAATGTCTTGCCTTCGGATCTGTGATAGAAGGTGTACCCAACAGTCTCGTTTGGGTATCCTATGAAGACACATTTCTCCGATTTGGGTTCGAGCTTATCAGGTTGAAGCTTTTTCACATAAGCATCGCAGCCCCAAACTTTAAGAAACGACAACTTTGGTTTCTTGCCAAACCATAGTTCATAAGGTGTCGTCTCAACGGATTTTGATGGTGCCCTATTTAACGTGAATGCGGCCATCTCTAAAGCATAACCCCAAAATGATAGCGGTAAATATGTAAGAGACATCATAGATCGCACCATATCAAGTAAAGTACGATTACGACGTTCGGACACACCATTACGCTGAGGTGTTCCGGGTGGCGTGAGTTGCGAAACTATTCCGCATTGTTTCATATGTAGACCAAACTCGTAACTCAAATATTCTCCTCCACGATCAGATCGCAGAAACTTTATTTTCTTGTTACGATGATTTTCAACTTCACTCTGAAATTCTTTGAACTTTTCAAATGTTTCAGACTTATGCTTCATTAAGTAGATATACCCATATCTGCTTAAATCATCTGTGAAGGTGAGAAAATAACGATATCCGCCGCGAGCCTCAACATTCATCGGACCACATACATCTGTATGTATGATTTCTAACAAATCTGTTGCTCTCTCCATTGTACCGGAGAACGGTGTTTTAGTCATCTTTCCCATAAGGCACGGTTCGCAAGCACTAAGTGATTCATAATCAAGAGGTTCCAAAAGTCCATCGATATGGAGTTTCTTCATGCGCTTTACACCGATATGACCTAAACGGCAGTGCCACAAATAAGTTGCACTATCATTATCAACTCTGCATCTTTTGGCTTCAACATTATGAATATGTGTGTTACTACTATCGAGATTCATCAAAAATAGACCACTCTTCAAAGGTGCATGACCATAAAAGATATTACTCATATAAACAGAACAACCACTATTCTCTGATTTAAATGAATAACCGTCTCGCATTAAACAAGATCCAGATATAATGTTCATGCTCAACGCTGGCACCAAATAACAATTATTTAGGTCTAATATTAATCCCGAAGGTAGATGTAGAGGTAGCGTGCCGACCGCGATCACATCGACTTTAGAACCATTTCCCACGCGCATCGTCACCTTGTCCTTTGCCAGTGTTCGCTTAATCCGTAGTCCCTGTTTCGAGTTGCAAATATTAGCAACAGAACCAGTATCAAATACCCAGGTGCTACTGCAAGCTCTAATAAGGTACACATCAATAACATGTATATCACATATACCTTTGTTCACCTTGCCATCCTTCTTATCCGCCAAATACTTGGGGCAGTTCCGCTTCCAGTGACCAGTCTGCTTGCAGTAGAAGCACTCAGTTGTAGGCTTAGGTCCAGATTTGGGTTTCTTCTCCTGATCAGCAACTTGCTTGCTTTTCTTCTAGAAGTTCCCCTTCTTCTTCCCTTTGCCCTTTTTCTTGAAACTAGTGGTCTTGTTGACCATCAACACTTGATGCTCCTTCTTGATTTCTACCTCCGCAGCTTTCAGCATTGCGAAGAGCTCGGGAATAGTCTTATTCATCCCTTGCATATTATAGTTCATCACAAAGCTCTTGTAGCTTGGTGGCAGTGATTGGAGAATTCTGTCAATGATGCAATCATCTGGAAGATTAACTCCCATCTGAATCAAGTGATTATTATACCCAGACATTTTGAGTATATGTTCATTGACAGAACTGTTCTCCTCCATCTTGCAGCTATAGAATTTATTGGAGACTTCATATCTCTCAATCCGGGCATTTGCTTGAAATATTAACTTCAATCCTGGAACATCTCATATGCTCCATGACGTTCAAAACGTCGTTGAAGTCCCGATTCTAAGCCGTAAAGCATGGCACACTGAACTATCGAGTAGTCATCAGCTTTGCTCTGCCAGACGTTCACAACATCTGGTGTTGCTCCAGCAGCAGGCCTGGCACCTAGCGGTGCTTCCAGGACGTAATTCTTCTGTGCAGCAATGAGGATAATCCTCAAGTTACTGACCCAGTCCGTGTAATTGCTACCATCATCTTTCAACTTTGCTTTCTCAAGGAACGCATTAAAATTCAACGGAACAATAGCACGGGCCATCTATCTACAATCATACATAAACAAGCAAGATACTATCAGGTACTAAGTTCATGATAAATTTAGGTTCAATTAATCATATTACTTAAACTCCCACTTAGATAGACATCCCTCTAATCATCTAAGTGATCACGTGATCCAAATCAACTAAACCATAACCGATCATCACGTGAAATGGAGTAGTTTTCAATGGTGAACATCGCTATGTTGATCATATCTACTATATGATTCACGCTCGATCTTTCGATCTCAGTGTTCCGAGGCCATATCTGCATATGCTAGGCTCGTCAAGTTTAACCTGAGTATTCTGCGTGTGCAAAACTGGCTTGCACCCGTTGTAGATGGACGTAGAGCTTATCACACCCGATCATCACGTGGTGTCTGGGCACGACGAACTTTGGCAACGATGCATACTCAGGGAGAACACTTTTATCTTGAAATTTAGTGAGAGATCATCTTATAATGCTACCGTCAATCAAAGAAAGATAAGATGCATAAAAGATAAACATCACATGCAATCAATATAAGTGATATGATATGGCCATCATCATCTTGTTCTTGTGATCTCCATCTCCGAAGCACCGTCGTGATCACCATCGTCACTGGCGCGACACCTTGATCTCCATCGTAGTATCATTGTTGTCTCGCCAATCTTATGCTTCCACGACTATCGCTACCGCTTAGTGATAAAGTAAAGCATTACAGCGCGATTGCATTGCATACAATAAAGCGACAACCATATGGCTCCTGCCAGTTGCCGATAACTCGGTTACAGAACATGATCATCTCATACAATAAAATTTAGCATCATGTCTTGACCATATCACATCACAACATGCCCTGCAAAAACAAGTTAGACGTCCTGTACTTTGTTGTTGCATGTTTTACGTGGCTGCTACGGGCTTTAAGCAAGAACCAATCTTACTTACGCATCAAAACCACAACGATAGTTTGTCTAGTTGGTGTTGTTTTAACCTTCGCAAGGACCGGGCGTAGCCACACTCGGTTCAACTAAAGTTGGAGAAACTGTCACCCGCAAGCCACCTATGTGCAAAGCACGTCGGGAGAACCGGTCTCGCGTAAGCGTACGCGTAATGTCGGTCCGGGCCGCTTCGTCCAACAATACCGCCGAACCAAAGTATGACATGCTGGTAAGCAGTATGACTTATATCGCCCACAACTCACTTGTGTTCTACTCGTGCATATAACATCAACATATAAAACCTAGGCTCGGATGCCACTGTTGGGGAACGTAGTAATTTCAAAAAAATTCCTACGCACACGCAAGATCATGGTGATGCATAGCAACGAGAGGGGAGAGTATGATCTACGTACCCTTGTAGATCGACAACGGAAGCGTTTGGTTGATGTAGTCGTACGTCTCCATGGCCTGACCGATCAAGCACCGAAACTACAGCACCTCCGAGTTCTAGCACATGTTCAGCTCGATGACAACCCCCGGACTCCGATCCAGCAAAGTGTCGGGGAAGAGTTCCGTCAGCACGACGACGTGGTGATGATCTTGATGTACTACCGTCGCAGGGCTTCGCCTAACCACCGCTACAATATTATCGAGGACTATGGTGGAAGGGGGCACCGCACACGGCTAAGAATATGATCATGTGGATCAACTTGTCTCTCTAGGGGGTGCCCCTGCCTTCGTATATAAAGGTTCAAGGGAGGGGGGCCGGCCGGCCAGGAGAGGCGCGCCAGGAGGAGTCCTACTCCCTCTGGGAGTAGGACTCCCCCCCTTTCCTAGTTGGAATAGGATTCGTGGAGGGGGGGAAGAGGAGAGAGAGGAGGAAGGGGGCCCGTCCCCCTCTCCTTGTCCAATTTGGACCAAGGGGAGGAGGGGCGCGTGGCCCATCTCTGGCTACCTCTCCTCTCTTCCACTAAGGCCCACTAAGGCCCATATACCTCCCGGGGGGTTCCGGTAACCTCCCGGTACTCCGGTAAAATCCCGATTTCACCCGGAACACTTCCGATATCCAAACATAGGCTTCCAATATATCAATCTTTATGTCTCGACCATTTCGAGACTCCTCGTCATGTCCGTGATCACATGCGGGACTCCGAACAACCTTAGGTACATCAAAATGCATAAACTCATAATATAACTGTCATCGTAACCTTAAGCGTGCGGACCCTACGGGTTCGAGAACAATGTAGACATGACCGAGACACGTCTCCGGTCAATAACCAATAGCGGAACCTGGATGCTCATATTGGCTCCTACATATTCTACGAAGATCTTTTATCGGTCAGACCGCATAACATCATACGTTGTTCCCTTTGTCATCGGTATGTTACTTGCCCGAGATTCGATCGTCGGTATCCCATACCTAGTTCAATCTTGTTACCGGCAAGTCTCTTTACTCTCTCTGTAATACATCATCCCGCAACTAACTCATTAGTTGCAATGCTTGCAAGGCTTAAGTGATGTGCATTACCGAGAGGGCCCAGAGATACCTCTCCGACAATCGGAGTGACAAATCCTAATGTATAATCACCCAGTTATGTTGTGACGTTTGGTAGCACAGAAAGTGTTCCTCCGGCAAACGGGAGTTGCATAATCTCATAGTCATAGGAACATGTATAAGTTATGAAGAAAGCAATAGCAACATACTAAACGATCGGGTGCTAAGCTAATGGAATGGGTCATGTCAATCAGATCATTCATCTAATGATGTGATCCTGTTAATCAAATGACAACTCTTTCTCCATGGTTAGGAAACATAACCATCTTTGATTAACAAGCTAGTCTAGTAGAGGCATACTAGTGACACTCTGTTTGTCTATGTATTCACACATGTATTATGTTTCCGGTTAATACAATTCTAGCATGAATAATAAACTTTTATCATGATATATAAGGAAATAAATAATAACTTTATTATTGCCTCTAGGGCATATTTCCTTCACCCACTTCTATCCATTGGACTGCAGTAAAAAGGATCCTCAGATATCTTCAAGGAACGCAGGGTCTTGGACTTAAACTCTGCAAGTCTGACTCCATGCTTGTCAGTGCTTTTCTGATCCTGACTGGGTAGGCTGTCCTGATGACAGACGATCTACAGGAGGTTTTGCAGTATTTCTTGGAAGTAATTTAGTTTCCTAGAGTGCTCGTAAGCAAGCTACCGTATCCAGGTCCAGCACGGAGGCTGAGTATAAAGCCTTAGCTAATGCAACTGCGGAAGTTATTTGGGTGCAGAATATGTTGACAGAGTTCGGTCTTCATCATCCTCGAGCTGCATCACTTTGGTGTGATAATCTTGGTGCCACATATTTGAATGCTAATCATGTTTTTCATGCTCGAACAAAGCATATAGAGATAGACTATCACTTTGTTCAAGAATAGGTGGCAAGTAAACTGCTGAATGTTCGATTTGTTCCTATGGGAGATCAGGTTGCAGAGTTGCAGATGGGTTTACTAAACCCCTTTCTTTGAGGCAGTTGGAAGCTTTTTGACACATTCTCAACTTAGATAAGTTGTGATTGAGGGGTAGTGTCAAGAAATGTGCAATACGATGTATCTATAAACCGTATATAGCTATAGATTGTGTGTGTGTGTGTTGTAACCGTATGTTAGGATAGATCAGGGTTGTTGAGATTGATTCTGTTTACCTAGTTTCCTTGTAGATCAATCCACAGCCCTAACCACCTAACCTCCTCTATAATCTTTGCCCTTATATAACACGCACGCGTCCCTGCTTAGTTGCATACGCTTTAGCCTCAGTTTTCACACTCTTCACTGACAACGTCCAGGTAAGGTTAATTTCCATCGGCTATTGAACCACCAACTATCCTTTGTCATCTTTATATAAGAGCACGGTCTTTAAGTGAATCTGGTCGAATCCGAGTATTCGACAACCATGGGCATGATGCAGCAATGTGAATAAATGGCGCGGTGATTTATGAGCTATCATGTCACCAATTGGCGTCAAATGTGGCGAGCACTCAATAGTCCTTTCTCCTTTGCCCAAGAATATGCTATTCTCTCTGTACCAGTGCTGGTACATTACGAAAACCAGATAATCCCAAAACATTTAGGTGTGATGCATTAACTCCCCACCTCGTTCTTTGTTTCTTACCACGAAAAAAGGGAATCAACCAATAGAGGACATGGGATGTGTATGCCTTCAATGACTTGAGACTACCTACCACAACATGCAATGGTCAGTTCTCTGCAAGTAATGGTATTAATTAACAAATAAACATCAAGTTATCTCATTCTTTTTCCTTAGCCTTGGTCGTGGTGTACAACCTAAGATGCCTAAATGCACCGTTATAGAGGGAGTAGTACCATTGGAAGTCAGGTAGTGTCAACCAACAATCAGTGACCTCTAAACCATGCCACCAAAACTCTCTTTAAATTTCACATTATTTGTTGCAACAGGATACATTTGCGACCAGCTAGGCTCCTAACCCCTGTCGGTGTCAAAACTGGCCGATCTCGGGTAGGGGGTCCCAAACTGTGCGTCTGAGGATCAAAGGTAACAGGGGACAGGGAGACGCGATGTTTACCCAGGTCCGGGCCCTCTTAATGGAGGTAAAACCCTACGTCCTCCTTGATTGTATTTGATGAGTATAGGGGTTACAAGAGTTGATCAACCTCGAGATCGTAATGGCTAAACCCTAGATGTCTAGCCTATGTGTATTCTGATGACCTCTACGGACTAAACCCTCCGGTTTATATCACTACAAAAAAAGACACATCCGTGACATTTTGGGCCGAACGAAATTTTTTTCTGTCATACATATGACACTTCTAAGACGATAATTGTGACAAAACCCAGTATCATCAAAGGTGTGATGGGCTCCTACTTCTATGACAAAAAATCATGATAGAAAATGGGCTTTTCGTCCTGGGCAGGCCGGAAATGCAGCTGCATGACATTCTTTGGGCCGTCCATGACGGAAAAAACTATGGTAAAAGCGAGGGGGAGGAAAATTTCGCGGAGTTCCCGGTTACGGTGGGAGGTCGGGGCCGAGCGATGCGCGCATCTCTCATACACGTACGCGTGTGTGTGCGAGGCGTTGGCTCTAACTAAACCCGAGCGAGGCGTTGGGCTCTAACTGAACCCGAGCGATTGCACTGCAGGCTACGTGTTACTGAACCAGAGCGAGCGATCGATGGCTGTTAACTGAACCCGATTGAGCGATTCCTTCGCTACTGCTGCTAACTGAAGCCGATCGATGTTGTCTCTGGATGAACAGTGAGCATTGTGGGGGGTTTGGATGAACAGTTCCCGGTGGGGGTGGGTGAACAGGACCCCGTGGTGTTGCCTCTGGATGAACAGGACCCCGACCGATCGAGCCGGTTGGGGCTGGATGAACAGGACCCCGTGGAGGGCTGGATGAACAGGACCACCCCATGGAGGGTAGGATGACAGTAGACAGTGGAGGGTAGGATGAACAGTAGCCCGTGGAGGGGTGGTTGAATAGGAGCCCGTGGAGAGGGCTGGTTGAACAATAGCCGGTGGAGTAGCGCGCGGTGGAGGCTGGATGAACAGGAGCCCGTGGATGAACAGTCGCAGGTGGAGGCTGGAGGAGGTCAACGATGGATGAACAGTAGCTCGTGGAGACTGGAGGGGGTCGATAGTGGAGATGAACAGTATCCCGTGGAGTCCCGTTTTGCGGTACGCCACACCCCTCCCGATGAACAGGACCCCCGCTTCGACCGTAGCGGTCCAACACAAGTCCGTTTCGTCTGTTTTGCGGTACGCCACACCCCTCCCGATCAACAGGACCCCCGTTTCGACCGTAGGAGGTCCGTTTCCTCCGTTTTGCGGTACGCTAGACCCCTCCCGATGAACAGGATCCCGTTTTGAACATGGCCGGTCGAACACAAGGACGTTTCCTCCGTTTTTCGGTACGCCAGGCCTCGTTTCCATTGCCTGTTCCGTCCAAGCCCTCCCGATGAACACGACCACGCATTCCGTTCCGACCCAGCCGGTTGGCTCCCACGCATTCCGTTGCCCCCCATGAACACGACGCATTCCGTTGCCTCCCCATGAACACGATGCATTCCGTTGCCTCCCCATGAACATGACGATGTCGCTGTTTCTCCGTTCCGACCCAGCCATGTACACGATCCCTGGCCGTACGTATGCGCGAGTAGGCGTTCGAGACCCCGCCCGTATGTACACATACGTGGCCGTATTTTCTTTCTTGCACCCTGGCCGTTGTACGTACGTGTAGATGCTACGTGCGCGCCTCTACTACGACACGTGCGTGCCTCTACATCCACAAGTATATATGTACGTACACGTTGGCAACCAGAATGACAATGCTACATACGCTTCGACCTGGTGGGTCCCAGCAGTTAGGGGCAAACGTTTTTTTCGCGAAATATAGTGGCCCGTCCGGTGGGTCCCCACTGTCAGGTGGAGGAATAATTATTTTGCATGTAATAAGGAGGCACTTCCTTGCTGCGGCCATGGACCCAGCTGTCAGCCTCTCCACGTACAGTCCACGTCCGATGGAAGCTGTTCCTTGACCACGTTGACCACGCCGCGCCGAGAGCACCAGGGCGGTGGACGACGGCGAGGCCTAGGAAGGGGATGATGCAGACCGGGGAAGACGCGGCAGTGGATGCCCACACGTAGAGGAGTACGAGGGTTCACTGGTTCACTGCAGTGTGAGGCTGTCGTTGCCGCAGAATAACAGGGGGTGTGGGTGAGTAGAGGAATGGCCTGGCCAGCGGTGGGAGTAGTAGGGGCGGTGAGGCCTCCGCCACATCGCAACCGGCCATGGGAGGCAGGAGCACGAGGCATGACCTGCGCTGGTTTGGGCGGCTGGAGCAAGAAGACCAGAGGTTGAAGAAGCACTACGGCCGTTGGATGGACATCGTACGGTCACTGCAGCTAGAATCGTGCATATTGACTAAGTTGACAAAGCCCTCTGTCCCCGTCAACTTAGTAGGCCCACAAGTCAGCCTCCCACCAAGGTGGGTCCCAGCTAGCAGGGGGTATTCATTTTTATGCATAATAAGGAGGCACTTCCGATGGGTCTGAGCTGACAGTAGGGGGAATGTTTTTTTCTCAAAATACGGTGGCCCGTCGGGTGGGTCGCAGCAGTCAGGGGCAAACGTTTTTTTGTGATATACTGGTGGGCGTCCGGTGGGTCACTGCTATCAGGTGGAGGAATAATTATTTCCGCGTAATAAGGAGACACTTCCTTGCGGCTGCCGTGGACCCAGCTGTCAGCCTCTCCACGTACAGTATTCTTCCGATGGAATTCGGTCGTTGACCACATTGACCACGCCGCGCCGACAGCACCACGGCGGTGGACGACGACGAGGCGTAGGAAGGGGACGACGCGGAGCCGGGGAAGATGCGGCAGCGGATGCCCACGCGGAGAGGAGTACGAGGGTTCGCTAGTTCGGCTGTGTTGCCGTCGCCGCAGAATAACAGGGGGTGTGGGTGAGTGGAGTGGAGGGATGGCCTGGCCAGCGGTGGGAGTAGTATGGGGGCGGTGAGGCCTCCGCGGCAGCACAGCCGGCCACGGGAGGCAGGAGCAGGTGGCACAACCGGTGCTGCTTTGGGCGGCTGGAGCAAGAAGACCAGAGGTTGAAGAAGCACTACGGCCGTTGGATGGACACCGTACGGTCAGTCGAGCTAGAATCGTGCATATTGACTAAGTTGACAAAGCCCTTTGTTCCCGTCAACTTAGTAGGCCCACTATACTGGGTCCCAGCTAGCAGGGGGAGTATTCATTTTTTGTGCGTAATAAGGAGGCACTTCCTTGTGTGCGAAGATATAGCTGGTGGGTCCGAGATGTCAGCGGCGGTAACGTTTTTTCGCGAAATACAGAGGTCGTTTTAGTGGGTCCCAGATATTAGGTGGAGGAAATCTTTATTTTGCGTGTAATAAGGAGGCATTTCCTTGCGTGCGGCCATGGACCCAGCTGTCAGCCTCTCCATGTACAGTCCACTTCAGATGCATGCGGTCGTTGACCACACTGACCACGCCACGCCGAGAGCACCAGGGCGGTGGACGACGGCGAGGCCTAGGAAGGGAACGACATGGAGGCAGGGAAGACTCGGCCGTTGTTTTTGTTTCCCATGCGGAGGGGAGTACGACTGTATGAGGGTTTACTGGTTCGTCTGCTGGCGCCAGAGAATAACAGCAGGTGTGGGTGATTAGAGGGATGGCTAGGCCAGCAATGGGAGTATGGTGGGGCGGTGAGGCCTGCGCGGCAGCACAGCCGGCTGCGGGGAGGAGGGAGCAGGCAGTCCCGCCGACGCTTGTTTGAGTGGCTGGAGCAGGAAGAGCAGAGATTGAAGAAGCATGACGGCCGTTGGATGGGCATCCAACAGTATACAGGCCATCTGTGGAAAGCCTCAAATCTGTGGAAAACAGCATACAGCCCATCTGCCATTATTTCAAATAATTTACAGCCCATTTGCTAATTCTTACGAGTTTTTTTGGAGCCCATATTCTTTATGTTAGCATTACAGCCCATATTGTGGCCACGGTTAAAAAATTATACGAAATTTTGCATATGTTGGTGCGGTCTGGACTGTTTTTAGTCCCGAAATTTCGAGTCACATTCAGACTGATTTTAAAAATAGATGTATATCAATATAAAATCCAATAAATTGTCCACGCATAAAAATCAATGCAATTTAAAATCTTGAAATGAAAAAAGATATTTGAAAATAATTGCCGGTTTGATGTGTTTTAAAAATGTACGGCCCATTTCTCATTACTGATAGGCCATTTTCTCAGCCAGCCCAATGAATGTCTCCTCGTCTTGAAAGATTTGCAGCCCAACAGGCCTGATAAAGCGACTTACTTGACAAATCACAAAAGAACTGGGCTAGCCATTTTCAGAAAGAAAAAAATTACTGGGCTGGTATGTGGTAAACATAAAAGAAAAGGCTGTCTAGACAGGCCAGAGTGTCCCGCACAGCCCAGTTGACACCCTGCTTCCGTCTCAAAAACAAATTAGATAAATGCTACTCCAATTATGGCGATTCATAAAAATGCCACTGCAATTTCCAAACTTTGAAAAATGCCACTGCAATTTTTGCAAACTTTGAAAAACGCCACTCCAGACTTCGAAAAATGCCACTAGAAATGGCATGAAATGGCATTTTTCAAAGTTTGGAAATTGCAGTGGCATTTCTCGGATACACCAGATTTGGAGTGGCATTTATCAAATTAACCCAAAACAAAAATAACTGGGCGAGCTGCTGGGTCCCTGGTGCCAACCGCTCGTTGTGCAATTCTCTCGTTTATTGACTACGTTGACAATGGCATGGGACCCAGATGTCATAAATCCACTGGGAGGAGCCATTTTTTATTGGCTTGAAATAAGGAGGCACTTGCTTGCATACTGCCATGACCTTGGCGGGTCCCTGTTGTCATCCTCTCCACGTACAGTACCAGTTAGTCGTGCTTCAAAATTGATCGGCATGCCATTAAAAAAATAAAGGTCGATAACTAATGCGGCACCTCGGGCCAACGCGGCCAGATCGCATTTTGCACGAGAAATTACACACCATGTTTCCTTGACATGTGGTCCCGTTCCAACATATCAGTGAGACGACGGCGAGTAGTAGGAGTATTTCCGAATGAACGTGTAGGCCGGGGCACCTCTTCGTGAACCGTGGAAAACTTGCAACCGTCCACCGACTCTTCGCCTTTCCCTCTCGATTTGGAACTGTTGTCGCACGCTCTTCCTCTCCCTCCTCCATTTTCCTTCAGCCCTTCACCCTTTCTTCTGCCATTGTTCGATCGTCTTCTCCATGGAGGGAACAGGCCAGAAACGACCCTGTTATTCTTGCCCCGATCTAAAAGATGACGTGGTGGAGGAACTCATTGATCGGTGCGACGTCATCACCTCGGCTAGCATGAAGGTTCGTTCAAGCCCATTCTCGACTCAACTAATAACATCATTACAAAGAACCCAAGAGTCAAGGAGCGGTTTGATCTCCCCTATCTTCTTCTCCGTGACCCTAATGACTGGCGCCGGCACGACGGAGGCCTCGCCCTGTGCCAGTTGATGGCGCTTGATAATGATATGTATGATGTTAAGATGCCATCGCTTGAGGGCAAGGCTTGGGCGGGCGCAAATGGAGATTGGGTTGTTTACATTGGGTCCGACTGCGAGTGGGAACTTGTGAATGTGTACACTCGTCACCAGGTTCCACTTCCAAAAATCTCAGCACACTGCCCAGAGGTTGAGCACACCGGTAATGTACGCATGTTCAAATACGATCATGGTGACTGTCTTCTATGGAAGATAGCAATTTGTCGAGTTCCCAACCGCTCTTGGAATTACAACAACTATCAAGTTGTTGCTATCTTCGACAAGCTTGTTGTCGTTCTTCGTGGTTCGACTTGATGGATATTGCTCAAAAATCAGTTTCTGTACACGGATGAGTACTGTGATGCAATTCAATACGAGGGCCTTGTGTTTGCTGCCACCACTCGTGGCACTGTTTTTGCATGGCATCCTAGTAGTTTTGGTACGTTTGTCTTTCACCATAATTATAATTGTTTCATCCACATGCATGCGGGTTAGCAAGTTTCCCTTTACTAATTAACCTTCTTCTTGTGTTTCCAAGGTCATGTGAAATCCCACCACCTATACTTGAAAAATTTTATAACCAAGGGGGAGATGCCGATGGTGATGATCACGAGCAGCGCCCATATACTCTGTGGCGCCTGGCAACTAATTCTGATGGATCACCTCTTCTTGTGTGTATACAGCCCACTGATGATGTTACTGCTAAGGAAGCAGGTGTCTCCCATGGTCGCACTCTCCGGACCTATTCCAACACTCGTTGCATGGTATTCGGGATGGATACTAGTGTGCTACCGCCAACTCCTTCTCCCTGGCACAGAATTGATAGTCTTGGAGAAAACTCGCTCCTCCTTGGACAAAACTATCTGATGATGGTGAAGGGCGATCCAACTGCTGTTGACACATTTATGAGAAGCAATTGTGTCTATACCTCGGACATTTGGGTGGTTCCCTACCCTGGTACTGATATAGTAGGCCGCTTCAGCCTGGATGATCAGTCCTGCGTTGGTCTCTAGATCGACAACGGATGGCCCGTCCCAGAGAATCACTTGTGGTTCAAAGCAAGTGTTTCCAATGCTGCGGAATGGTTGAGTTAAAGTTCATTTCATGGCTTGTTATTTGTTGTGTGGTGAAAACTTTAGTATTTATAATGTATCCTCGTTGTCGATGTGGGTTGATGACCTGTTGTATGTAATAAAATGATATGCGTGTGATAAACTTACTAAATTTATGAATGGCTTTCGAGTCGCTTCTCTAAATTTGTACTAGCTTCACATGCTTCGCGCGTCGGGCAGGTGTTTTTACTGTATCCATATGTTAATGTGTTCGTTGTACGTAACCAGCACCTCGAATCCTCGATACTAGTATACTATATACTAGTAGGAGTAAGTAGTAGGAGTAGTAGGGTGGCATGGGCCAAAACAAGCATTCACGTCCAGGAGTATGGCACACGCCACCACCACGACATCCATCTGACACCATATTATTTCTTGGAGTCCGTGCTAGAGCAATCTCTTCAACCTCATCATTTCTCTAACTTCAGCCATCGCGCGGCGGGCGAGGTGGGGGTTTGCTGATAGTCGGTTTCCTTGACTGCGGTCCCACTTGTAAGGCCAACTCCAACGCACGACCCCAAATGCACCTCCGTTTTGCACGAACTCCAACAATAATTTTGACTAGAAAAGCAAGACCAAAAGAAACAAGAACCACAAGAATACATTTTACTACTCCTGTAAGTTGGATTAGTGCCTTCTCGATGCATTCATTGTTGATCTGCGGAGGCTCGATCTTGCATCTGTGCTAGCTAAAAGTGATAGAACATCTACTAAATTGCGATCTATCAATATATGGATGTACTCTTCTTCCCAATACAAAAACTTGCATCCATTCTACTCCCTCCCTTGCACAATACATGCCTTCTATTTGTCAAAATATATATGTATCTAGACATGTCTTAGTATATAGGTACATCCATTTTTGGACAAATGGAAGTCAAGTATTTTGGAACGGAGGGAGTACACAATAAAAATTTTAAGTTAGCACAACTAGTCTAATCCAAGAGCAGAACCGAAGATTTGGTCGGGTTCTTCCTCCTTTTGCTGACACGTGGGACATCCAGCATCCAGGTCGTGTCATGAAAGAAAATAGAGTGGTAGTTGAAGCCACGATATGTGCATCTTGGGTTAAACTGTAAATAGAATCTTACTACTCTTGAGTAAGTCCAAAAGCGGCCACCGAAGATCTTTATTGGATTTGTTTTTCATCACCAGCACATCGAGGTGAAAGATGTGCAGGTTCAGTGGGTCCTCTTGCGTTTTCACTGACATGTGGGGCCGCATGTGAGCAAACAGACGATGGGCTCCGCGCGTCCGCTGGCTGGCTGAGAAGAGAGATAGAGGAGGGCTGAGCACGGACTGTAGGAAATTTGTTCTACGTACCTCGATATAGGCTCGATATAGTGGGGTGGCATGGGCCATAACTAGCATGCACGTCTAGCAGTACGGCACACGCCACCCACACGAGTCCCATCCGACACCAATTTTCTTGGAGTCCATGCTACAGCCATCTCTTCTCCCTCCTGTTTTCTCAGCCATCGCGCGGTGGGCGGGGTGGGGGTTTGCCGATAGTCGGTTTGCTCAACTGCGGTCCCACTTGTAAGTGAAAATGCAACACCGCACGCATTCCCGCTTGAGCGGCGTGCCGGACCAACCGTGTGGGGGTGCGACGCGAACACGGCAGGCTTTTCCTTTTGAACTCGTAACTTGTAAAATTTGGTTCTGCTCCATGGCGCGACCGATAGATAGAAAATAACGATTTTGCCTAGAGTAATGAGAAGTTTGGTTCTGGCGCCGTTCATGCATGGAGTACGCACGAAAATTATGAAGTTGATGCGAAAGGTAAGATAATTACTGTAGTATCATATACTACTACATGGATTTGACGGAAAGATAAAAATACATACAGATCCATCAACGTTCAACGACATCCTCACGCCCTAGTGCGCCGGGTCACCAACCGACGTGTGAGGAGCAGCGGCGTTGGCGGCGAGCTCAACGTGCTTCTGAACAGTGCCGTCCAAGGTTGCCCTACGCTCCAAGAAGGCCAGCATCCTATCGTCCTCCTCTTGCATGTAGTAGTCCTTGTGGACGATTTGCGCATAGACGTGGGTCATTATGTCGGTCGTGTCTTGCTGCGCCAGGCGCTGCGCGGCGAGCGCGACCTCGAGGTGGACATTCTCCGGCGCGATGGCGGGCAGTCGCAGGGCCACCAGTGCGTCGAAGAGGTTCTTACCATAGTGTCTGTTGAGGGTAGCGAGCATCGCAGAGCCTGGGCGCGTCGGCTGGAGGCTTACATCAAAGTTGTCCGCAAGCTTCTTGACGATGGTGAACTTGTCGAGGAAACCGACGAGGACCTCGTCGAACAAGGAGGCGAAGCTGTCGTCCAAGCGGCCCCTCGCCCTGGCGGCCTCAAGCAATACTACCTGGAGACGTTCCTCGGTGCCGGGCCGCAGGCCGGCATCGTGGACCATCTGGCACAGCTGGCTGATGCTCGCGCTCATCGCCTCCATGGGTCTAGCATAGCTTCTAGTCAACTGATCTTGCGATTCGAGTGATCACTCAGCCCTTGGTTAGCGTGCGTAGGTGCGTAGGATTTCATACTACTCCTCGGCCCTCTACTGCACCTGCCTTTGGCTGTATGATAGGTGGGCCAGCCACCCCCTGGGGCCACGTGTCATTCACCCAAAGGCAGTTGCCATAAGTCAATGAAGCTGCGTCCCCCTCCGTGCCGGTGCAGTATAGTCATCTCATCGGACCTCTAGTTGGGGCCAAACGAGAGAAGTTTGATGTTTATTGGTTTATTGGTCCCCTTTGCATTTCGCGCCAAGTTTTGACCTTTGATTTAACTAATAAAATGTTAATGCATGTAAACAAAAATGTTGTGTAAGTCACCTTACGAAAACCAAATAATCCCAAAATACTTAGGCACGGTGCATTAACTCCCTCCTTGTTTCTTATTTCGTGACATATCAACCAATGAGAGATGTGGGCCGTGCATGCTTTCAATGACTTGAGACTACCAAACATGACATGCAGTGTTTAGTTCATTGCATGTAATCCTATTAGTACTCTAGTTAGGAGTAGCAAAAAAACATTAAGTTCTCTCGCCGATAGGAATAAAACACCATGTATTTATTTACAGAGGGAGTAGTACATTTTTGGTGACATGCATTACTAGATATTGCTAGTCAAATACTAAAATCCAGATGGACGTGGTAGTACTCCTAAATCCAGACGGTGGTGCTACTAGTACTAGTAGTAGTACTACCAATGTAGTAGTAGGAGTACTAGCACTGTACTACCCGTTGGTCAAATTATTACGTGCTGCTCCTCACAGTGAAGTGACAAGACCCTGCGCCGGAGATGACACCTGAGTATAGGCGCCGTGTTCGGCATACCATAGTCAGCCTCACCGTCTGCAGTCACTATCATCATGGCTGTAGAGCTAGCCTGCTTACAACTAGCCCTGTTCGACATAATTTCCCGTGCGTAGATGCCCGTGCATTGCACGGAACACCAAGATTGGGGGTGGACGGCTCCGGCAGCGGCCATCGCGCCAGATTTTTCCACGGCCTTCTACTCCTAGATGTGGTGGGGAGGAGATGAGGCTGATTGTGAGAGACAAGGAGTTGTTTGTAAATAGGGAACAAGTGCGGGCATCTTTTTGCAAAAATGGAGAAGCTTGGTTTGTATGCGTCAGATCTAGATCCGACGGCTATTGGTGAAAGATGGGAGGCACAACATCATCACCAACTCAGGACCTGTTTGATTCGCAGGATTTTGAAAACGCAGGAATAGGACACGGCAATATTACAAGTTTCAAACTGATATTACAAATGTTAGGAGTAATGCTGCACCTACGAAGAGGGAATTACTAGGAAGTTTACGTAAGAACTTTCGTTACTTTAGGTGGATGCAGCATTATCGTACAAACTAAAATCCACCGCCCTGACAAGTCACTAATGGGCAAATAAGTTTTCGAGTCTCTGGCCACTTGATGTTTCAAAAACAAATTCAGCTTCTGCGGAGAAATGAGCTCCACCGTGTACCCGCGCGGGTGTGGCTGGGCACGAAGCGTGAGTACGTGCACGGTGCACCTATTCTCTTCTTGTATACGTACACCACCTACGTGGGGTTGTGTGAGAGAGATACAAACCTAGAGAGATATAGTGTGTGGGTTCTTGAGAGTTTTTTTTGTGGGGGGGGGGGTCAATCAAAAAATTTAACATATGCAATGTGTGTGAAATAGAGTCCTGGATATAACATATATATAGAGGGGGCGATCCACGAGAAGAGAGTGGAGGTATCATCGGCTTGAGGTGTCCATAGAATCGAAGAGAGGGATGATGTGTGTGTGTGTGTGTGCGCGCGCGATCGATAAAGAGTGCCATCGAATTTGTGTGTGCCCACGTCAAAGATATAGAGTGGCTGGCCTACTGGAACGTGAGATGGGACATGTGCAGTTTGTCTCTGTGGCATGGATACCTACCTGCAGCGCTCGACTATCGGTGTGTGGTGGGGGAAGAGGGAGGCCCAATTAACTATAGAGGTACAATGGCTGGTATATGTGTGGAGGAGGAGAGAGGCCTACCTCATGTATTAAGGAGATCGATCTGCCTCATGTATTAAGGGAGATCGATCGGCATCCATGCATATGTGCAGGAGATGAATAAGGTTGGGAGAGAGACAGAGCTAGAGTGTTGGAGGGGGTGGTAGTGGAGTTGCTTCTAACAAATGGTGGGATAGGCTTGCTAGACAAACGGAGGGCACGCCCGCAATATCAATAAGAGAGGAGATGGCTGCTTGTTGTCTGTGCACGTGCGTGTGAGAGACGGGTCAGGAGGCATGCACGAATGATGAGGGGGGACGATGTGGCTGTGGTAAGCAGACGTAACTACATAGGAAGATCAATCGCCCTTTGTAAGAGAAAGGAGAGACATAACTTGTGAGGTACGTCGATCGATGGGGGGGTAGTTAAAGTCGATCTAGGTATATGTTGGGAGATCGATCGGTATACATGCATGTGTGTGTTAGAAGCAAATGAGGCACGAGGAGAAGGATAGAGAGAGAGGGATGCATGTAGGAGGTGGTACGAGAGGCATACTATATCGAGGGGGAGGAGTGTGCGAGTACGAGAACGATGAAAAGAGTGGTGGGAGTGAGGCATGGACGGTGACAAGAGAAGAGGGGAAGCTTGTGTTTGTGCTAGGCACACCTGGCTAGAGAGGCATATCGATCGATGTGTGCCGTAAAGAAGGAGCTGGGGGCCTACACACACCGTGGGTGAACGACCTAAAGTGAAAAGACGAATTTGCGCGATGGAGCTAGAGAATGCTGAGGGAGGGTGAGAGGGATGCGGGCGTGTGCATGCACAAGAGAAAGTTAGCGCTAGCTACAAAGATAAGAGGGTTGTGTGGGTGTAAAAGACGAATAGAGATCATATATACTTCATTATAAAAAGCGAATTCGGATATTTGAAGAATTTATCATAGTGTTTCAAACCGACGGATGTGTGAATATATATAACGGTGATACACATGGTGTGGTTATGAACATGGTATACTACATTTAATATATTTTATCTCTACTCTTATAAAAAACGGAGTTGTTGATGATGGTGTGCCTGCCATCCTGCATTATAGGCCGTCTGATTTATATCTGGCGGATAGCAAGGAAACTATGATGGTTGAAGTTGGCAACAATCATGATTGTAGATTCTTATTGAAATAGAGAAACGAATTCAAATTTAGTTCGAATTGCAGCGGTAGTATAGACATTTGGAATGCACTAAAATGTTGGTATGAGTAGGTTACATGCATTATACAGCAAGCGAAAAAATTTAATCGGACATAACATGGATTCATACTCCCTCCTTCCATCTATATAGGGCGTAATGAGATTTTTAAGACCGCCTTTGACTATTGACAAGATTAATAGTACATGACATGCACAATGTGAAAATTATATCATTGAAAGAACCTTTCACAGACGAATTTAACGGTGTGCTTTGTGTAAGTTGCATGTCATATATCATTGCTCTAATATTTGGTCAAAGTTAGCATCGAAAAACGCATTAGGCCCTATATAGATGGAAGGAGGGAGTAGCTTTGAATAGCATTTGTATAGTAAAACGGGGCAAGACTCTCTCTTTGTGTGGTGTGAATAGTTTTATTTTTTTCGTTTTCTTTTTGGTTGAGGGAAGTGCGAATTGATTTGGTACGTACAAGTACAATATTACTACACGTTAGGCTTGTCCCTAAAATTCAACCCGCGTCTTGTTATATCCCGAAAATTCAGATATCGTGCTCCCAAAACTGGCGCCTTCACAACCCGCGCCTTGCTATCCCGAAATTACAACGCGCGCGAAAACTCCCTCCAGCTGCCAAATCCCGACACGCGAAATCCCCCTTCTAACCCTGAGCCGAAAGGGCCGCTAGTTCAAATCGGTGGGGGGTACTTTTGTAACACACCCTACATTTTGGACAAGCGCGTTCCTAAGTCATGCTTCACCCCCTCCCATCGCCCCCTTTTCGCCATTCGAAATCCCAGGCCGCCATAACCTCTCCGCTCCAGCCGCGAAACCCCACCCTCCTCCGTCCGCCACGTCACCGCTGCCCAGCCGGAGCCTCTTCCCCGACGACGTCGTCCACCGCAACAGCTCGACGTCCCTCGTCCACCTCCCCGGATGAGGATCCGTCGTCCATCTCGCCGTCCCGCCGGTTCAGCCGCCCCGTCCTCCACCTCCAAGGAGCTGCTCCGACGATCGCCTCGTCTATCGCGGCTGCTCCATCCCCACAGCGCCGCCTTAACCTGCTCCACCGGAACCGCAGCATCCTCACCGACTCCTCGGACGAAGCCGAGGCCTACTCGGCGCCACTAAAGAGGTTGTACACTCATCTCATCGCACCTTCTCCTTAACTCGACCTCCCGGCGCCGACGGTGCTCCATCCCGCACCCCCATGGAGCGGCTACCTTGAAGCCGGCGCCGCGGGCGACATCTCCACGGCGGCTCTCCCCCAGTGCGAGGCCCCTTCGGCGGCGGCGGCCATACCAGCCGGATCTGCTGCTGCTGCTCCGGCTCTCGCTCGATCGCTCGCTCGCCCAGCTGCTGCTTCTACTCTCCCCCTCACTCATGTTGTTGCTTTGCTCCGATTAAGCCACACTTTAGTCGACTGAATCGACTTTTGGGTCAGTCGATTTTCAGGGGTTGGGGGGGCTCGCCGGAGTTAAGGAAGAACCACCCGCAGCGGGGACGGGGGCTCGCCAGAGAGGTACCCCACTATCTATCTTAGGGTTCAGGGTGGGGGCGGGGGGCCTAGAGGGCTGGCCGGGGCGGCGGTGGCGAGTTGTTTCGGGGCGGCGAGGCGGCGCTGGGGCCGGCGGTTCGGCCGGTGGTGGCTGGCGGCTCAGGGGGTGCAGGTTGAAGATGAACTGCAGGCCCTCCCTAAACTACATGTCAAGTGCCTCTCTGCTACCATTGCGTTCAGTTTCGACAGTAGCATTCAGATTCCACAGTAAATTTCAGTTTCGACAGTTAAGTTCAGAGTCAACAGTTTTTACCTCATCTGTTGTAGTCAGGTGGTTTTTGGTGATGTTAATTTTACATCCATTTTACATCATCTATTGGAGATGCTATTAGAATCCCACTTGAGATTGACGATGTCTGTCTTGTGCTGCTTCAGCCTTGACGTCTTACGGCTCACCGGAGCTGCTCCAACGACAGAACGATCCATCACAACAGAGCAGTGCCCTGGACGCCGTCTACAGATTCCTCAGATCTTCCTCCACACCTCCGACAGCCACCTCTGCCTCAACTGCTTCAGCGACCAACCCAATGATGCTGAGGTCGACACGGCTACGGCAAAGAGGTTGTACACTTGTTGCATCACTTATTACTATACATTCACGTCGATCCATTAGGGCTATTTTGGTTCAACGGAAAAACATCGATCCACTGGTTGTTACCATCACTCTAAATTTCTGCATGCTCTCCTTACATAATCTCACCATATTTTTTTCGTATGCATGTCAGATATTGTACACAGTCATGCTGAACATGTAGAGAAAAAGAGAAGAGTTTTGCGCGGCAATACAATGTCATGCAGACATCGCTCCATGGTGGGTTCAATGGCAAACCCTCCCCACCCCTCTCCAGATTGTAATCCAGAGGAAGATATCTGTTCTGAGGCGGATTCGGACGCCGCTGACCACTCCTATTTACCCCCCAAGGTGTTTGCTCTACCTTGGCATGATGATGTTAGTCATATCATGCATATGTTGCCTTGCAGTGCCTACTTTTGACATCATATATGTCATCTGCTTAGTTTAGACATGTTCTGTAATGCCACCTGTTTAGTTTCTATATCATATATGGGAATTATGCAGTCTCATGTCTTTTAGCCAGCCATAATATATGTGAAATGTGCAATGCCATCCTGTTTAACCAGGCATCATATATTTGAATGATATCTTGCCCATCCTTTTCTTCATTACATTTCCATTTGTCGACAATGTTTGTACATTAAACTACTCTTCCTGTGAATCAGCCATTTGGGTGGGAGATGGAAAAATCTGGAGTGAAAACAAGGCCTTCAGAGCAGACAGTGCTACCTGTCGAAGCAGATCTCTTGTTGGGTCCCGATAGCTCCTCAGAGATGGATTCAGAGACAGATGACCAGTCCTATTCCCCCACTGAGGTGTATGCTCTAACTTGGCACGGTTATACTGCTCATATCATGCATACGGTGTCTTGCATTGCATAGTTTAGACATCATATACACAATATTCAACACCATGTTCTTAGTTCAGACATCATATCGAATGCCCTCTGTTTAGCATATAAATCACATATGTGAATTAAATGATGCGATCCTGATTACTTAGATAACATGTAGGTGAATTATGTCATGCGATCCTGTTTAGTTATTCATCATATCTTTGAATTATGTTATGCTATGCTATCCAGTTTAGATAGACATCATATATGTGAAATTATGTCATGCTATCCGTTTTAGTTAAACAATATACATGTCAACTATTTCATGCCCTCTTTTTTCCACACTATCTATTGCATCTGTCTCTCATACAATGTCTGTACATTCAACTATGTTTCCTGTTTATCAGCCATTTGAATTGGAGCGGGTGATGCCAGTATCTAGCGGACTAAAAACACGGTCTTCAAATAAAACAGTGCTACCTCTTGGTGGAGATAGCACCCCGGTTGTACATGCACAAGAACCAGCCCTACCACACATAACCCAAACTCTCGCAGATTGTACCCCTACTACGATGGACAGAGAACCAGCTTCACCCAATCTAACCCCAACCCCAGCCGATAGTAACCCAGTTCCTGTTGACACAGCACCATCTCCACCACAGAGCTCCCAAACAAGAGCAGTTAGTAAGGCAGCTCCAGTGCCCAAAGGGCCAGTACTATCACGGCGAACCCCAACTCCACCAGTTAGTACGCCTATTCCTGTGGAGGAAGCACAACCAGCTAGTCGTAGTTTAGCATCTATCGCATTTGATGTTGTTAAATCGTATGTGCGTATCTTCCCATCTTGGAAATATTATACTGAAGATGAAGGAAAATGCCAGTTGCAGGTGTTTGTCCAGGAGTTATGTGTAAGTAATGTTATTCATGGCAATTACTTTGCTTCGTCCCATACATCCTACCTCCATGATGGTTATAATACAGCAAATTTTCCCATTTTTCTCTATAGAGAAGGACCGATTTGGAAACTCAGGATGAGGTAACCTGTGCTAATACCTCTGCTATCTTCAAGAATGCTTGGTGGCAGTATCGGAATTACCTGAAGAAAACGTACTTCACCGGCAAAGAAACTCATCAAATTCCCTTACGTTCTCCTGAGACACATTTACTGGACGATGACTGGGAACGCCTTGTTCTGTACTGGTCCCGAACCAAGAATGTGGTAAGGTCTATGAGCTCATTTTCTATTTTTAAGTATTATATTCTTGCGTCTTACTGTACTCTGTTCATGTAGAACAAGTGCCTAAACCTGAAGAACAACTGTTCTAATTTAAGATTCCATTGCTACCATAGGACATAGATATATGTTTGTTTGATGCTTTTATTATGTACTAGTACTTGGCAATAGAAGACTTGGTAGTTTAATCCTGTCCACCTTACTAATGAACTGGTTCACCGAAATGAGTTTCATATACTAGTACATGCTAAACTTGTTATGTGTCTGCTTGTTTCTTCTTTTAGAATGCTGACAGAATATTGGGGAAGAGTGCCTTATTAAGCAACGGTAAAGGAAGTAATGCAGATAAGGTTCAGGATAGTGACACATCCTGTCTTGGTTTAGTGTTGGAGTTACTGGCCACTACCGCTTGCACAAGCTATTCAAACTCACTGTCTGAATCAGTTCGGTTTCTTGAGTCTCAACTACAAGCTGAAAGACATCGATCAGCTGTGCTGCGACAAGAAGCGGAAGGACTGCGGAAGTCCCTGGAGCATTCAGATGCATACTTTCTGGTGCAACAGCAAGCGTTGGAGGATTTTAGCGCCAAACAGGACAAAGCTAATCAGCTTGCTAAGCTTATTGCCAGCATGGTGGATACCCAGGATAACGTTTCTTGAGCTCTTCTGAAGTTGTTTCAGTTATGCTCTTGTTTTGCTGCCGCGTTTATTTGCACTGGTGGCCAATTTTGACGGCCAGTGTATATGATATGCTGCTTTGTTCCCTATATTTGCACTGGTGGCGAACTTTGATGCCCAGTGGATGTAATATGTGTAATAGCCGTGATAGCCTAGCGTTAGTTGCTTGCTTATTTATTTCCTTGTTGTCTTGTTTATTTGTTTGCTTGTAGTCATTGCAGTTCTTTTTCCGCGGTTAACTAGTGGCTGCAATAACCTATTTTTTAAAACTAGGCCACAATAACCATGGGCTAATATTTACTGTAGTGACACTGGGCCTCCTACGGGCCGTAGAAACAGTGGGCCTTCTACGGGCCGTAGAAACAGTAGGCCTTCTACGGGCCGTAGAAACAATGGGCCTTCTACGGGCCGTATCATCAATGGGCCTTATACGGGCCGTATGATCGATTGGCCAAACATGGGCCAATAACAGGCCGCATTATGGCCGTAAACGGGCTAGAGTTGGAATCGTCCGTTCATGGGCCGACCGTAATGGGCCATCGTTAATAGGCCGTATTTGATGACGCTATGAAAACGGCCCAACGTATTAACGGACCACAAACGGGCCGACTGTAACCACGGGCTGAATTTGGCCCACAAGCAGAAAATGACAGTAACGGGCCGTAAGTAAACGAATGCTGGAAATGAGCCCAAGAATAAATGGGCTCTGAGAAGGCCGAAAGATAACATGGGCTGGAAACGGCCCAACGGAATAACGGGCCGTTAATGGGTATAAAGTGATACACTGTTCATTACGGGCCAGTTTCACCACGGGCCGTTAATGGGTGTAAAGTGATACACTGTTCATTACGGGCCAGTTTCACCACGGGCCGTTAATAGGCCAAGAGTTACATAGGGCCTCATATGGGCCGAAAGACGTCATGGGCCATACATGGGCCAGAAGTGAAAACGGGCTGGAATCATATTGGATGGCCCAGATGACGCTACTGGGCCTAATTCGGATAGGGCGTAACGGGCCTTGGGTTAGCGGGCTGTAAATGGGCTATATGCGAACAGGCCGTTAACAGGCTTTCCATGGGCCGGCCCGCCACCTTTTGACCAAGTCAAACGGGCCGGCCTTTTCACAGGAATGGGCCTCTGTTGGGCCGTGCCACGTGTCGACGTATCATAGGCGCCTATCTGACCCACTGACAAGCTGACACGTGTTTCGTCCGGCCAATAAGAATTTTACACGTGGAAATTTCCCATTGGTCGGGGCTGTTAACGGGTTATCGGATCCAAAACCCGACCCGATAGCTTAACGGTGTTCCATTACGGTGGATGCCACGTGTCGGTCACCCTTGACGAAAGCACTTCTGTGACGCGCGATTTATCGTCATGGAAGTGGACACTTCCGTGATGATAATTTTGGTAATGTCATGGAACACTTCTACGACAGCACAGGTATGACTATCTTGATTCTGTCATAAATTTGTCATGGATGTACATGCTTGACAAAAAACGTGACCTACTATGACAAACACGTATCATCACGGAAGTGTATTTTTTTGTAGTGTATAGACACAGGAGGGACCTAGGGTTGTACAGAGTCGGTTTACAGAGAAAGGAAATTATTCAGCCGAACGCTAGGTTTGCCATCCACGCAAAGGAGAGTCCCACCCGAACATGGGGGAGGTCTTCTATCTTGTATCTTCATGGCCCATCAGTCCAGCCCAAGCTACACAGCTCGGACACCCGAGAACCCCATAATCCAGGACTCTCTCAACCCCTCCTGTGTCGCCCTTGTGCGGCGACCAGGGGGAACCCTAGCACCGCCAAGTCCTCGACTCTCTCTCCCACCTATCCTACCCGCCGCCACCGGGGCGCGCCGCCGGGAAAAGCCCGGTTGACGGCGGCGGCAGCGGCGGGACCTCTCCTCCCCGTAGCGGTCGGACCTGGCACGGGTGGCGTTCGGTGGCGGTTGGCGGTGCGTTGGCGGAAGGGCGCACCGGCAAGGACTCAGGGGCGACGAGCGCTCGTGACTCCCCTTGGTGGTCGCGTGGGGGGGACGTTTGGGGCGCTCCTATGATGGTCGGTGGTCGATCTATTTCAGATCTGCCCGTCGGTGACTCGGGCGGCGCAGGGATCTCGGGCAGCGGCCTCGATCGATGGCGTGTGGTGCGGCCTTCCTGGTAGGCAGCACCCGTGGGTGCAGGTGGGGGCCTTCCACGGCTGCATGGGCGACGTGGAGGCAGCGGCGCTACGGCGGCTCCTCGATGGCTGACCGGAGTTCCATGGGAGGTGTCGTCTCCGACTCGATCTACTCCGGTTCATGCTGGCTATGGTAGCGACCACGGTCGACACCAATACTATGTGCACAGATCTGGCGAGTGAGCATGGATCTGGAGGAAACTCCAGGCCGGCATGGCAGCCGCACCAAAATTGACGCCCTCGGTGCCGATTCCCTTCCTGGAGGCTTCGGTGTGGATCATACATCCCCCACCTCTGCCATGAGCGTAGGCGAAAGCCTTTGTTCCTTTGTTCGGGCGACGATTGCACTTTGGTGTCGTGTTCCTTCCTGAAGGCGTCGTTCGGGGACTGCTTAGGGTGGTGGAGTTGCTGGTAGTTCGGAGTAGACACGAGATGGCATGTAGGTGGAGCGGTGTGGCATCAACTGTATCGTCGACGGTGGGTCTTGACGGCATGGCACAGTGGAGAATCAGCGTCCGGTGCGCGGAGATGGACTCGCGCAGGAGGAGGAAGCTATCTGGCGTCATGGTGGCGTTGATGGCAGAGAGGCCTGGCAAGGTCGGTGCATCAGTTCTGCTCTGAAGATGGACCGATGGAGGTGACGGCCCTTGTAGCGTGCGGTGCTCACTGGGAGTGTGGTGGACCAGTGTGGGAACCATGAAGGAAATATGCCCTAGAGGCAATAATAAAGTTGTTATTTTATATAACTTATTCATGGTAAGGGTTTATTATTCATTCTAGAATTGTATTGATCGGAAACTTTAATACATGTGTGAATACATAAACAAACACCGTGTCCCTAGTGAGCCTCTACTAGACTAGCTCATTGATCAAAGATGGTTAAGGTTTCCTAACCATGGACATGAGTTGTCATTTGATAACGGGATCACATCATTAGGAGAATGATGTGATGGACAAGACCCATCCGTTAGCTTAGCATAATGATGGTTCAGTTTTATTGCTATTGCTTTCTTTATGTCAAATACATATTCCTTCGACTATAAGATTATGCAACTCCCGGATACCGAAGGAATGCCTTGTGTGCTATCAAACGTCACAATGTAACTGGGTGATTATAAAGATGCTCTATAGGTATCTCTGAAGGTGTTTGTTGAGTTGGCATAGATTGAGATTAGGATTTGTCACTCCGAGTTTCTAGAGGTATCTCTGGGCCCTCTCGGTAATACACATCATAAGCTTGCAAGCAAATGACTAAGGAGTTAGTCACGAGGTGATGTATTATGGAACGAGTAAAGAGACTTGTTGGTAACGTGATTGAACTAGGTATGAGGATACCGACGATCGAATCTCGGGCATGTAACATACCGATGGACAAAGGGAATTGTGTATGTTGTCATAACGGTTCAACCGATGAAGATCTTCATATAATATGTAGGAGCCATTACGGGCATCCAGGTTCCGCTATTGGTTATTGACCGGAGAGGTGTCTCGGTCATGTCTACATAGTTCTCGAACCTGTAGGGTCCACACGCTTAACGTTCGATGACGGTATAGTATTATATGAGTTATGTGATTTGGTGACCGAATGTTGTTCAGAATCCCGGATGAGATCACAGACGTGACAAGGAGTCTCGAAATGGTCGAGAGGTAAAGATTGATATATAGGACTATAGTATTCGGACACCGGGACTGTTCTGGAGGGTACCGGGTACATATCGGGTCACTGAAAGGGGTTCCGGGCACCCCCGGCAAAAGATATGGGCCTAATGGGCAAGAGGGGAAACGCACCAGCCACCAGGGGCTAGTGCGCCCTTCATATGGGCCGAACCAGAGGGAGAAAGAAAGGGGGGATTCGGCCTGCCCCTTCCCTTTCTCCCCCCTCCTCTTTCCTTCCCCCTCCGATAAATAAGGAAGGGGGCGTCGGCCTAGGAGGAACCCAAGTAGGATTTGGTCCTACTTGGGGCGCCTCCTGGCCTCTCCTCTCTCCCTTCCACCTATATATATGTGGGGGGCGCCCCCTAGCACACACCAGACAATCGTTAGCCATGTGTCGCACCCCCCTCCACCATTCACTCCCACGGTCATATCTTCGTAGTGCTTAGGCGAAGCCCTGCGAGGATCACTTCACCATCACCGTCACCACACCGTCATGCTGACGGAACTCATCTACTACCTCGACAACTTGCTGGATCAAGAAGGCGAGGGACGTCACCGAGTTGAATGTGTGCAGAACTCGGGGGTGTCGTACGTTCGGTGCTTGATCGGTCAGAGTTAGAAGAAGTTCGACTACATCAATTACGTTGTCAAACGCTTCCGCTTACAGTCTACGAGGGTACGTACACACACTCCCCCCCCCCCCCCCCCCCCCCCCGTTGCTATGCATCTCCATGGATAGATCATTGCGTGTGCGTAAATTTTTTTGTTTTCCATGCAACGCTTTCCAACAACCCAATCCAGGTAGTGGCTTGGATGGGACACCCGGCTTTAGATGTTAAGCTTTGGTGCGATGTCTGTTTGGCATTAGGCCCAAACATTCGGCACACCTTCATCAAGGGGATAGGAGTAGCAACAGCGTTGCCAAGATGATGGCTTCGGACTTATTGATGTATCACCTTGCATGGTCTTTGTGAATAATTAATAATATGGTTGCATGCATCGTCCAGATGCAGAGGCCGGGGGTACATCCTCCTTTTCAAGAAACAAGATACATTTGCGAAGAAACGGAAGGGTGGCCACTTGAACCGACCGCACAACATTATGATTAACATTAGCAGCTTAAGAATACTACAAAATGGATGTGGCAAAAAAAAGTATGGGTGTATATTATCTGGTAAGCTGTCTGTCATCTGTATTTTCTATGCAGCTGCTGACGGTGACCCACATAAAAATGAAGCGCAGAGAGATGTTGCTCCTCTGCGTGTATATACACTCTTTTATATGAGGGATTACGAAGAAATCCAGCAGGAAATACAACTCAAAGGACATGAGCACCTGCGCACATGTTTTACATGTTTATTAGTTGACCGGCTGTCCTTTCACACATGGCGGCCCATAATCATCAAAAAGCTTTATCGGAATTATCGGCAGCAGCTAGGTGCATATGACCACTTGAATAAATACTGACTGCTCATTCCTAGTGATGATCCACTCAGAATTTTATGACGAGCTTGACACTGACCTTTGTTATTCGGAACTTGTGCAAGTTTCCACATTGCATCTGTGACAACTGATCACTTAGGCCCCGTTCGGCAACCCTCCGCTCCTTCAGCGCGGAGCGGAGCGCGCGGAGTGGCCCTCAAGCAACTCTGAAAATTTGAATTGGAAGCTGCTCCGCTCCCGAGCGGGGAGAGAGCCCGAACAAGCTCTTAGTGCCATTCAACGGGCTCTACATTTTTGTTAGTTTTCCCCCTTTGGTCGATCAAATTTTCTGACATTTTTATTCGTCAGATACTTCAGAGCACGCTCAAGTGTAACCTTCTTTGGGTTTTGAGTCTGCCATCAGTCATTTTCAATGTATTGTTAGACTTGCAATGAGAAAGTCCAAATTGAGAACTGTATAATAGTAACTGCATATGATTTTTATTATAAAAGAATGTAACAGTTGACAGCAATGCCACCAGCATGGGAATCCCATTTCATATTGTTTCTGGTCTTAAAAAGTATAATAATAATAATAATAATAATAATAATACAACAACTAAACATACTGAGCCCAACTAATATAGTTTTCTGTCCCCAACAATTTAATCAGGTTAGTCTCAAGAGTACCCTTGGGAGCTTTGAGGATTATTTGTAATTGATATTGTTTACTGAGCATTTCATGTAGCTAGTCAACCCTTACCGAAAAAACTTATCTTTAACTTTATCCCACATAAGTTTCACAAGGACTTAAGTTCCATAAGGTATGTTGTACTAATAGCATGCAGAGACTGAACTGTACTTGTACTCCACACCGTAGCCAAATCCTGGTGATGTACTAGATACACGTACGAGTATCAATCAGCTAGCCTTACAATCAATTGGATACCCAGCTATCCGGTCGGCGGACTAGTACATTAGCACTTGCAGCCTCAAATATCGGCAATGCAACACGCACCGGCAGACACAAATCTTCCCCTGACCTTGTGCACAACTTAACTGCGACGATTCCACAAGTCGCTGTTGGTATTGATCTAGAGGCCTAATGGGCCAAAACGAAAATAAAAGATCAGAAATAAGTTACGTTAAAGAGAGAAACGGAGAGGTCACGAACCAACGTTCGTATCCCTCGATCTCAACTTACGCGCCCTGATCGGGGGCACCCTAACGAACTATGGTTTTGGTCCCTTGTCGCCAGCGCACATAAAAATATGGGGGAGCAGCCGGCACCTACGTTAGACTAGTTCTCGTACGGTTTACTCCTGCTCCCCACATCCCTAAACCCTAACCGATATGGGGGAGCGCTGCACGACGGGAAGATCATCTCCAAGCTCTGCCCCTGTCCCAGGGCAGTGCCGGTGGCGCCCCGAGGGACGCCGCTACCTGCAGCGAGCATCTTCACCGAGCCTGCATCGAGCAGGCACGGGACTTCGCACCGTCGACACCAATGGCTACTTCCGTTGGTGGTAAGAACTCAACCCCTCTCTGTTCATATGCAATTAGGTGATCTGAATTCTAGGCATAAGATCCAATCTATCCTACTGGATTAAGTTTAACAATGGTATCTTGAGCATGGTTAAGCCTAGATTAGATCCCTAAGATGATCTGTTTAAGTTTGATGATCATGATTACGTACGGATGATTAAGGCTTAAGATTATGGTTCATGATTAGATTGATTGCCCACTGTTCAAGTTAATAATGCTAGGTTAGGGTTCATTGCTTTCGCTTAAAGGACTATTTGCTACAGGATTAGTGCTAATCAAATAACAGAAATTATGATGATTAAGATGTTCTGTTAGTCTAGCTATGCCACGTTTCCGCATCAAGATATGGCAATAAGCACTGGTTTTAGTTCATGTTAGCAATTAGAACATGATGAATTGGCGAAGTTAAAGTCAGCCGAACCCTAACTCTAAAAATCCCCAAATTTGAAACCCTAGTTTTCCTTTTGTGAAATCCTCCATTGGTAAGTCCAAATGATGAATGAAATTGGAAGAAGAGAAAAGATGACGGGCTCACCCAGATGACGCCGGTCTTCGGGGTCCGCACGGCCGCCGCTGTGCGCGCACGCCATGGCTGGGACGCCGCCGCCCTTCGAGATGGCGCGCGGAATGAAGTAGCAGCCGCTGCTGCTGCGCTCACGCACGCGCTCGTCGCCTGGCCTCTGTTCCTCGGACGTCACCGCAGCCGCCAAAAGCTTGCGCCGGCAGCCGCCGGCGAAATGCCCCACCGTTGCGTCGTCGTGTTACCGAAGCTACGCTCAACGGAGGAGCGCGCGAGACAAAGTCCATTTGCACGCTGCTCCGGCGAGTGAAGCTGACACGTCGCCATGTCCGGCATGCCTCGCGCCGCCGTGACCTCATGTGCGGGCGCATCTCGCCGTTGCCGCAGCAGTCGCTCTCTCTCTCTCACGGGAGCGAGTGAATCGGGAGGAATGGGGATTAGGTCTAGGGTTTGACCAGGCGGTGTTTTGCTCCACTCCGGAGCGATCGGAGCCGTTGGCTCGATCCAATGGACGAGCCCGACGCGCTGCTCAGACGGGCTTCGGCCGATGAACGGGCCGCTTTTGCGGCTGGGCTTCGGCCCAAGTTGCCATAGCCCGCAGACAAAGATTTTATTTAATATATTTTTTGTTTACTGGGATAGAATTTAAAGAGCTGTCGTGGGTCTTGGGCTAAAAATTAGTTTCTATGTGTTTTCTATTTATTTAGTGTATTTCCGTATTATGATTATTCCCAAAATGTTCTTGCACTGTTATAAATAGAAAATAGCCAGGAAAATGATTATGAAAATTATGTTTTAGTTTTCTGAATGAAATGGAACCAACGAGAAATTTTGTTTAGAAATTTTTTATGAATTAATGTTTGTGTCATTTTATGGCACATTTATGTTAATCCCATGGTAATATCAATAAATGGTGAATTATTAATGTTTGAAAATTGATATTACACATGAGATTAATGTAATCATTTTTGTAATATAGACCAACGTTGTTTTACATTTTTGAATCACTCTGTTAATTCCTTATTATTTTCTGCCCAACGGCGATATAATTTGGAGTTAATTTTGCATGAGAATTGATCAAACCAACGTAGGTTAATTTTTGTGCAATTTGATTTTATGATGATGTTCTTTTCCTTTGCTTATGATATTTTGAAATCATGACAGCTTCCGGTCCTCGTGGTCTCGAGAATATCGAACCACTCACGGGAAACAACTTCCAAACTTGGAAGGACTCGTTGCTTTTGCATTTGGGTTGGCATGAGGTTGACCTTGCACTAATGGAAAGTAAAATAGTGGAACCTAAAAAGGATGCCACTGGGTATGCTGAGCTTAAGAAAGCTTACGAAACTAAAGTTGAGAAGTGGGAGAGGTCCAATAGAATGGCACTCCTAATTATGAACTTCTCCATCTCCACAGAGATTAAAGGGGCTATTCCCCCTAATGAAAGTGCTGCCGAATATTTGAAATCGGTGGAAGAACAATTTAAAAGCTCAGAGAAAGTGTATGCAGATGAGCTTTTACACAAGTTGCTTGCAAAATATGAAGAAAATGGAAATGTGAGGGAGCATATTTTGAGCATGAGCAATGCCGCGGCAAAGCTTAAAACCATGAAGTGTGACTTGAGCGAAGAGCTTCTTGTGCTCCTAGTTTTTAGGTCACTACCCTCACAGTTCAATCCATTCAAGATAAACTATAATTCTCTTGAAATCAAATGGAAACTACCTGAACTCATTGCACATTGCGTTCAGGAGGAAGAGAGAATTAAGAGTGAACAGAAAGATCAAGCTTTCCATGTTAGTTCTCGGAAAAGGAAGCATGAGAACCATGCTCATAACAATAGTGCGCCCAACAAAAAGCAGTATTCCAAAAAGAATCCTCCAAAGCCTAAGCAATGCAACGAGGCAAGTTGTTCACGTCCCGCACCTTCAGCGGCTACTTCAGTTAATCTTACAAATGCCGGTGGAGAAAGACTTTGCAATTTTTGCAAGCAGCCAAATCATGTCAAGGCGGACTGTCCAGGTTTTCTTAAGTGGCTGAATAAAAAGGGTAAGGATGAGATCACTCTTGTAGATGAATCTCTATATGTTGATTTTTCTGAATCTACTTGGTGGATTGACTCAGGTGCGGCTGTTCATGTCGTGAATTCTTTGCAGGGATTCCATATAAGCCACACCCTAAGGGGTACAAGAAGACTTAATGTCGCGAATGGGAAGGAGGCTGAAGTTGAAGCCGTGGGCTCCCTCACCTTCAAGTTGCACACTGGTTTCCTACTTCAGCTCAAGGACGTTCTTTATGTGCCTACTTTGAGTAGGAATTTGATTTTAGTTTCGTGTTTAGATGATTTTGGTTTTCATTGTACCTTTGGGGAGAAACAATGTTTTTAAAGTATTGTAATAATGATGTTGGTCTCGCCGTCCGACGAGGCAAACTTTATATGTTAAATCTTTCCGGTTATCCTATGTGTGTGAATCTCTGTGAAATGAATATGAATGAACGCAATCATAAAAAGAATGGGAGAAGTGTCAATCCTTCCTCGAAATTGTGGCATCGTCGCTTGGGCCACATTTCGAGGGGGAGAATGGAACGATTGATTAAAGAAGAAATACGTCATCAGCTAGATTTCTCTGATGCGGGCAATTGTATTGACTGTATTAAGGGAAAATATGTGAAAATAATTAAGAAAGGAGCAGTAAGAGCCACATCGGTCCTTGAACTTATTCATACTGACATATGCGGACCTTTTAACATAAAGTCTATGGATGGTTTTGATTCTTTCATTACCTTCATAGATGATTTCTCTCGCTATGGCTACATTTACCCCATACGTGATCGATCCGAAGCTTTGGACAAATTTAAGATTTATAAAGCCGAGGTTGAAAATCAACTCAACCTAAAGATCAAAGTAGTACGGTCTGACCGCGGGGGAGAATATTATGGCAGGCATGCTCCTTATGGGCAAATTCCAGGACCGTTCGCAAAATACCTTGCTGAAAATGGAATAATTGCCCAATATTCAGTGCCTGGTGAACCTCAGCAAAATGGCGTAGCTGAGCGTCGCAACCGCACTCTTATGGATATGGTACGTAGCATGCTTAGTCATGCGAACTTACCAGTAAGCCTTTGGATGGAGGCATTGAAAACAGCTGCACACATCCTAAATCTTGCTCCAACTAAGTCAGCACCGAGCACACCTTACGAGATGTGGGCGGGAAAGAAACCGAGCTTGAATTACTTGCGAGTGTGGGGCTGCCCGGCTGAAGCTAAATTATTCAATCCACATATTAAGAAATTGGACCCAAAGACAGTCAGTTGTTTTTTCATTGGGTACCCTCATAGGGGAAAAGGATATCGCTTTTATTGGCCAGGTTATACCACCAAGTTTGTGGAGACCAGGAAAGCGGTGTTTTTTGAGGATAATGAAGTCACTGAGGTTAGGGCGATTGATCTTGAGGAGAAGCGGGTGTACGTTCCATCCCCGACTATCCAACAGAACTTTATCCCTATGCCTAATATGCACGAGACACCTACTGGTGATCCCGAACCTGAAGTGGATCCTCAACCCGACGAGGAGCCTCAGCATAATGAAGATCCTCAGCCTGATGAGGATCCTCAGCCAAATGATGAGCCTCAACCCAATGTTAATCTTCAACCTTCTCGGGCAAGAGAAAATGCACATACTAATGAGCCTACGAGAAGATCACAACGGGAAAAGAAAAAGGCCATCTCTAGCGATTATGTCACTTTCATGTGTGAGGATGAAAATGACATAGGGAAGGCACAAGATCCGACCTCATATAAAGAAGCCACTAAAAGTGAAGACTCGTCCAAATGGTTGGTAGCCATGGAAGACAAATTGAAATCTATGAGCTCGAATGATGTTTGGGACTTAGTAGAAGTTCCTGATGGAGCCAAAAGGGTAGGCTGCAAGTGGGTCTACAAAACCAAATATGATTCCAAAGGGAACGTCGAAAGGTTCAAAGTGAGACTTGTAGCAAAAGGTTTTACACAGAGAGAAGGAATCGATTATAAGGAGACCTTCTCGCCTGTGTCATCCAAAGATTCTTTCAGAATTGTCATGGCACTTGTAGCTCATTATGATTTGGAGCTGCATCAAATGGATGTCAAGACAGCATTTTTGAATGGTGACTTAAAAGAAGAAGTTTACATGACTCAACCTGAAGGTTTTGCCGTGGAAGGAAAAGAACACATGGCATGTCGTTTAAAGAAATCCATATATGGCTTGAGGCAAGCTTCAAGGCAGTGGTACCTAAAGTTCGACGAGATTATTAGAACTTTTGGTTTTAAAGAGAATGAAGTGGACAACTGCATATATGTTAAATTTAAAGGCAGTAGGTTCACATTTTTAGTCCTATATGTGGATGATATTCTATTGGCTTACAGCAATAAAGATATGCTGCATGGGACCAAGAGATTTCTGTCCTCAAAATTTGACATGAAGGATCTCGGTGAAGCCTCGTATGTCCTTGGCATCGAGATTCGTCGAGATAGGTCCAAAGGAACATTAGGACTATCGCAAAAGGCATACTTTGAGAGAGTACTAAAGAAATTCAATATGCATAAGTGCTATTCCTCACCTGCCCCCATAGTTAAGGGCAATAAGTTTGGGACATTCCAATGTCCGAGGAACCAAAATGAAACTGATCAGACGAAGTCGGTTCCTTATGCTTCAGCTGTCGGAAGCATCATGTATGCTCAAGTATGTACACGCCTGACTTAGCTTTTGTAACCGGGATGCTTGGCAGATTTCAATCTAATCCAGGACTGGACCACTGGAAGGCTGCAAAGAAAGTCTTGCGTTATATGCAAGGTACTAAAAATTTCATGCTTACATATAGAAAGTCCGATAACCTGGAAGTTATTGGTTATTCAGACTCTGATCTTGTTGGGTGTGTGGATAGTATGAAATCCACGTCAGGTTATATATTCACACTCGCTGGAGGAGCCATATCGTGGAAAAGCTCCAAGCAAAAGATAGTTGCCTCATCTACGATGATGGCAGAATATCTAGCATGTTTTGCGGCCACCGGGCAGGCTATATTCCTAAAGAATTTCATTCCCGGACTTAAAGTGGTTGACAGCATTTCTAAACCACTGACATTGTACTGCGATAATGAACTCACAGTTTTCTATGTGAATAACAACAAGTCAAGTGCTGCTGCCAGGCACATTGACATAAAGTACCATGTTGTTCAACATAGAATCCAGGATCAAACTATTAATGTTAAGCATATCAATACGACATGTATGCTTGCGGATCCGCTTACTAAAGGCTTACCACCCAATATATTTCATGAGCATGTAGCCGGCATGGGATTATTGGAAGCCTCTTGATTCTGGAATTATGGGACCACTAATATAAACCACTCCCAATAAGTGAAATGTTTCCTTTTCGAAATAGGATGTGTGCTATGAATATTGAGGTTCAATGGCTTTTCATCGGCTTTGTAACACTTACTCTGGTATAATATTCCTATGAAGAATGAACAAAAGTCATTGAGCCTAACGATCAAGGGGGAGAATGTTGGTATTGATCTAGAGGCCCAATGGGCCAAAACGAAAATAAAAGATCAGAAATAAGTTACGTTAAAGAGAGAAACGGGGAGGTCACGAACCAACGTTCGTACCCCTCGATCTCAACTTACGCGCCCTGATCGGGGGCACCCTAACCAACTATGGTTTTGGTCCCCTGTCGCCAGCGCACATAAAAATATGAGGGAGCAGCCGGCACCTATGTTAGACTAGTTCTCGTACGGTTTACTCCTGCTCCCCACATCCCTAAACCCTAACCGATCTGGGGGATCACTGCACGACGGGAAGATCATCTCCAAGCTCTGCCCCTGTCCCAGGGCAGTGCCGGTGGCGCCCCGAGGGACGCCGCTACCTGCAGCGAGCATCTTCAACGAGCCTGCATCAAGCCTGCATCGAGCAGGCACGGGACTTCGCACCGTCGACACCAATGGCTGCTTTCATTGGTGGTAAGAACTCAACCCCTCTCTGTTCATATGCAATTAGGTGATCTGAATTCTAGGCATAAGATCCAATCTATCCTACTGGATTAAGTTTAACAGTCGCAGCTCCCGGCGTCACAGCACCGTGCTCACTCGTCGTGGTAAACTGGTGATATCACACAAGATTGGCATGCTTTAATACCATGTTGTGAGAGTCGGTGATTTTGGGTGTTACTAGTACTGTATTTTGGAGGGTATGGAGAGTTTGAGACATGAACAAAGACATTTGGGGAAATTTCTAGATGGTCAGATGCCCTCCTACCCTCTTTGTTCCTACTCGATTTTTTTGCGCATCTTGCATTTTTAGTTCGTATAGAACTACATCTGATCATGTCGCTACACACACAAACAGAAATGCACATTTGGGATTGTTTAAACCACGATGGATTCGCGTGCCATCCACATGACTGAATCGAGTTGCAGCTACCACCAATCGTGCAAGCGGACAGAATCGGTGAGCAACATGGACAGGCCAAGCATTGCCTCGTGTATGCTAGGTCTGGTGTGTTGCCATATTCCTCGATGCCTCCCAGACATAGACATGAATTGTGCTCTACTACCACACCTTGGCTACCCAAATCTCGCATCCATTAGCTACATGAACTGCATAAATTATTAGCATGGTCTGCTTGGATAGGTATCTCTTCAGTGCCAAACCCCAAGAAAGGTCGATTTCTCTCGGTTGTTGAACCACCAGCTCTCCTTCGTCGACTATAAATAAGGGAATCGTCTCATCTCTCCTTTATCAACTTTATTAAATAAGGAAATAGTCTTTAATTTTATCTAGTCCGATCCAACAACCAAGGTAAGGATGCAGCAATGTGAAAAGATATCGACGTATTGATTTATGTACTATCATGTCACCGTTTGGCATCAATTGTGGCGAGCAGTTAGGAGAGTGGTTTATTTACACCCAGCTCGATGCACCCCCGCTACATCCCGCAAGAAAACTTAGCAAAACATTTTTTAAATCTGAAACTTTATGAGAATATTTATGAACAATCCCTCTATAATTTACGTGCAACTGGCTACGATCGCAATGAGGCCATCGAACACCCTTGTTTCTCTGACGTGTGGGTCCCAGTGTGTTTAATGCTTCAATATGTTGTTGTTTGGTGGGCCTGGTTTTTGTTGCCATTGTCTTGTGGCATGTGAGGTGCTCGGATGGAAATCATGCGGTGTTATTTAGTCCCTTTGTTTTCTCTCTTGCTACATGCTATCGGTTTAGAGCATCTCCAACATTGATCCTCAAATTTGCTCCCACATCTGTCCGTGGACATTGACGCGGGAGCTGTCCATCGAACACTACCCGTATACAATTGAAACGAGATTTGAACCAACTGGAAAAATTCCGGAGACCGGCTGGACTTCATATAAACCGGATGAAATTCATTACATTTCAGACATATTTTTACTAAATCCGACTCTAAACCTAATCTAAATGATCGTCGGCGTCCATCTGGGCGTGAGCACCATGAAATGAAGCTCCAGCTCCGCCTTCGCAGTCTTCAGCTCCTCCTTGGCAGTCTCCAGCTCTGCCTCCGCGGCCTGAGCGGCTAATCGGACGATGATGTTGAGCCCATAAAGTTGGTGAGGGCGGCACTCTCGGCCGGCGCGCCGTTTCAATGTCGAAGCGTGTGAGAGGTCACGTCGCTCTAAGCCGACATAAATGCAGCACTGGTGCTCTGGAGCGGCGCTGGCCTTCTCAGGCGGGAAAGCGCGCGGGGGCCGGAGGAGTTTTTGGTGGGCCAGGATAGTCAGGAGCGAACATGGTAGTGGTCTGGACACCTGCGAAGCAGGAAAAAGCACGTTCGGACCGACCTGCGAACCGATACAGGCTCGCGTTGGATTGCAAAACACGTCCGGATGACGATTGCAGGCGGTTTGAGGATCGACGTTGGAGATGCCCTTAGCATTTGCTTTTAGGAAGTACTGACGGTTTAGGCCCCTAAGAGCTTTAGAAAATACATCCCTCTAAATATTTTACAATTGGTTTTTAAGAAAATATTTTACAATGGTAGTTTACTACTCCCTCCTTTACTACTCAATTAATGCACTTGTTTTTCTCAAAAAAAACTATGTCTACCAATGCATTAATTGCAATGCATGCATGTGTGATCAATAAATAATCAAGAATTTTTACATGCATTAGTGAGTTTTTTCTTAAGGACCAAAATATTTGGCGCATGTGTGCCATATAAATAAAACTGCCACACACCTCCTCGGTTCACTTTAATTACATACATGCACGCATTAGCATGATTTTTTCTCCTTCCACGACATTCTTCCTTCCAATTATATGCATGCATTAGAGGACAAAAAATATAATGTCATCCTAGATTCTCTTTCTTTCAAAAATTCAAAAAAAAATTATAGCTCAAGCCGCCGGTCCGATGCATAAATTTTCTTCACATAAAAGATTCGTCACGACGAGATCTTTGAAACTAGATCCCATGTTCGTATGTTTTGATGACTTTTTTTCGAATCAAAAGTTACCACGCCTATGCTACATAAGTTACCACGCCTATTGTATGCAAGTTATCGTGTTATTTTCACATAATTTACCATGGTTATGTTTTTCAATATCTTTTTCTTTACTTGGTCAAAAGTTACCACAATGTTTGTGCATAAGTTATCGGGTATGTTGTTCGTATATTAATGTGTTATTTTCACATAAGTTATCGAGGTTATGTTTTTCAATAGCTTTTTTGTCTTTGGTAAAAGTTACCAAGGTGTTTATCTATAAGCTATCGTCTCAAAAGTTCCCACGCATGAATTACATAAGTTACCACATATGTGGAACGTAAAATTATCATGATACTTTAACATAAGTTACTGGGGGTTATGTTTTTGAACAACCACCTTTTTTCTCCTTGATCAAAGTAACCACGGAATTTGCAGGTAAGTTATCGGGTATGCGTTTTGTATATTACCGAGCTATTTTCACATAAATACCGGGGTATGTTTTTTAACAAATACTTTTTTTCCTTGGTCAAATTTACCATGATGTTTGTATATAAGTTATCGGGTATGCGGTTCGTTACTACTGTGTTGTTTTTACATAAGTTATTGTGGGGTATGTTTTTCAAAAGCTTTTTCCACTTGATCAAAGTTACCTTGGTGTTTGTATATAAATTATCGAGTATGTTGTTCGTATATTACCATGCTATTTTCACATAAGTTATCAGAAGGGTAAGTTTTTCAATCACTATTTCCCCATAGTTAAAGTTAGCATGGTGTTTGTATGTAAATTATCGAATATGCAGTTCATATATTACCGTGTTATTTTTGCATAAGTTACCGGAGGTATATTTTTCAACCACGGTTTCCCCTTCTTGATCAAAGTTACCACGGTGTTTGTATGTAAATTATCGGATATGCAATTCATATATTATCGTGCTATTTTCACATAAGTTATCGGGAGGCTAAGTTTTTCAATAACTTTTTTCCTCCTTGATCAAAGTTACCGTGTTTTTTGTGCATAACTTTTCAGGTATGCGGTTGAAATATTACCATGCTATTTACGCTGAATTTATCATGAGCATGTTTTTAAACTTTTTCACCGGTCAAAAGTTACCATGGTGTCTATGTGTAAGTTATCATGTCTGCGGTGTGTATATTACCATCCTATTTACGCAGAATTTACCATGAGCATGTTTTTAACAACTCCGCCTCCTCTCTTCAAAAGTTACCATGGTGTTATCGTAAGTTATCATGCTTGCGTTGAGTATATTACCATGCTATTTTGGCAAAACTTACGAGGTATGTTTTCAAACAATTTTTCTCTTGGGTCAAAAAAGTTACCATGATGTTAGGTGGTGCTTTCATCAACTTTTTTCTCTAGGTAAAAGATATTGTGGTGTTTGTACCTAAGTTGTTAGGTTTGCAACCAATACATTACCATTCTGTTTACGTAGAAAATTACCAGGGTGTGTTTTTAACAAAAAAATCTCTGGTCAAAGTTTATCATGGTGTTTGCACGTAAGTTACCAACACCGCGGTGCGTATATTACCAGACCTTTTACACAAAAATTACAAGTGTATGTTTCACCAACTCTTCTCATTATGTTAAAAAATTACCATTGTGTTTGTATGTGAGTTATCAGATCTGCAGAGTTCAACTTTCCATGTTATGGACATAGAAGTTACCGGGGTAAAATTCAACAACTTTTTTCCTTGTCAAAGTTACCATGGTGTACGTGTGTGCTCATATGTTATTGGGTTTGCGGTGCATAAATTAACATGTTATTTACACAGCGGTTACCAGTGGAATGTTTCAACAATTTATTCATCGGGTCAAAGTTACCATCATCAGCTAAAACAATGTTTACACATACGTATTTCGTTTTCTGTAATGCCATTGCTCTATTATGTTTTTTTTCGAAAAGGGGGGCAAGCCCCGGCATTGCTCTATTATGTACCAGCCGCCTTAACAATACTACATTTTTCTTTTATATCATATGTTCATAAGAATTATATGATTCTCATAAGAATATCTTGCTCATAAGGATATCATAAAAACTATCTGATTTTCCATAAGACCAACATAAGTTATATTATGCATATACCTTAAACAATAAATTTCGGAGATGCCATTTTCTAGCCAAGAGATAGGTTAGAACTGAAATATTTCTTTCCTTGCAGATAACAAAGGAAGAAAATATTGATGTAGTTGACTAAACAATGAAAGGTTTTCATTTCCGAGAAAGATAAAACTAGGGGAATTGTGTTGCACTAACTGAAGGACTTAATTTTGAACTCTTTGATGTTGTGGTGTAGACTAAGTGCTTCAGGCACTCTTTTGCTTGATAATCATCCAGTTTCATCTGGTCTTGTTGTCAATCAACATCATGTATGCTTCCAAAAATGCATGTAAAGCCGCCTGAAAGTTTCATAGCATTACTCTAAGAGGAATAGTTTCTGGAGACTTTGCCAATGACCAACAGAGTAGTAGTAGTAGTAGTAGTAGTAGTAGTAGATGAACTTACCAACTATTTAGCTCTGCCCTTCGTATCAAAGGATATTTCTAGCACATGTTTGGCAATATTTGGTCGATTAGAGAACAACAACCGTGCTCCTTGAGTTGCTATTTCATTAAGTGAGCAAGATAAACAAAGGGTATGCCAGATAGTGAAATGAAGTATTATGGTTAATGAGACCACTCCCGAAAGATGCATGTTTTAGTACAACAGAAAATTACTAGAAAGTCATAGAAACGTAACTTACTTGTACCAATTAGACTTAGGGTCTCCAATGCACTCTCAATTTCATCAGTATTTTGACTTTCCTCCATCCTCAATATTTTGTCTATGGCCAGGAGCAGGTTCGTAACACCTAACATGGAGAAACCTTGATTAACATATCAATCTCATAACACCTAATAAATGGCGATGATGACAAGGCCTTGTTGATTGGCACACAGCAACCGTACCATACTTCCATGCCTAGATGATAATGAGCCAATGTCATCATCAGAACAGTTGGTTTGATAAAACAGAATATAGCATGGTTCATGACTAGATTAGCAACAAAGAACAGCTCTAGCCTATTGCCAAGTGTAAGTATTACATCACCAGTAGCGAACTCCAAATCAGTTATGCACTTATGCATGCTAGATGGTATCCAAATGCTAAAAGGAATATGGCAGCAGTGCAGAGCACTAACTTTGGCACTAATATGGCAACAGTATGTCGGAGATGGTTAGGCGACGCTGCGAATCCATGGAGAAAGGGGTGATGTGCAGGTGCTCGGCCAGCCGTATGCCGCGGCGATGAAGTTGCATGTCGGGGGCGTGACTGGCGGCGGTGTACACTGCGGCCGTTGATGGTGGGGAGTTGCACGCCCGGAGAGTTGCCTCAGGTTGTGGCGCCAACACGTCGATGGACGGAGCCGCCGACGTGGAGTTGAGAGGCACGGCGAGATGGGATACCGGGGTAGCCATTGCCGAGGATGATAAGGACGAGGAGGCTTGACGGTGAAGTCCCAAGGGCACCACAGACTAGATCCCGACGCCCCACAGGCTGGGGGTGGAGCTCACCCTCAGGTCTCACCTAGATCCGGTGAGGGCGTGATCTTGGAGATGGGATGAGGGGAAAGGAAGGCGAGGGAGGCGGGTGGGTCATCTGCAGAGCGAGGTCGCTCGCAGAGAAAAATTAGAGAAGAGGCGCGATTGGATCGGGATCACGATCGAAGGGTGTTGGCGAGATCGTGTGGCAGTTTTACAATCTGCCACATGGTTGCCACATACATATTTCGTTTTCTTAATCCTCACATGCAGCGATTTAATGCACCTTGATATATGAGCTCGTGATGAGGAGCAATAGAAATAAGACTTATAAAACAGAAACATGAAAATTTTAAGATAAGTCTTATAAATTGGAACGGAGGTAGTAGCAAATCACTTCTAAGCTTACACCCGACTAATGACCCGTTTGCTCAGGGCCTTTTCTGACATTGGCGTGTTGTCAACTGTACCTGATATCAATTGTCTGAGTCTGACTAGGAACCATTTGAACTGTTTGTTTCGACCAATGAAATTGGTTTCTGCATTACTCTAGCTTTCCTCTATTTTCGAAGTGTCGGCCGGTCCGGTCTGGTGCTTCGCCTGCAGTCACGACTAGGACACGAATAAGCCAGTCTTCCAATGGAAATCAATGACGAATGGCCTAAGTCCACCTAAAACCGTATGCGAAGAATTCGGCTATAGCGGGGCACGGTAGAGCGTGCCGTTTCATCTAGTGTTATAGATGTTTGCAAAGTGTAATGGTCAAATGACATCGAAGGAGCTATGTACAAAGAAAACATAATTACTTAAAATGTATGTGCACTGTTTGAGCAGAATCTGAAACTTTGTTATTTTTTGTATATGTGCAGTTGGGGGTCGATGACGATGGATGCTCTCCCCCTGACCCTATCACAACGTAACTGAGATGACTCCACCACTCGCAGCTCACAGTGACACAGCACCATGCTCACTCAGGTTGTAGTAACATTGCACCTGCTCTAATGCCATTTTGTGAGACTTGAGGACATTGGTGCTAGGATTTGAGAGGAGAGACATGAAGAACATTTGGGAGCATCCCTATGGTATGTTGCCTGCCTCCTCTCTCAGCTTGCATTTTAGTCCCCATAGAACTATATTTCCTCGCACCACACCAACAAGAGGGCAGAAGCAGCGAGCAACATGAACAGGCCAAGCATTGCCTCGTGTACGATGAGCGGTTAGTGTTCCCGTATTCCTCAATGCCTCCCAAACATAAGACATGAAATGTTCTCTACTGCCACACCATGGCTGCTCAACCTCACAAGTCACAACCATGAAAAAGACAATGTACATGAACTTGTAAAGATGATTGATTGGTATGGTATACATGAATATGCACCTCTTCAATGACAAAGTCGAGGTAAGGTTAATTTCTATCGGCGGGTTGAACCACCAGCTCTCTGTCATCTTTACATAAAAGCAATCTTTAAGCGAATCTGGTCCAATCCAAGTATCCAACAACCATGCAAATGATGCACCAATGTGAAAAAATGGCGTAGTGATTTACTAGCTACCATGTCACCAATTGGCATCAAATGCGGCGATCACTCAATAGTCCTTTCTCCCTTTGCCCAAGAATATCCTAGTACAATGGCAAGTCGGGCAGTATGAACCAACAATCAGTGACCTCTAAACTAAGCCACCAAAACTCTCTTCAAATTTTACATTATTTGCTGCGGCGGAATATATTTGCAAACAAACAAAAGGGTGGCCACTTGAATCGACCACAGGTTTTTATGGTGACATTAGCAGCTTAAGAATGCTACAAAAAGTGCCACAAAAAACTATGGGAGTATATAATCTGGTAAGTTGCCCGTCATCTGTGTTTTCTATACAGCTGCTGACGGTGACCCATAAAAGAATGAAGCGCAGAGAGATGTTGCTCATCTGCGTGTATATCTTCTCCCTTTTTTATGAGGGATTATGGAGAAATCCAGCAAGAAATACAACTCAGAAGACATGAGCACTTGCTCGCATGTTTTATATGCTTATTAGTTGACCAGCTGTCCTTTCACGCATGGAGGCCCATCATCATCAAAAAGCATTGCCGGGAATTATCGGCAGCAGCTAGGCACACATAACCACTTCAATAAATACTGGCTGCTCATTCTTACCACTGAACCACTCTGAATTTGTGCACGAGCTTGACATTGACCTTTGTTACTCGGAGCCTGTGCAAGTTTCCACATTGCATCTGTGACAGCTGATCACCTAATGCCATTCAATGGGTTCTGCATTTTTGTTAGTTTTTCCCTTTGGTCGACCAAACTTTTTGACATTTTTACCCGTCAGATACTTCAGTGCACGCTCAAGTGTAACCTTCTTTGGGTCGTGAGTCTGCCATCAGTCATTTTCATTGTTAGACTTGCAATGAGAAAGTACAAATTGAGAACTGTATAAATGTAACTGCATATGATTTTTATTATGAAAAATTGTAACCAGTTGACAGCAATGCCACCAACATGGGAATCCTATTTCATATTGTTTCTGGCATAAATGATAAAAACCCTATAATAATACAACAACACATACCTTTGGCACTGGAGCAAGGCTTCTCCTGTGCCGGACGCTAAACCCAGCTTTAGAATGTGTCATAAGTACAGGATGCTCATCATCAGGATGTTTCCCCTGTTAACAACGATATTGTCATGATTCAACTGAGCAACGCGTACAGAATACTAAAATTACAGAACACATACCAGAACTTTTGGATACTGCAATAGCTCAATTGCATCTTCGATGGTGATAGAGTTAATATCTTTGACCTGAAAAGTAGTTCAAAAGATATTTGCAGTAAGTTCATGGAAGGACAATTTTCAAAGTACCGTAATAATTACCTCGGAAATAGGAGCTCTTTTCTGGGATGCTCCTTTCCTATCCTCTCCAACCTGGATGTAGTAACCATAAGGACCTTGTTTTAAGAAGACCTGCAGAACAAGCAAAAATGTTATACACTTGGTTCCCGAGAAATAAATAAAGCCAGATACCATACAGACTGAAAAAACCTTTTCATCTGTATCAGGCTTGACACCAAGTAACCGAGGTTCAAAAGACTTCGGAGTTTCCTCGGAGGTTTCATTTTCGTCATCTTCATCTGATAATGTGCGGGCGATGTACCTATCATAGTTAGTTTAGTCATTAGGCATGTACAATGGTGGCATATGGATACAGATGCCCCATGACAAAAAGTAGCTTGAGGCATCTATATTGATTTTTTCTACCCAACGGAAGCTACTACTAATGGGCCTCATCAAAGAATAGAAAGTAGACTACCACTATACATGCATCCCTACTCTCCACTTCAACTTTTTCAGATTTATGCACCGGACCACACTTTTTCTCCCCAAGCACCCGACTCCTGCCGAGGATCCCGCTACACCATCCGAACCTTCTTTTTCTGATATCCGATCCTACATGGCCTGCGGAGCATCACCCTAGGGCTATGCATTGGCCATGCCCTTATCCTCATAGAAAAGATATGACGAAACTCTATCATCCTCATACAAAAGATATGACGAAACTCTATTATCCTCATACCAAAGATATGACGAAACTCTATTATCCTCATACAAAAGATATGACGAAACTCTATTATAATCAAGAAACTGCAGTGGGAATTACAACTTGTAACAGGAGAAAACAAGAATTGCAGCAGGTACTGAACTCCAACTTCAAGGCATTTAATTCATTAGTAGGGATAAAAAGATCATACTTGCATTTCGGATGTCGATCACAGCCTATAAAATAGCCTTCGCCGTACCTACTAACTTTGAATCTCAGGGTTCCTTCAGAACAACTGCAGATATTCAGCAAACATGTTAAGTACTCGTATTAAGGAAGAAACATGGTTAATACATTGCGTAATAGGGTAACATCCTATTTCCCGTGCCAAATGAACCTGTACAAATTGTGCAAACATTTATGTTTGGGAAATGGCCAGCATTAAAATTTTAACTTCCTAAACAGCATAAAATACATTCAAGGTATGATGATGGTATGCATTACCTAGGGCAAATCCTACTATCGGTGTCAAGGTCAGGAAAGAGGATAGGAAGGAATTTCTCTTCAAGCATTCTCTCTACCTGCAACGAGGTCGGTAATTCAAATCCAGATTCAAATTTCAATACTTATAAGTAACTGTAAGATAATATGGTAACATATTATTTGCTAAACACTGGCAATGACCTCTATCAAAAGGATTAGACATGCTAAAATGGGTAGGATGATGTCAGGTGGGATTCAGCAACCTACTGGGGGTTCAGTGATCCCAGCTAGGACCAGTATGCCATTTACCTGGGGTGGTCAGTGAGCTGACTACATCTTACTTTGTACATCTATAAGCCTGTTACCATAATATTATAACGAGCACTGGAAAAATGGCAATTACATAACAACAACAACAACAACAACAACAACAACAACAACAACAAAGCCTTTAGTCCCAAACAAGTTGGGGTAGGCTAGAGGTGAAACCCATAAGATCTCGCAACCAACTCATGGCTCTGGCACATGGATAGCAAGCTTCCACGCACCCCTGTCCATAGCTAGCTCTTTGGTGATACTCCAACCCTTCAGGTCTCTCTTAACGGACTCCTCCCATGTCAAATTCGGTCTACCCCGCCCTCTCTTGACATTCTCCGCACGCTTTAGCCGTCCACTATGCACCGGAGCTTCTAGAGGCCTGCGCTGAATATGCCCAAACCATCTCAGACGATGTTGGACAAGCTTCTCTTCAATTGGTGCTACCCCAACTCTATCTCGTATATCATCATTCCGGACTCGATCCTTCCTCGTGTAGCCACACATCCATCTCAACATACGCATCTCCGCCACACCTAACTGTTGAACATGTCGCCTTTTAGTCGGCCAACACTCAGCGCCATACAACATTGCGGGTCGAACCGCCGTCCTGTAGAACTTGCCTTTTAGCTTTTGTGGCACTCTCTTGTCACAAAGAATTCCAGAAGCTTGGCGCCACTTCATCCATCCGGCTTTGATTCGATGGTTCACATCTTCATCAATACCCCCATCCTCCTGCAGCATTGACCCCAAATACCGAAAGGTGTCCTTCTGAGGTACCACCTGGCCATCAAGGCTAACCTCCTCCTCACACCTAGTAGTACTGAAACCGCACATCATGTACTCGGTTTTAGTTCTACTAAGCCTAAACCCTTTCGATTCCAAGGTTTGTCTCCATAACTCTAACTTCCTATTTACCCCCTTCCGACTATCGTCAACTAGCACCACATCATCTGCAAAGAGCATACACCATGGGATATCTCCTTGTATATCCCTTGTGACCTCATCTATCACCAATGCAAAAAGATAAGGGCTCAAAGCTGACCCCTGATGCAGTCCTATCTTAATCGGGAAGTCATCAGTGTCGACATCACTTGTTCGAACACTTGTCACAACATTATCGTACATGTCCATGATGAGGGTAATGTACTTTGTTGGGACTTTGTGTTTCTCCAAGGCCCACCACATGACATTCCGCGGTATCTTATCATAGGCCTTCTCCAAGTCAATGAACACCATATGCAAGTCCTTCTTTTGCTCCCTATATCTCTCCATAAGTTGTCGTACCAAGAAAATGGCTTCCATGGTCGACCTCCCAGGCATGAAACCAAACTGATTTTTGGTCACGCTTGTCATTCTTCTTAAGCGGTGTTCAATGACTCTCTCCCATAGCTTCATTGTATGCCTCATCAGCTTAATTCCATGGTAATTAGTACAACTCTGAACATCCCCCTTGTTCTTGAAGATTGGTACTAATATACTCCGTCTCCATTCTTCTGGCATCTTGTTTGCCCGAAAAATGAGGTTGAAAAGCTTGGTTAGCCATACTATCGCTATGTCCCCGAGACCTTTCCACACCTCAATGGGGATACAATCAGGGCCCATCGCCTTGCCTCCTTTCATCCTTTTTAAAGCCTCCTTGACCTCAGACTCCTGGATTCGCCGCACAAAACGCATGCTGGTCTCATCAAAGGAGTCGTCCAGTTCAATGGTAGAACTCTCATTCTCCCCATTGAACAGCTTGTCGAAGTACTCCCGCCATCTATGCTTAATCTCCTCGTCCTTCACCAAGAGTTGGCCTGCTCCGTCCTTGATGCATTTGACTTGGCCAATATCCCTCGTCTTCCTCTCTCGGATCTTGGCCATCTTATAGATGTCCCTTTCACCTTCCTTCGGCAATTACATAAATACAAATGAAATTTTGTTTGGACAAAAATACTTTGACTGTGATTTACTTGGGTGATAGAAACGAAAGTGCTGTTCTGATCCCGAGCATCGTTTTTTTTTGCCACATTTTCCACAAATGTCATCTGGTGATGAAACTTTGTAAGCAATCAAAACATTTGTCAATGTTTGGTACAAAAAAAATCTTTTTTTTATTTTACAGCTCGGGATTAGAACAGCCACGTCCATGATAGAAAGCATTTCATCCGGTAATGAAAACTATCCATCCGAAACAAGATGCACCCATAGGCATAGAGAATGATCTTGGCCCAAAACTTATCATTTATACCACCTCCTTTCCTGTTTATAGGGCTCAATTCAAAAATCTCACCAACCAAGGTAGATGGTGAGTGGTGAAACAATTTTTGTAGTTTGCAAAACCACTCAATTAATGCGCTTGTTTTCTTCAAAAAATTGTGTTTACCAATGCATTAATTGCAATGCATGCATGCATGCATAAAGTACATGCATTGGTCAATTTTCTCTTAATACTTGCATGCAATGATTTATTGCACCTTGAAATCTGAACATGTGATGGGGAACAACCAAATTGAGACTTATAAAATGGGAAAACTAAAAATTTGAGATAAGCCCTATAAACCAAAAAGGAGGGAGTATATCCCTGGAAGAAACGCAAAATTTGCTACATTCAGGAAATGTAACGAGAGGAGAGAGTACCAGCACTTCAATTTAAGAAATGGGTCTGAAACACAGATTTCAGTTGCTATGTCAAACAAAAGCTGGTTTGGCTACGAGATAGAAAAACATCGAGCAATAGCACCATGCAAGTAGTTATGATAGGTGAAAAAACTTCTGGTGCTTGGGTACAGATTTTCCCAGAAACCACAAATAAAATTACCTTTCTAACATCCCATTGACTAGCATCTGCGCAGTATTTGCTGAATCGTTCCCAGTAATCTGTCAGGAGGCCCTTCCATTCAGTTGACCCAGCAGAGACATTGTCTAGCTGTTAATGTGCAGAAAAAGAAAAAGTAATAGGATTATTACAACAACTGAATTCCCATATGCTTAGTTACTTACTGTTAACAACAGAAAGAAAAAACTTCATATTCCCACATCTCCTATTCAGCAAAAATCATCCACGTACTCATCTTTAAGGAAAAGGGCAATCCAGTTAAGAATCATAGCCTTAAGGTAGAATTCCATGTTGACTCTGTACCCTCGGTTCCATTATGAATTTATGATTATAATCCTCTTTAAGGAAAAAGGCTATCCGGTTAGGCTCCATTTGGGAAACCATAAAACTTGCAAACCTGTAAATCACATGCCCCAGTATTTTACTGAACACCAACAAAAACTAGTGTATACATTTGTATTCCTTTGCCCTTGTAAATGTTGTTTTGATACAAGGTATTTAGTTCGCTTGTAAATGGGAATCCCGAGTAAAACACGGAACTAAGTGAGCTCAGACATGAATACAGCAACAGGGAGACAAATAGAAGTTTCAGTATTCAACAAACAATAGGTGTGTGCTCTGAACACACCAAAATTCAACCTAAACAACTCTGAATGTACACACGTACAAGAACTTTAGTATCTGCATCCAAGAATATTCAAGACACAGAGCAACAAATTTGGCAACCTAAAATCCTAGTATCAAAAGCGATCAAGATGCTCGACTGAGTAGCACATGTGACAATTATAACACCCCGCAGATCTTACTGGGGGAGGTCAAGCATTGAGGAGCTGGGGAGGGAGTTGTCCGTGAGAGGCGTGGATAGAGAAAACATGGTCAGATCAAGCAACGTAGAGAAGGCTCTGTGCTGTCAGTGAAGGAGACTCGGACGGCGACAGTGGAAGGATGGAGGAGCAGCTCAGTGCCGCCGGTGAGGGTGGGGAGAGGGGTGGCGCTCGAGCATTGAGGAGACTACGTGGCCATCAACAGCCGAAGAAACAACGAAAGAGGGGAGCTTGTGGCGGACGGCGTCTACCTCAATACCTCATCGCCTGTGGTGATCAGCAGCTGCATCTCACTCTGCCCCCCATATTTGTCATATTTATATCCAGACGTACCTCTACCTACCAAATTATTACTTTCCTGATGTCTACGGACCAGGGCTCGACTAAAACAGGGGATCCAAACAAATTTTGAAAGGCCCGAGCTAATTTATCACAGGCCTGTAATTTAAGCATTTATTAGGATCAAAATTGGGCTTCCAGACGGGGCTTTATAAATCATAGCCCTAGGGTAGAATTCCATCATGACTCTGTAGCCTTGCCATAACAAGTTTTCTTATAATGGATTCAGAATCACAATTCCAAAATTATTCTGCAGCCATATTGCTGGCTGAACCTGAGGCAACAGCAGACCAAAACCACTCAATTTTGCATATTTTGAACCAGTTACACGTTTCTAAATAATATTGTTGGTAGTATTATTTAAAGCAACAAAAGAACTATGAGCATGGTGTAACCTTTCTTTAAAAGTATGTGGATCTCACTTTCTACTGAAATCAACCTGCAGATTTCCTAGAATTTCATATTTGCCTAAACCGCTAGATAAGCTGGTTTCTGAAACCATGGTAAAGAACAAGCACATACAAAACGTGCAGATAAGCTATAGGTTGAAAAGTGTTTAGTACCTCCGTCTCCATGTTAGCAGTAAAGCTGTAATCAGCAATCTCAGAGAAAAGATGTGAAAGAAATGCTGAGACCTGGAAAACATATGGTTGAGCATATTTAAAATTAAAAGACACAAGAAAGCTGAAATATCAGACACAAGAAAACTGAAATAGTGCAACCTCAGCTAGGTGAACTGAAAGAATAACCTAAAACACAGTCTAAAACAATATGCAACAAAATTAAACAGCAGAAAAATGAAATAACAGGTGAAGTGTACTTGAGCATTTGCAGAACCATGAAATGTATAACGTTGTAAGGAACAAATGGTTTGCAGAGCAATATGTGTAGGTTTTAGTGAGTTAATCCATCTTTGTCATCTTAGAGACACAAGAAAGAGTAATAAAGATACAATGACAAGATGAGTAGAAGACGCGTTGGTAAAATGCATAATGCACTGGAAGTGGAGATAATATGATACAAAAACAATGCACTTAACTGTCAGACATTATATCTATGCAAATCAACATAATGGTTTCAGATGGCAATCAGAACAGGATCTTTGTAGAAGGATGAAGATGGCATCAGGAACAAGAACATACCATTCGACCACGAAACTCAGGGTGCAGAACTCGACTTTTTATTGTTACGTATTTCCGGTCCTGGATGGCACAAGTATGGCAAAAACTCTTATCCATTCGCACAAGTAGTTGATAATGATAATGAATTAAGAAAGTACCGCCGATTGTAATGAATGAAACTACAAATTGGCATATGGTGAATCCATAGGCCTTCGCAACTGCTGGTCTTGGCCATGTGTTATTGTTATCAAAACATGATACTTGTATATCTAGCCTGGATAAAACTGAAAACTAATCATTTGTGCATACTGGTAACCGCCGAGGGGACCTGTTAGTCTGTGCCAGAACTCAAAAGAGTAGGCCAGTTCTAGAAAATCGAACCCATGTTGCAGACCACTAAAAAAGTCACTTTCGCAGCAACCTAAAAGTCAACTGTGACATGCATTGCTAAGTTACCGCATGGCATGTGTGAGTTTTATGGCATGAGGATATATGCAGCAGTTGAGGGGCAACTACATGAGCCAACTAACCCAAACATGTCATTCAGAGCCTTGACTCGGAAATCATCAGATATACTAGAAAGAGCTAAACAGACATTGAAGAAAGGGAATGGGATGTATTTTGGGCATAACAATAAGCAGCACGTTGCGCTACCTGCAACACCCTCATTATAGAGGCGTACGTAGACGGCCTTCCAATTCCAAGTTCCTCCATCTTTTTAATCTGGAGATTACAAGGCACACGGTGAAAATCTTAGGTTACAGAACAAACCAATACTAAGGAAACCTTCTTATTTCAGGCAAGTACAATTATAAGAGGAACAACACGTGAAAAATCCAAACCGTAGGTTATTACTGACCAATGCACCCTCAGAATAACGGGATGGAGGTTTAGTAAAGTGCTGCCCAAGATTCACGTTAACGGGAGACGCCAAATCTTTCATCTGAGAAAAAGGATATATGCTATGACTTAGTTCAATGATGGCCAGCAATATGTGGTCAAATGTGTAATCAGTAGCTGCTAACCTTTAATTTGGACAAGGCCTCAAAATTATCCTGATGTGCAGCTTCTCCTTCAGGGCTTTCACTGGACCCACTTGCTTCAATGTCCTATAAGCAACACATTCTCATTAATGGGTTCACTAAGCTCATAAAACTGAACACCGGGCACACGGACATTTTATAAAACACAACCTTTAAGGAACACATTCACATTCCCATTCTATCCATGCAAAAGCTTAACCATCAACTCCTTAAAGGAAAACTAGATGCTGATAAATTGGCAGAAATTCGCGCATTTAAGCAAAAGTAGGAAATAAGACATCCTGTGGAGAAAAATAGATAAAACTCTGCGGGGGATTACATGATTACGGAAACGGCACAACACAAAACACTATAAAGAAAATTCAAATAAGCTACTCGGTAGATTTACTGGTGAAAACAGGGCATATTTTATTCACATACATAATATAAGAATAGGAATGCAAAAAAGATCAAAAATTGCATCAGTGGAAGATAAACATTCAAGCAAGTTCAGTAAAAAATCAATAACAGACTAGCAAGTTAATGATCATACTTAGCAATGTACAGTAGTTGTGTGTATACTTCACAGATTCACACCATAAATGAGTCAAAACTTCCCCACAAAAAATGTGTCAGGACATGTTAAATTTGTAGATGATGCCAAACTAACCAGGAAGAACCTGCTGAAAATGGTCGGTTTTCATAACAGGCCAAAGGCCATTTTTTCAAAAACAAGACAGTTGGGAGCTGAGACCATTAAGCACACCCTCCTGATATGCATCTTATGAAGAATATGTGTATTAGTATTATCATTGTTGCATACAATGATCCTTAGGTTTTACAAAAAAATAAAATGGTCCGTTTACGCCAGCGAAAATTTCCCAGAAAACCGGAAACATCCAACTGGGAGATTTATAGCCAGTCTCTGGAAATCAAACACTGATGCCACATAAGAGTTTATAGAAAAGGAGGAACATAGGTACTATAATTCATGTACTCCACAAGTATTGCCAAAAGTAAGATTTCTATGAATGGGAAACATACAGAGGAAAAATCAGAAAGAACTATGGGATGGACTAGTCATATATCAATTTTTATTTTGGCCCCTGTATCCTAAATTATATCCACATCTAACTGAGAATACATTTGTCATCTATGTTTATATCTGTTGAACCGGTATGGGCCCTAGCCCATCAAGATCTGTCTCTTGGGCCCAAGCCCATGAGAGGTGCTGACCTAGAAGAGGAGCCCCTCTTCCCCCTGCCCCTGAGTGAGCCGCCAGACACGAGAGGAACGACTCGTGAGTCACCAGACACCACCTGCCCTCCTCTCTGTAGGTACTCCCCCTCTCATCTCAACATGGTATCAGAGGCCAGCGACGGCGGGGCCTAAGGAGACGGCGGCGACGTCCGGCGAGGTGGCGGCGGATCTGGCGCGCGCGCGGGAGGCTGCGGAGAGCTGCACGCACGAGAGACGCGGGGAGCGGCCCGGCAGAGCTGCGCGGGCGGCTGCTGCTGCTGCTTCTTGGACCGGAGGCAGAGCCCCTGCTCGGGCTCTTCCTCGTCCTCGGGCGGCTGCAGAGGAAGAGGAGCTGCTCGGGGTGGTTACTGGCGTGCGTGTGCTGAGCGGCAGCAGGCAGAGGAGCAGAGGAGGAGCACTAGTGGAGAGAAGGAGTGCGTGCGTCCTGCGTGCGCTGTGGTGCTGCTGAGCGGAGAGTAGAAAGGGGAGTGATCGAGAGGAGAGGAGCTGCTGCTGGGCGCTGTGGTCCTGGAGGCTGCGTGTTTGCTGCTGCTGACTCTGTTGCTGCTACTGCTGGTGCTACTGAGGGGGAGAAGGAAGAGGAGGTGCTGTAGCTTATTCCTGCGAGGAGCTGCTGCTGGTTGGAAAGAGAAGAAGAGGTGTTGCTGAGTTTTGCTGTTGCTGCTTATCCCGCCAAACAATGGCTGAACCAACTGGTCTTGCCGAGGCTTTGGAGAAGCTCGCTAAGATCCTCGCGGAGTCCAACTCTGGGGCCATCGTTCCTCGACAGGAAGTGGCTCAAAAGCTTGAAATGTCGCCCCTGGACATGAAGCTAGAGGGGGCAACAAATTATTTGAGCTGGTCCAGAAGGGCTTTGTGGGCTATGGAGCAGAAGGAGCTTGATGGATATTTGTTGGGCACCGTTGTAGAACCAAGGGACAAGAGTAGTGCAGAGGGCAAGAGGTGGAAGGTCATCCACTCTGTACTTATGGTGTGGTTGTTGAACTCCGTGGTGCCCTCCATTGGACGCTCTGTGGAGGGGCTATCCTCACCTGCTGAGATATGGAAGATTCTGTCCACTCAATACTCTGGCAAGGGCAATGTCATGCTCATTGCTCAGATTGAGGACAAGATTAGGTTGCTGCGTCAAGATGATGGCATGTCAGTGATGACATATGGGGCAGAACTGCAGGCTCTATGGGCTGACCAGGATAACTGTGATCCCTTGGAACTCTATGGTGCGGCTTCAATCGAGTCAGGGCATAAGTGGATGGCACGCAGGCATGTGCTGAAATTTTTGGCTGGCCTCAAAGGTTGCTTTGATGGCAGGAAGGCTTCCCTGTTGCACCAACCTAGTCTGCCTACCATTCCTGAGGCTATTGCAGCGATGACTCAAGAGGAGGTGCGCCTATCCCTTGAGCATGCAGACATGAAGGTTGTGCCAGCTTCGACATTTGCAGTCACTGAGCGCATGGAGTGGGGAGATCCCACCAAATGTCATATCTGTGGGGAGGTAGGTCACTAGAAGAGAGAATGTCCAACTCGTGGCAGAGGCATGGGATATAACAGAGGGGGAGCAGGCAGAGGTAGAAGTGCTAGAGGCAGAGGTGGATACTCAGAGACCTCATGGAGCCAGGCTTCTAGAGGTAGAGGTGGCTACTCAGGACACTCAGGGGGTCAGAGGGCTCACATGGCCGTTGCAGGAGACACTGGGACGTCCAAAGGCAAAGATGTAGATGATGTTGTCTATGGAGACTTTGCTCACTGGGCCTCCACTGATGAAGGTAATCCGGAAAGAGCATCTCTTGCTACTAATGAGAGTGCTCCAGAGTGGGTTCTTGACTCTGGAGCATCTAAGCATGTTGCTAGTAACTCATGTGTGTTCGAATCTTACACTAAGCATCCTCCCTCTCACACGGGCACTATACAAACGGCTGATGGCACAAAACAACCAGTCATAGGGGTTGGTACAGTAAAGTGTACTCCGACCATTTCCCTATCGTCAGTTTTACATGTGCCAGCCTTTCCTGTCAATTTGGTCTCTTTCAGTGCACTCATTGATCAAATGGACTGTCGTGTGATCCTTGACAAGTTCGGTTGCTTGATTCAGGTGCGACAGACGAGCCAGACGGTTGGGACTGGCACCAGGCGTAGGGGGCTCTGGTACATGGACCAGGAGGTGCAGCCGGACTTGGTGTGTGCTGCGACCATGGAGGATAAGGAGAAGCAGGCGATGATCCATCATTGTAGGATGGGGCATGTATCTTTTGATAAGATGAGTAGAATATTTCCGGATGTTATGTGTGGAATAGGCAAAGGCAAGCTGACATGTGATGCTTGTGAATATGCAAAACACACACGGGCCTCATATGTGAGTAAGGGGCTCAGGAGCATATCTCCTTTTATGCTTATTCATTCGGATGTATGGACTAGCCCAGTGGTGTCAATGAATGGGAAGAAGTATTTTGCTACCTTTATTGACTGCTATTCTCGCATGACTTGGATTTACTTGATGCGTCACAAGGATGAGGTGTTTAGCTGTTTTCAGAACTTCCATGCTCTTGTAAAGAACCAGTTTCAGGTACAGGTCAAGGTGCTCAGGACGGACAATGGAACGGAGTATGTGAACAACATTTTTGGGGCTTTCATGGCTGACCATGGGATTCTTCATCAAACTTCATGTCCGGACACCCCCCCTCAGAATGGAGTGGCCGAACGGAAAGAATCGTCATGTTCTTGAGGTTGCTCGGTCGTTGATGTTTACCATGAATGTGCCTAAGTTCTTGTGGGATGATGCAGTTATGACAGCCACATACTTGATCAACCGAACACCTTCCAGGATACTTGGCATGAAATCTCCGTCTGAGTTGATCATTGGAGATAATAAGTTTGTTGTTCCCTCAAAGTTGTTTGGCAGTACCTGCTTTGTTCGTGATCACCGACCATCTGTTGGCAAGCTTGATCCTCGGGCAGTGAAGTGTGTCTTTCTGGGATACTCGTCTAGTCAGCAGGGGTATAAATGTTGGTGTCCCTCTGAAAAACGCAGGTTTGTAAGTATGGACGTTACATTCAGGGAGTCTGAGCCATTCTATGGTGAGCCGACTGATCTCAGTCTGTTGTTTGCAGAGCTTGACCACCTACACCCTGTGCATGATGGTCAAGAGGGGGAGAAGGATGTGTCTCATACTCACGGTGATCCTGTGGACATTAACACTGATAATGATGTGCAGGCTCAGGTTCAACCAATAGTGGGTACAATTCCGGTTAGTACCATCACTGATGATGATGTGCGGGCTCATGTCGAGCCAACTGTCGATACACTTAAGATTGGTGCTCTCCAGGTTCCTGTTCGGGATCGATGGCAGACGAATACCCTGGTGTACTCTCGGCGGCAACCACAAGTGCAGGGGGAGCAGCAAGGCAGGGAGGCAAGAGTGCAGGGGGAGCAGCAAGGCAGGGAGGCAAGAGTGCAGGGGGAGCAGCAAGGCAGTGAGGCAAGAGTGCAGGGGGAGCAGCAAGGCAGTGAGGCAAGCTCATCTGACACAGTGGAGCTGCCCATTGCGTTGCGAAAACCTACACGTGAAGCGGCAAGGAAGGGTGAGGTAGCAAGGAAGGCTCTGCCAAAGGATGATGCTTGTGATGACCTTGATATTGGCAATTTTGTGTCTTACAAGGCTTTGTCACCTTCATATAAGGCGTTTGTTGCCTCTCTGCAAACTGTGTCTATCCCTAGGGATTGGAAGGCTGCAAAGCAAGATCCGAAGTGGCGTGAATCGATGATAGAGGAGTTAGAAGCATTGAAAAAAAACAAGACATGGGTGCTAACCACATTGCCGGCAGGAAAGAAAGCAGTGAGTTGTAAGTGGATTTTTACTGTGAAGCAGAATCCTGAGGGCAAGGTGGAACGGTATAAGGCTAGATTGGTTGCCAGAGGATATAGTCAAACTTATGGAATTGACTATGACATTTGCTCCAGTTGCAAAGATGAACACGGTACGGGTATTGGTCTCGTGTGCTGCAAACTTTGGGTGGAAATTGCACCAGTTAGATGTCAAGAATGCCTTCTTACATGGTGACTTGAAAGAAGAGGTATACATGGAGATACCGCCAGGTTTTGGCACAGAACAGACTACGGGGAAGGTATGCAGGCTGAAGAAATCCTTGTATGGTCTGAAGCAATCGCCGAGGGCATGGTTTGATAGGTTCAGACGAGCTGTTTGGAATATGGGGTATGGCCAATGTAATGGTGACCACACGGTGTTTTATAGACACACTAATAAGAAGATCACCATTGTTGCAGTATGTTGATGATATCATCATCACTGGAGATGATGAGGAGGAAATAAAGAGAGTGAAGGGGTGTCTGAGCAAGGAGTTTGAGGTAAAAGACTTAGGAAATCTAAAGTACTTCCTTGGCATAGAAGTGGCCCGGACAGAGAAGGGAATATCTTTGTGCCAACGAAAATACACCTTGGATCTTTTGAGTGACATGGGCATGATGGGATGTCGTGCAGCCCCTACTCCAATTGAACAAAATCATCAAGTAACAGCACAATCAGGTGAGCTAGTGAATAAGGAAGATTATCAGAAGCTGGTTGGGAGGTTATTGTACTTGTGTCATACCAGGCCTGACATTACGTATGCCGTGGGGGTGGTGAGCAGATACATGCATGAACCAAGGAGAGGGCATCTTGATATTGTTCACAGAATCCTGAGATACTTGAAAGGGACTCCGGGTAAAGGGTTGTGGTTTGCGAAGAGTGGACATCTTGAGGTGGATGGCTATAGTGACTCTGATTGGGCTAGCTGTCAAGATGATAGACGATCAACTTCAGGTTACTGTGTGTTTGTGGGAGGAAATTTGGTGTCATGGAGAAGCAAGAAACAGAATGTTGTGTCTAGATCAACAGCAGAAGCTGAATATAGAGCATTATCTCAAGGGTTGTGTGATATGCTCTGGGTGAAGCACCTACTATGCGAGTTGAAACTCTTGAGGAAGGGACCCTTAAGGGTGTGGTGTGATAATCAGTCAGCTATAGCCATTGCTAATAACCCAGTTCAACATGATAGGACGAAGCATGTGGAAATTGATCGCTTCTTCATTAAAGAGAAACTTGATGCTGGGATCATCAGCCTTACTCATGTCAGCTCTGGGCAGCAGTTTGCAGATTGCTTGACAAAGGGACTGGGAACAAAGGACTGTAACTTGGCGTGTGACAAGATGGGGATGATAGATATCTACCACCCATCTTGAGGGGGAGTGTTGAACCGGTATGGGCCCTAGCCCATCAAGATCTGTCTCTTGGGCCCAAGCCCATGAGAGGTGCTGACCTAGAAGAGGAGCCCCTCTTCCCCCTGCCCCTGAGTGAGCCGCCAGACACGAGAGGAACGACTCGTGAGTCACCAGACACCACCTGCCCTCCTCTCTGTAGGTACTCCCCCTCTCATCTCAACAATATCCAAAAGAATAAAGCAGTGGATCGGAAAGATTGTATTTGAGCCATCACCCCTAATGCACACATAAATATATATGTGGTGTAATGAAGTAGGGTTTGTCGAGGAAAGAGAGGGACACTCGTCGTATTTGGGACAAGGCTAAAGGTAGAAACTCCCTAATTCTTGCTTAATTCAACTCAATGGATTGCCCCCTGTTTCGAACAGGGTGGGAGGCCCTGACAACTCCAAGTAACAGAGAGAAAGGAATCTGTTCATATCTTAAACAATTCGCTCAAGGCCTATGAAATTAACTGAAAGGAACTTAATCACGGCTACATCTAGCAGCAGGCGCTGAGCACCTCCTTTGATGTTGGTGTGGACCAGCTCACGTCGTAACACATACAAACCAAATTAAGGTTACGGAGATGATAAAGACCAACCCAATTATGCAATCATCCTCATCCCTTGAAACATGAAATGTTGTCGTGAGTGAGATGAATACAGCATATTTTCTACTGAATCTACTCATAGGCTGGCCAAAGTAGCATAAAGGAAAGTGGAGAAGGCTACATTAGAAGACAATCAACATATTTTCTTACCTGGGCAAACATAAGTAACGGAAGATCAAGAAGCCTAGATGGATTAAAATTATAACTTACCTCATAGACGGCTTGGTACCCCTTGAAGTCAAGCCTTGATGCAGATGAATGAAAAATCATGTCGCCTTCAGGATTACTAATGTCAACTTGAATCTACAATGTAATTATTAATGCGCACACAGAATAAGAAACTAAGCATGGAAATAATGAAAATCTAAAACAAAAATGTAAGAATTTAGCATGTCTTTAAGTTGCATATCAAAGAAAATGGATGTCATTTTCATTAACTGACACAGCATCAAAATGTATATATTTAGCACAACAATCAGAAATCTGTTTGAAGAGCCACAATAAATTGGATGAAATCCCCCCCCCCCCTTAAGTTATAACAAATTTTAATAGGTAGATGCCTCATCATGATGTTCTTGTACTCAAATACTCAATCATATCATATACAACTAATCTCAAAAGATGACCACACATTTATTCTTGCACTTTGCATAGATTCCTTTAGAATGCAGACATCCCTTTTTAAAGCGCTGGGCCGGACTTGCCCCTGACTCTCAAAAGGAGCTGGAGGTTTTGCCTCAACTCATTCCTCACTGTTTCACCACACTTGTCCATTTTATTGAGAAATACAAATTCAGAATGTTAAAATAGCTGCATTCTCTCCGGTTTTTACCGTTATTTAAAGAGGGGGGGGGGGGGGGGGGGGGGGGGGGGAGGTTCACGGGTAAAGCATTTCACTTCATATGGCCATCGGACAGCTATCTATACTGACTTGGTTCTGTACATAAGATGACTTGGTGAAAGTCGTGAAACAGATGGCTTAGCTGGTAATGAAAAAACAGACTGACACAACAAAGAAATATCGATACATTTAGGCACAATGCTCTGTCATAAACACAGCCGCCTCATTTATCGACAGAAAGGAGCTGAACATAGGTTAGCTTGATTAGACGTCAACTTACAAATCCCTCTTAATTCTATACCTGTCATGATTTCCATAGACGGATGAGAGGAGTTTTCTAAACCTACGGTCAACTGAACCAACGATATAACATAGAAATATGAGCAGCAAGCTACCAATGCACTGCAAACTTGTTGAATTCATATTTCTTTCAAATTGGAAGCATATGTTATTCGTGGTTTTTAATGAGGAAAGAGTAGGGGGCTGATCGCCAAATTATTTGCAATCTCGAATCTCAAAAACATGTGTACAGTGAGATTCTTTGGTCTAGCTGAGCCAAGGTTCAGAAAAACATTACTGGAGACAATATGGCTTTGTAAAAATGCACATAGTGGCCAGTCATCCCAAAGAATGGAGTAATAAACAACAGATAAAAATGAAGACAGTAACCAACCAGCTCAGTCCTTGAAGCTTCCATTTGGCAAGCCATTGTTCTTCTCCATATTAGAGTGTACAGTTTCAAAGAATCCTCATCAAGTATTCCAATCAAAGATGCTGAAAGAGACACCATGATAGTCATAGAACTAAAAATCGAAAACAATAAACCAAAACTATAATGCTCAAATATATATACGCAAGTAAGAACAAGAGATGCTACAGAAGATTTGGCAAAACAAAGAAACATTAGCAACTTTTAATTCTGAAAATGGAAAACGCACGCTTCAGGTACTCTTTCAGCCCTACAGCGCATGCAGACTTCAAGCATAACCATCATTCATTATGAATGGGTCAATTATAAAGCATGTTCACAACAGATGGCAAAACCCTGCTGATTACAAATCAAGAGGTGATATAGAGAAGGTTATGGTAGATGTGGAACAGCGAGTACATGAGAACTTACATGAACTAGTAAACAACACCAAGCATGCCATTCAAACACACAACATATATCACCTCTTGATTCGTAATGAACTACTCCCTTCGTTCCAAAATAAGAACTAAAACGACAACACTTATTTTGGAACGGAGGGAGTAGTAAACAACACCCACCATAGGGAAGAGAGAAGGGTGGGTTGAAGGAGCTAAGGTTTGGGCTGTCGGTGTCATCAATACGGAGTGGAGAGAGGGTGCAAGTGTCTAGCCAGATGGTCCCTAAAATCCTACGATTGTCTTGCCATTGATTGTCTATTTTCGATAGTCTCTTTTGGATGTATTTCTGACCCAACAGCGGCTCTCCGTCACCCAACGCCATTGTACTTCAAGTCCCCTTGTCCCAATTCTCTCCATCGGAACAAATGAGAAATGTAACAGGCAGAGAAAGGACAATAAGTAAAGGAAACACCTTTAGTTGATACTCAATAAAAACTTTAGCAACCAAAGACTGCAATGGGCTTGAACTGTCAAATAGAGTATATAGATGAAATCTGCAACTCACGAACCACTAGCGCATACCAAGTATGTTTATCGGAACCACCACCACCACCACCACCACCACCCCACCCCACCCCACCCCACCCCCCGCAAACCACCAACAAAAAACACACTAAAAATGATTTACGGTAGTGCAGCATCGATAATTAAGTAAACACAGAACTACAGGAGGGTTTATTACATGGCAACCTCCTTATGCTGGTGGGCCTTATGGCTTCATGGGCCTCCTGAGCATTTTTCACCTTATTCAAGTACTTCCTAATATCCTCTGGTGCATACTGCTCTCCATACCTAGAACAAATACTTGTTAGCAAGAATGGAAACCCCAGGTGACATACTGATAAACAGGAAGGTAATATGTTGAACTCCCAAGATACTGATCTCTCAAACTACTGCCTCCGTTCACTATAATAAGATGTTTTAACTTTTTTCTAAATCAGATGTATGTAGACATGTTTTAGTGTGTTTGCTCACTCATTTCAGTTTGTATGTGATCCATATTGAAATATCCAAAACATAGTGAACGGAGGGAATAGCTTCTAAAGAACAAGATTAGACAAGAAAAGAAATAAACTCATAAAAATGATACCAGAAAGCTCTCCAGCCATTCCATCAAATATGCAAAACAGTTGGAAGGTTATAAATATTTAGTAATATAGTATCAAATATTATGTCTCACAATATCAATCCCATATATCCTGACAACAAGAAATGTTGAAATTGGTCACTCAAGCACAAATCAGATTATTGGGCACAACGTAATTGATCAACTAAACATGAAACAAGATAGATTAGCAACCCAGAACAAACTTAAGTAAACAAGCTTCACAAAATATTCCAATAGAGTATTACCTTTCTTTCACTAACGAACGAATATCTTCTGCGGCTCCATCAGAAATCTTCAATGGGAAGGACAGAATAAACAAATAAGGTAACAGTTTCGGGCCATTAAAACAAGTACAGCATAACAATCAACTATCATTGATAACTGACAAGAAATTCTCAAATCGAAGGATAGAAAGTAGTATCTTTCATGCACACATCACAACTAAGATTTTGTAGCCAAATCGAGTATTTGAGTTAATAATGTTCATATATAAACCATTATGTGTTTCATGTAATTGAAGTTGGCGTAAAAGTTAACTCACTTGGGCGGGAGTGGATGCACAATCTCACCACCTAAGTTCAAATCATCACTGCTTGAAAAACTCATGCATATATTTCTTCATTAAAATGCACATGAGTTCCTCCTACTTGTTCGTTTGTGATATTATTACTACTGTAGCTACCCAGGGTACTAGAAATATACATGAACGGAACTAAATAATGAGAAAAGCAAGTCAAGAAATAATAGAGCAGACAGTTTATTTGGAATAGCAGTAAGGACCTATAGAACTCCATTTTCCTGATCAGATGTTTGAGCTGATAACTAAGTTTTTTCATCTACTAAGCAAAAGCATCCGTATTTTGGCCGTAGCATCAAGCTGGCATTTCTACTTGAAAAACTTATCGGCTTCCTATCCAAGGATGAGTATTGTCACTGTGTCAGCATCAGATTCAAGCAAGAAACAAGATCACCCCACTCTATAATCTCCCTCCTTTATCCAAGTGTCACTCCCCTTAAAGACAGAGCCATGTGGAATCTTTATCTACAGTCACTTGTATATAGAGTGACCAATCTGATGGTTTTTTGTGTGAATGCGCCAATTTTAACCAACAACCACAGATCACAGAAAAGAGACCGAGAGATTGTTTTACCCTACCAACATGATACATTTATAAACAGAAAGACTACTTTGGCAACCAACTTGAGACATTTACAAACAAATACTCCCTCCTTCCATCTATATAGGGACTAATGCGTTTTTTAAGACCGCCTTTGACTATTGACAAGATTAATAGTACATGACATGCACAATGTGAAAATTATACCATTGAAAGCTACTATCACATACGAATTTAACGGTGTGCTTTGTGTAAGTTGCATGTCATACATTATTGCTCTAATATTTGGTCAAAGTTAGCCTCGAAAAACGCATTAGGCCCTATATAGATGGAAGGAGGGAGTACTACTTTGGCAATCAACTAAAGTAGGATGGTACTTACATGAAACCCATCTGTTCTGAGGTACGTTATTAACCCTGTTGTTTGTTCTGACGAAAGACTGATCCCTTCATAAAGCTTCTGGGCTACCTGCATTCAGACAGTGAACCACATGAGTCAAAAGATCACTACATGTAAATGACAGTATTATAATAGTAAAGCTATGCATCTAAGTTCTTATTAAGTAGAAACAACCTTCATGGTACGCCCTGCACCAAAGTGTAGTTTGTTTGCTGCATCCTGCTGAAGGCTGGATGTTATATATGGCATTGGAGGATTCTTGCAGATTTTGCTTCTCTTAACACCTCTTACTTCGAATTGGCAAGAATAAATCCTCTTTTCTATTGCTCGTGCTTCTTCTTGAGAGCTTATAGAAAGCTGATCCAACTTTTTTGAATTGAGAAGCTTTATCCGGGATGTAAGACATAGGCCTTTTGAACAATCCGAACACTGGGTTTCGAATTCAGTATCAACAGTCCAATATTCCAGCGGGGTAAACCGTTCTATTTCAGTCTCCCGATCACATACAAGAGCCAAAGCTGCAGATTGGACTCGTCCAGCTGACTGACAACCAGGCAACTTCCTCCATAAAAGTGGTGATATGCCAAACCCAATCAAATAATCAAGGGAACGACGTGCAAGGTAAGCATTAACTAAGTCCATATCAATATATCTTGGAGACATTAAAGCGTTTTTAATAGCATCCTCCGTAATTTCATGGAAGACAACTCTTGCAACAGTAACATGGGAACCCAACACATCCTGCTGCTGTTCAAGCATTTCCTTTATGTGCCAAGCAATTGCTTCACCTTCACGGTCAGGGTCAGAAGCGAGAATCAAATTTTCTGCTCTGGAGATAAGAAATAAGCAATAATAACAGAAGACAATCAGCAACAGCTTCATAAAGCAGGGGAACTCAACATGGAAACTTGCACAAGACAAGTTTAGCAAATTTATGTAATATATACAGTTAGCCCTAGTTTTAAGTAAGAATTAACTCAGACACATGTATGACACTTACTATAAGCTGAAGGCAGATCTAGAGAAAAAAAGGTTTAACTAATTAGCTTATACTTAGATGTGGCAATGAAGAATATACGCATAAATACTTGAACACAAAACTATCTGCAGGAACTGTTTAACAGTAAAAAATCTGCATATGAGACGAATCAACCATCACCAACGCCATATTGTTGTTATAGTTTCTATCCATGTGTCCTCGAAAGGCTCAAGTTTAGACAGAGCATAATAAATCTAGGAGATTTAAGACATGATACTGTTTATCACTCTGTGCACACTTCACGGACAATCTAATTTATGCTCAAAGGTGAATGGCTCATGCATCCCAAAAGATATTAGTACTCACAACATTACATTACATCCAAGAAAGGTTATGAACTACATGTTGTAAAACAGAAACCAAGACGACTATCATGTGTTCACTCAGTTAAGCCTTGCAGAAAGTGACAAGGATATGGACATATGGTATTGCATGGAATACAAGTTTTTAGAGACAAACATATGACCCATAGAACGTAGAAGTAATTAATTATGTTAATGTGTCATACTTTCCGAGCAACTAATGCATAGCAAACATATATGTCAAGAACGAAATTTGAACGAAGTTAGCGACAACCAGCCTATAGAACATACCCTTTCAATGCAACTTTAATGCTTTTAAGGTGCGTCCAGGCAGCAGTAGGCACCTCCCATACCATGCTGAAGTCGTCATCAGGGCGGACAGATTTTGACCTTCCAGCTAGATCTCTCACATGACCATAGCTAGGTAATACTTCATACATGTCCCCAAGGTATTTCTGAATAACTTTTGCTTTTGTAGCTGATTCAACAACAACTACTGATTTAGCTACTGGGGGGTAAAGAGGTACAAGTGGCCTCCTCTCGCTACCAGAACTATCAACAGTGGTCTTCATGCAATTCTTGGCTTCAGCGGCTGCAATAGCAGCTGACTCCTTTGCTTTCACAGGTTTCTTCGATCTGGTTACTGTTTTTTTCTCTTTGGAACTACCAACCCCTTTCTTTGGTTTAGATGCGTCAACCTTCTTTTCTTCTTGCATCACACTAGCTTTCTCAGTTGTCTTCGCAGCTGTTTTACTAGTTTTAGCAGAAGTGCTCTTCTTCTTGGTAGAAACTTTCTTTTCTTTCACATCTGCACTAACTTCTTTTTTGCTGCCTCTAGAATTCTTCTTCTTCGCAATGTCCTTTTTAGTATCTGTACCACTCTCGCTGCACTTGCTAGTGGATGTGGAAGCCTCATCAGCGATGGTGCTACACGCAGCTAGTGTGCTTTTACGTCTCTCAGATCTATGGACGTAACTATGGGCAGCACTCCCATCTTCCCTATTTATATTTGGATGGCTAAATGAGCTCTTATTTCTAATGAGAAGCCTTAACTTTTTACCATATGCAGTCGAGAAGAGCCGTGAATTAACACTACTGGTAGCCTTTAAAGCAACTCCACGGATAGCTGCTGTCCTGGAACTTACAGAACTGTGGTACCCCGAGAGCCCAGTAGTCAAAAAGGCACTGCTTCTGAGCTGTAGGGCGAGCTGAGAGCTGTTTCTTAGAGACATTTTCCTCGTTGCACTATTCCGTACTGTGACTCCACACATTTGACAATGACGGAAAGGCGAATAAGGCATGAAGGAGCATGAGTATCTCTGGGAAGTCCCAAAGTGAAGCTGCAAAGGTAACACATACACAATACTTAGAGAGCATGCATAAAAATCCGTGTTTGATCATGCTTATTGGACAGAATCATGCCAAAAAAAACTGTCAAAGAAAAGCATGGTGCAAGGGGAAAAGCATTGTCGTTCTATCAGTGTCATATTAATCTTAGTCGTGTCAACAAAAACGAATGACGCTACAGAAGAAGCAGTGGTCTAACTAGAGCAGTATAAAACTAAAGCGTTGTGTGTTTCGATACAGTGATCCAACACAGGGTGTGTGGGTAAAGCATGTCTTTTTCTCGCAACATGAATGCCGGCGTACTAACATGACATTACACGGTCAAATGAACTACGGACAATGAACAACCACCACTGGCATTGTGCCGCTAAGGAGCCAACAATGCAAATTGCTCCAATTATTTACTTTTTCTAGACGAAGGCATGCAGCAAAACTGGTCACACAGGCAAAACGTCGAACACCCATCGCTCACCCGCCAACGCCCCGTCAGACGGAGAAGCGTGCTGGTAGTAACGAGCAGGAGGGGAATGGAAATGAGTTAATTACCATGGCCGGCGCCGGCGGCAGCGGCTTGGTGGCGAGGGTGAGGGCGCGGTGCGCGTAGCCGTGCGGGAGGAGGCGGCGGAGCTGGAGCGCCATTGAGAGGGGCGGGGGCGGCGCTCAGGCGAGGAGGAGCATGGGCGGCTGGCTGGCTGAGGGGGTCTAGCTAGGGTTTTAGGTGGGAGTGGATAGGAGGGTGAGGGGGGGGGGGGGGGGGGGAGGCGGCGGCGGCTTCCAGTCCCAATGGCCGCGGAAGCCTCTTCTCTTCAATCAGGAGCGCTTCTCCCTCGGGCCCTCCCACAGCGCGAGCCACGCCACCATTTCTTTCTCTTCGGCTCTGGCGCCTCGTGGCTGTCCTGGTCCTCTCTTGGTCTTGGGCCCGCGGGCAGCCGCCAGCGGGTTAATGCCTGTGTGTGTGTGTGGTGGTACGGGCGATAGAGAACGTGCGTGCTCTCCAAGGCCCAATATTTCCGCAGCTTCCGGACGGAGCACCTAACTAATGAACGCTCCTTCGTGAACCTTTGAAGGATCAGCTCATACACATCGTTTACTAAAGAAAACGGGTCTTACGCACTGTTTGAAGATAGACTAGAGAGACCAGAAAAGTTTTTTCATGACCGAGCGTCCCAACGCTAGAGAGACATATGCCGATTAAAAGTAATCAATCAAGTGTTCTTTATTAGCGATCTTTCGATTATATACAAAGATGAAGGGGGGGGGGGGGGGGGGGGGGGCTCCTGGATTAGCTTGCCTGGCGGTGTGTGTGCGTTATGTGTTGTCTTCATACTAAAAACATCAACGTCCTTTGGAGTTGAGACTACCCTCCATTTGTGTGCTAGATTGGCCACTGGTTTGATCTACGAGAAATATTTTACTATTGTTTTACATGAAACGATTGTGTGATTATTGTATACATTATGTACAATGTAAATCGATGTTCATGAGTCAGGTCTCTTAGACTGATGGGTACATGTACTTCGGTTTATTTGGTTAACCAAATAAACCAAACCGATATATTTTGGCTAATAAGGTTTGGTGGCTAGTTTGTGTGGTTATTTTGGTTGTCTTTCTCCAAAATCAAAATTATTAAAAACCGAATAAACTGAACCGTATAAACCATATTAACCGAACGCCCAGCCCTAATTCTCGGTATATATCTAATACATTTTTCTAATAGTTGTCAAATACAAGATTAATATTTATTGAATACTCCCTCCGTCCACGAATAAGTGTACATCTAGCTTTTGTTTCAAGTCAAAGATTTAAAATTTTGACCAACTTTATAGAAAAGAATAGTAGCATATATGACATCAAATTGATATATTATGAAAGTACATTTCAAAACGAATCTAGCGATACTAATTTAGTGTCATAAATGCTGCTACATTTTTCTATAAAATTGGTCAAAGTTTTAAAACTTTGACTTAGGACAAAACCTAGATGTACATTTATTCATGGACGGAGGGAGTACATGGTCAACATTTTTACTATAAACATTTAACATTTTTCAAATGCTTGAGTAACATTTTTCAGATAACATATCTACATTTTTAATACATGATCAACATTTATTTAGAATATTCAAAAGTATAAACGAAAGTTAAAAATTGAAAACAAAAAATATGCCAGGAAGAGCTTATAAGTGTATTTCAACAACAACAACAAAGCCTTTAGTATCAACAAGTTGGGGTAGGCTAGAGGTGGAACCCATAAGATCTCGCGACCAACGATAACAAAGCTTATGAGTGTATTAGTTACAGCTAATTTAGCATCTAGATTAAATCAAAATGACAGGAAGGTCTTCGTGCATGTCCTCAATTTTAATTATTTTTGGTCCATCAAGTAGTTGGTGGAATGAATGATGTATGGCAATATAATCATTATTATGCTCTTATAATCTGCTGCGTGCTACTACTTCGGACAAGAAGTGGAAATTCTGCTGTGTGCTACTACTTCGGAGAAGAAGTGGAAATTTTACACAATGCCTGTGTGTTTAACTTATTTTTTTCTTTTAATAAAATAGTACTATATGTTTCCTCTTTAAAGCAGATTAATATGTGCTGTTATGTTATGCTTCAAATTCAAGTACATAAAGAAAGGTTAACTTCTGACGAGCGACCGGTACGAGGCACATCGCCGGTAGGCCTGTCACTTGCTGAAATCTTAAAAAAAATCTATATTTGGAAACTGAGGGAGTAGTTGGCGCGAGCCCGTGTGCGAAGGTGAAAACTTTGGCGCGCATTCTCTTCTGTGCGTGTGCCTGAACGAAAGAGGAAGAGAAGAAGAAGAAGAAAAGAACACCCAATCTCATCTTCCCCTTCCAGTGACAAACAACTATTCCCAAATTATGGAGGAACGTGACTCTTCTATTACTCATATACGTCGTAGTGGCAATAATGCTAGTCATTCCATGGCAAACTTTGGTAGGGCGGCTTCTACTCTGTTCGTTTCTTCAAGGAGAACAATTCATCCCCCCTTTGGCCCCCGCGTCGCTTCGCTCGGGGCGACTCGGGTGGCGACGAAAACCCTAACCGTCGGCCCCCCGTTCCCCTCCTCCTGCCCCCTCGCCGCCGCCCGAGGAGGCCTCCGGCGAAGCCCGCGTGGTCGCCCAGGACGGCGGCGGTGAGGATCTGGCTGCTTCGCTCCTCGCGGAGGGCTCAGGGCGCCGAGGCAGCGGCCTCGGGTGGTGCGGCGGCGCCGTTTCTGCGGCGAGCGGCGTCGCGGGTGTTGCCCCTCGTCTTCTTGGTCGCGAGGGCGGCGAGTGACGGCGGGCGCTGACGCCGGTCGCAGCGGGGGCGCGGCCCCCCTGTTCGCGCCTGGACCTGAAGGCAGCTTCCACTCCCCCTCAGCGTGCTCCTCCTCGCCGGATCTGGTCGCCGGCGGCCTCTGGACGCCGGATCCGTGGCTGGTGGGGTTGCTTGGAGCTGCGGAGCTGGACCGGGAGAAATCCTTGGCTGGTTCTCCGGCCACGGCATCGGCGACACAGGCAGGTGCCGTTTTCCTCCTCGGAGGCTTTGTCGAGGTTCGTTCCCTCTCCCTCCTGCTCCATGACCCGGGTGAAAACCCTTGTCTTCTCAAAGACTGGACGGCAACGGCGCAACGTGCGTCGCCACCTTCTTGAAGGTGTCGTCTTGGGCATGGTAGGAGTGTGCAGAGTGCTGTGAGGTGGGTGTCGGGTTGGCTGCGTCAGCAGCGAGGGAGGTGAAGCTTGGTGCTCTGTTTATGTAGCAGTGATGCTCTGCTTTGGCTTGCTCGCCGGATCCTTACTTGCTTGCTCGCCGGTTGGCGCCATTCTTGGGCAGGGAGGGGATAGGGCTCCTCTCTTCTGCTAGCAGCAACTTGATGCGGTGGCTTGAGCATGGAGCCTATCCATTCGGGCTTGATCTGCTTCCTGTAAGGTTGCTTCATCTTACCCGCTGTTCGTTTGTTCAGTGTCAGTGCCTTTGTGCAGTTTTCCCCCTTGGTGGTTGTAGCGGTGACCTGCGGTGTGGCAATTCGTCTGATTCCTCGTGCAGCGCTGTGTCGGGTTGAGAATCTCCCATGGTGCCCGGCATCGTGTCCTATCCTAGCTCTAGGGTGAGCTTCTCCATATTCCAGCGGTCCGGCGCCTTTCGAGCCAAGGCGAGGGGCAGGGGACCCCTCTGGATTTGGAGAGGAGTGGATCGAACAAGGTGTCACCTTTCGGTGTAGATGAGGACGTGACCATCGCTGGACTTTGTCTCAGTATGAAGAACCCCTCCGGTTTGCTCAGCTTGATCTACTTCACTTGGTGGACGCCATCGACTTCTAGCTAGTGCTTAATTTGCTTATCCCTATAGGGCTTAGTCTTTGGTGCTTGTAAGCTGCTTCGGCAACACTATGTATCTGCTGCTTTTTTCTGTTCTTGTTTGCGGCTTTTCGCAGTTGTTTAGTGGTTGTTACGATGGCCTTGTGTAATCCCTGGCCGGTTGATGGCTTTGTTAATTCAAAGTCGGGCTCCCCCTTGAGCCTTCGTTCTAAAAAAACTTTGGTAGGGCTAATGGCCGAACTATAGTTTGGTTAGGGTCCGGCCAGAGGAAGTCCTTAATGTTGCTTTACGAGATTGTACTCCCTAATTTTTGAGTAATAAAGAATTATTTCGCAAAAAAAAAAAAAACCATTCCCAAATCCCTAGCCGCCGTCCAATCGACCAGGTTCCCCGCCTTCTTCCTCCCATGTCGCGACCCGGATAAGAGGAAGGAGGTCACGCGCCCAGCACGCAGATTCAGATTTATTGCCAGTTCGTTTTGATTGTAATCTTGGCGTATCTTAACCAGTTCGGTTGTTCCTCCCGCCTTCACGGCTTCGCCAATGCCCGCCTCTTCTCCGTCTCCCGTGGGCAACGACGACGGGCCGTCGCTGACCGCGTCGGCGATCGTCGCTCCAGCCGTGTCCGGGTCGCACGTCGTCAAGGTAGACGGCTACTCCCGCACCAAGGGGCTTGGCAACGGCAAACGCATCAACTCCGAGACTTTCACCATCGGAGGCCACCGATGGTGTGTGCACTACTACCCTGACGGCGTTGTCTCAGACGACGCCGATTGGATATCCATTTTCCTGTTCTCTGACCGAAGTGATGGTACTGAAGTCAAAGCAGAGTTCAAGATAAGTTTGCTTGACCAAGATAGGCAGCCAGTGCCGCAGTACAGTTTCAGCGCCCTGATACGCACCTTCTCCAGCAAAGAAGCTGCATGGGGCTTCGGTCATTTCATCAAAAGAAAAGACTTGGATGAATCCCCTTACCTCAAGGATGATGTTTTCAGCATCAGGTCCGATGTCACCGTGTTAAAGGAGATCTTCACCGAGCCAATCCTGCCGTCTATGGTGGTGCCGGTGCCACCGTCCGACATGCACCAGCATTTTGGACAGCTGCTCTTGGCCGGCGAGGTGGCCGATGTCACTTTCGAGGTCGGTGCGGAGACATTCGCTGCACACAGGTGCATACTCGCAGCTCGGTCGTCGGTCTTCAAGGCGGAGCTGCTTGGTACCATGAAGGAGAAGACCGCAACTCACATACGTATCGACGATATGGAACCCAAGGTGTTCAAGGCTTTACTCCACTTCATCTACACCGACTCGCTGCCCGTGATGAACGAGGGCGATGAGGCAGCGTTTGCTCAGCATTTGCTGGTAGCGGCAGACAGGTATGACATGGAAAGGCTGAAGGTGATCTGCGAGGGGAAGCTGTGCGATCACATCTGCAAGAGCACGGCGGCGACAACGCTGGCACTGGCTGAGCAGCATGGTTGTGGTGCTCTGAAGAAGGCGTGCTTCAAGTTCCTGATGTCTCCAGGTAACCTGAAGGCAGTCATGGCGTCTGATGGATACGAGCACCTGAGGAGCAGTTGCCCAGGTGTTATGGACGAACTGGTGGCCATGCTTGCTCCTTGACCTCTTTGAGTTTAAACTCACCAGATCTGGTTATTTATCCTGCTATTTCTATTTTCAGAAGTGATGATATCCCACTACTGTAAAAAAACAAGGGTACTAGCATTGATGCATCTGTTTGAGCTCAGTTGTCATTTCTAGACATCTGAAAACGGTGAAAATCTTCTGTTTAATCTGAAGACATCATTTTCCGAGTTCTGAAAAACTAGAGGGGATTCTAGAAATCCTAAGGAAAAACCTCAATTTTAAGTTAGCAGCTTGTACAATCTATTCTAGTTAGAGTTTTAAATTTACGGTGGTTACAACATGGTGCATGTTGTTTAATTCAAATGTGAAGTCATAGTTCGTAATTGCACTGCTTCAATCAGAATCGTCCAGAGTTCTTTTTTGCAAAAGAATTGTCCGGAGTTGACATGCTTGCTGCTAGAATAAATAGAGGGTAATAAGATTACAGTCAAAAAACTGGTGATGAATCATTACAGTTATCTTCACTCAGCTGATCCATCTGGTCCCAGAACTTTGCATTTGGGAACGTCCAGAAAAATCTTGCTTCGAGAAATAACGTCCAGGAAAGCTTGATGCTCTATCTTTGTCAAACTAAATCTGCAAGATAATGCTTTCTTGTTGGACTGGTGATAGAGGTGTAAGAAGTAAACCTATGCAAAACAATCTTCAGTGGTACTTGGCTTGATGACGCAGGTAGTTTTTCTGTACTGACTGAACTATACTTCGCAGTGTATCAACAAGTAATTCTGTAGAGTTTTAGAATGTTGTGAAGATACATGTAGATTGCTAATGAGGATGTTCATTGCTGTCCAGGTTCCGAATTCCCACCAGCACTGCCGTGAGCCCGCAACACCCACAGACTCCAAAAGCTTTTTATTATACCCTTCAAAAACCCCAACTAAACATCAGGTCATAAATAGCTCCGCCCCTCATGGACTGTGCCGGCTGGTTCATATGTTTCTTTCGAAAAGGAAGATAACATCCCCGACTGGTTCCTATAGGAATATACTGATAGACCTTGCGGATCGAGTCCTGCTCTGCTCCCCTTCGACGACGGTGGCGCTGTTGCCTCCCCTTCGCCGGTGACACGTTTCCCTTAGCGGAAGCGCGCCGCCGTCGAACGGCGTGGCTGCTGTGCTCTTTGCCCTGGTCGGGGTGGAGTTCTTCTTCTCGAATCCTCGGCATGCCGATGCGATCCGAGATCGAGAGGAACGGCGTGGCCGTGCGGCGGCGCTACTTTTCAGATTTCTTTTCCCTCTTTTCTCTGTTAGGATTAGGGTTCTTGAGGAGGGGGGATCTTTCCATCTCTGTTTTTCTTTGTACCGAAGATCCTATAACCAAACCTGTTTGATACCATTGATAGACCTTGCGGATCGAGTAGGTCAGATAATTGGTGGTCATACCTTCTGCTTGTGGCTCGAGGAGCCCCCGGAGCCGGCCATGATGCCGGTGATGGCAGAGAGTAGTGGTGGCGGTGATTCCCGTCAGCACTGCACTAACCCTAGATCGGTAGGGGACTAGGTGGGATGTACGGCGCTGCGACGAACCTCGTGAGCCGCTGTCCCCCACCTTTTTATATAGTGCATGTGACAGGGGCCCGTCACCCATAGTGGGCTGAGCGCCCTCGATCAGGACGTGGATCTAAGGGCCCGGTGGACCGTTGGGCCCACACGGTGGAGATCATCCTAACATATACATGTATAACAAGATGGCGACTAGCTAGCTAGATGCAGATCATACTTAAATTAATGCACGGCAACTTCGTCGAGCTACTTAATAAAGTGATCAGCATAAGAAATTCAGCCGGACAGCATACGTTAACATTGCATTACTGCTAACCATGTGCATATATACTGTCCATTGAGAGATTAAGGGGTGAGTTTTGTTCAGATTGACCATTGAGTGAGAGGCTGAGAGCTAGCCAATTGCAGATGGGTCTCTCGACCGCTGTGGATTGGTGGGAGGAGTGGCAGCTGCGAATTCTCGTCATCTGCAGCCAATGTGTTCAATGGCTCCTCTACTTCTCCGCCCGCCGGCGTAAGTCTGCCGTCTCTGCCTCCTTCCGACTTTTGATATGGTTAGCATACATAGGCAGCGACGCGGTGGCGATATATGCTCTCGCCGCCCTGTTCAATCGTCACAGGAAGCCGGAAAATTCCAGCTTCACACATGGCAAAAGCGTCCTAGAGGTGGTGTGGGCGCCGGTCCTTCTGATGCACCTGGGCGGACAGGACGGCATAACCGCCTACAACATGGAAGACAACGAGCTATGGAAGCGGCACGTCCTCACGGCCGTCTCTCAGATCACAGTGTCAATCTATGTGTTCTGTAAATCATGGCAGGGCGGCGACAAGAAGTTGTTGCAGGCAGCTATCATGCTCTTCACCCTCGGGGGCATCAGATGCTTAGAGAAGCCATATGCTCTTAGGAGTGCTAGCATTAATAGCCTAGTCAGCGCTTCTGACACTACGACACAAATGGACCATGAGGAATACAGCCGCGGTTAAAGAAAGAGGTAAAAGCACCCTAGGTATCCTAACTTGCACAGAATGTGATGTTTTAGTTTTAGTCCTAAATTTACAAAGTGCAACTTCATCATACCCCAACTTGCAGTGGATGTGATGATTTAGTCCCCGGCCTATCATAGCTCGACAAGTGGCAGCAAGGTGGTTGGACCGGTCATCCCCGCACTTTTTGCAAATAACACCTTGCAGTCTTCTCTAATTAACCCGCAGTATAACCTTTTCAGGAGGGAGCATGGAGGTGGTAAATACCGAAATGGATGTGTGGAAAATGAGCCCACTGATGCATGCAGACGATCGGTGATAAATACACAAAGTATTGAACAAATCAAAGATTGAACCCGGTCGGATCAAAATGTGTGTTGAGAAATAGAGAAGATGAAGTTAATTACATTCTTGGCAGCTGCGCTGAAAGCCTCCCTGTGGGTGATGTCCGGATTGTTGGCCTTGATACGCTGAATCTCGTCTCTGCATACGTACATTGGAAATCATGCATCATGCATACGAATTTTGCCAGAGAGAAGATTCAAGCTAAAACGGGGAACTAGAATGAACCACTGATCACTCACTTGATGAATCGGCTATATGCCGAGGGAACTCTCTGCCGCTTCTCTGGATCTGCAGAAAATCACGGCAAGCAGCATGAAATTAAGGACATAAACTTGGCAGCTCCAACACGGATCAAGGAGAAAAATCAGACAAGTACAACCTGTTGGCCGTTTGGTACTCCTACAGTCGTATATATGCGGAACCTACAGAACTGATTATGTTTCTCATTCCTAATGCCCTCTGCATTTATTTAGTTTAGTTCTCCTATGCCTATAGTATCACACACTGTGCATATGTTAACGTTGGAGTTTGGGGAAAAAATTCCTCCACGGACAAAAGGTACTATTGGGCCCGGGAGCAAATTATTCAACAGGTCTCTTCCACTCGAAAACTCCATTGACCGTCCAGAAAGAATCCTTAAAAGAGAGACAGCACGCATAAAGAGGGAGCCAACGACCCAAAGAGATGTATACTGCTCGAATTTGGTTAGCAGTACAGCGTGCACTGCTCGTTCAACACGAGCGGTATATGTAATTTGAGTGCAATTTGGGGATATTAATTTTCAGTCAATCAGACAGATTAAGGCTACCCTTTTCATCTGGTTTCGCCGTCCGCATGCATCCTCTTCTTCCGCAAGCCCATCTCCCGTCCCTTCATCGGGCAGCTTGGCTCGTAGACCAGGCGCTCGGCATCATGCCATAGGTCTCGCCGACGTCTCACCGTTGTGGCATTGTCCTCTTCCTTGCTAGGCCATATGTGAAGCAATGGCTTATGCTGCTCATGGTGGCCTGGTTCATGGCGGTGGTGGCGAAACCACCGGACACCACTGGCGAACTGTCCGCCATTGACAAGAAGGTCGTACAGAAATACGTAATTCTCGCCGCGGCTCCCAGGCAGCAGGGTGTAGACGACAAAGGCTCACGGTCATGGACAGTTTAGTGTTCACCTTTGTAGAGTTGGCCATATCCAATGCAAATTCATGTTTTAAATTGTATATTGGTTCAAGCTGTTGCCTATTCCAGTGATGGCTCGGTTATTTCCTAGCATCTGAAGAAAGTTTTAACGTCACTCAGTTTCTAAGATGCAATCATACTAGATACAGCCAAGCATGGATAACTGAACTTCTATTCTATAACAAGGCAGCAGACGGTCGAGGCCTGCCGCAAGGTCACGGGTGCGCGAGCCTGAAGGTCTACAAGAGGAGCATGGCGAGAGTTAGATGGACGAAGCGAACTAACGCAACGACATCGGCAGCAAGAGCGGCCGAGGGCAGTTGGACGACCGGTTGGGCGTGCAATATTGAGGACGGCGCGTTGGAGTAGAGGTGGAGCTTGGCTGCCTAGGGCGACGGCGGGAGGTGAGATTGCCCTGCAGCAGCGTTTCCTCTCGACAGCAATGACAGATACAAACAAATAGTTTGTTAATTAGAGAAGACTTCAGGGTGTTATTTGCAAAAGTGCAGGCGCTGACCAGTCCAACCACCTGGCTGCCACTTGTTGAGCTATGATAGACCGGTGACTAAATCATCACATCCACTTCAAGTTGAGGTATGGTGGAGTTGCATTTTGCAAGTTTAGAACTAAAACATCAGTGCAAGTTAGGGTACCTGGAGTCCTTTTACCTCCTAAAGAAATGGGTATGGGCTCTTCAGGTAGTAGGATCAGGATGCGGTGAAGACCTTGGGTGGAGCATGAAGAGACCGTTTGATGAGAGTGTCCTTCTCGCACATCGCAGCGGACTTGTGCTTCTATAAAATGGGTATCATGCATGAGGCAGACGCGGAGTAATTGCGCTCAAGCTCAAATGAGCTCATTATCTACGTCGTCAGTTAGCGCTCGTGGATCTGTGCCAGAGTTCTATACGCGCGCAGGCGGTTCGCGAGAAAATCGAGCGCTGTAGCGAAATACGTATGCGGCAGCGCTGGGTGGTGGGCCATTACCGCGGGGCAGGGTTGACGGATCTGAGGATAGTGCGGACGGCCGTCGGTCTCGCGTGGTGAGCCGTGTGGATCAGAACCCGCGTCCCCGTCTGATCCGTGGACCAGGAAATTGGCTTTCCGTGTAGTGATGGCAGCAGAAACGAATTGAGGGCAGGACCGAGATTCTTCTCGGCTACGGCGTGTGTCATTTGGAAGCTGAAGACCCGGGGACGGAGGCAACTGGCGTCGCCGGCGAGCCGCCATGGAGTTTCTGGTGCAACTAATTAGCAGGTGCGTGGATCTTCGCTTTTTCCAAGGATGCTGCCTCCATTTTGTAGCCCTCTTGTTAGCTGATCCAGAGATGGATTTGTTGCAAGATTCAGATTTAGTCTGCTTGAGGAGGTAGGGGAGCCGGTTCCTGTGGTTGTCAATGTCTTTGCCGTGGCGGATCTGCAAGTGGCATTGCAGGCGGAGCGGGAGGCAGCGCAACAGCGGTGGACAGCGGCGAAGCACAAATCTTCTTGGCAAAGGAGGCGGCGGCGAACAGAAGGGAGAGCTCGCCACCAAGGTCGGAGCTGTCGACGGGGAAGATGAATCCCCAAGCACCGGGGTGGAACAAAAGGTTGGTGAAGTAGAAACTTTGCCTTCCATCCGATATTCTGTGACTTAGAAAATGGAAGTAGAAATGACTGAATATATCATGCAGTTAGAGCAAGTGCGGGTTGTTGTTTGCATTAATAAATTTCATGCTGTATGTGCCTGTGTTTGCACACTGATTTGTTCTCTGCATTCACAAAATCCAGGCGCCTGTAGTCTCTGAAAGTACGGATGCAGGCTAATTACTCTCTGTAGTGAAAAGATTTCTGATTTATGTACTGATGGTTGCAGACTGTTTGCTCCCTGTATTTAGATATTTTTTACCATACGAGAGCCTATGTTTTCAGGCTGGTTGATCTCTGCAGTAAGGAAATTACTAAATTATGTACTGGTGTTTGCAGTATGTTTGGTGTATGCATTTTGAAAATTCATAGATATGTGCCTGTGTTGGTAGGCTGATTGCTCCCTGTGATTAGAAAAAATCATGCTATATTTGCCTTTGTTTTGTATGTTGATGATTGCTTTATAGGTAAGATCGATGAACAAAATCCATCTTCTTACTCTGTATATATATGCATATTATTTATTTACTAAAGGTGGAGAGGCGTCCCAATGATAGCCACAACAAGTTCAGGAAGAATCTTGGAGCATCTTCTGTCAAGGATTTGAACTTTTGAAGCCATCTCTGTTCTCTTTCGGCTCCGCTTGATGGATGACCAAAAGTAGCTTTATATCCCCATGAAAGTCTCGAATGTTCCAGTAAGTATTGTTCATGTACATTATGAAAATGCTATTCGGCTGAGTCATGTTTTTATTCTGTCAAATGATGATTTTTTTAGTATAGTTGACAGTAAAAAGTTTAAACCCATTAGAGATTATTAAACAAATGTTCATTTGAAAACAGATTGTGAGGGTTTGATTGAGATATGGAAAAGCCACAAGAAGAATCGTGCTTCTGTTCTACCTAATTCTCCTTGAAATCCAAGAGCTCAGTGGTTCTTTTTTTATTTTCCAGTTCAGCTTTGTAAGGCCTGAGTTAAATTTAGCTGCACATTTAACTGCCAAACATGCTTCTAGCTCCTTGCCGGAGTGTGCGCGGTTCTACTAGGTCCCGGCATCTCTGAACAATTGTATACAGTATGAACTTGCTGTTGTTGGTCAAGTAATATAAGCTATTGCTTCCCCCAAAAAAACACAGTTGGCTTGCAGGGTAAAGACACCATGCCCGTCGCACGTGACTGCCTTTTGTTTCTGAACAATCATAGGTGCAGCACAGCCTTGCAGGACACTGTGCCTGTCACGCGTGACTGCCTAAAAGCCATGAGGAGTTTTGCATAGAACCCTACAGAGAATGTGATTGTACCACAGTAGATAGAAGTTTCGACTCCCTCGGAGAGGCGTACAATTTTTACAACATATATTCATGGGAGAAAGATTTTGGCATAAGGTATTGGAAGAGCAGATTGAGTGTAGAGAGGACATATTGCATGCAGGATATCGTCTGCGGATGCTTGGTGAGTACCATGAAAATGTGTCCCCGTATGGTTTGAAACTTTGTTCAGTTTTATCAATAAACTGTCCTATTCCTGAAATGTAAGCCATCGATTTTATCTGTGTGAATCAGATTCCAGTCAAACATATAGTGAAGAGGTGGACAAAGGAAGCCTACTGCCAGCACACCTGGCCCATTATCATAAGGATCAAATGTATAGGAATCCATTCTCGTATTGACACATCAGAATGTACATGCAGAGGTAGCTGAATGTGATTTGGACTGCAGAGAAGGGAAAGTTGTGAGTGCGGATCTGAACTGTTCATTATGTAATTCGAGATACAGTTTTTAGAGTCGTAACTGACGATGATCCATTTCACATGTATTGTTTTGGTGTTGTATTGATCTGCTGTTGTTGCACCGTTGAGCTCCTATGCATGTACTCTCCAAGGGAATGCTATGTGGTTTGTTTTCATGATCTCTGTGTGTGGGCAATCTGAGAGGTGATGAGGTGCACAGGTCCTTCTGTGGATTACTGAAGATTGTTTGTGCTGCCGCATTTTGGTCTGCTTTTGCGATGTCTGCATGGAAAACAATTGTGAAGTGAAATTGTTTTTCATGCTGCAGAATTGGGAGTTACTGAATTTGGATTTGGGTGCAGAGGAATTATTTGTGTACACCGCACTTGACACTTCCAGAGTTTGCCAATGTGTACAGGCAAGAACAGGTGGGAGTAAATGGGCCGATGAAGACGGCGTCCGTTGGTTCAGAACGGTAGGGTAACGGCCTGTATCGTTAAGAAGCGTCCAAGCCGGTAGACGGGTAGCGGAGACGTCACATTAATGCTGGTCGGTAGGTGGGCCACGCCATGCATATATTATTTCGAATACACTGCCGTATATCTGGTGCAATGCGAATCTGGAAGTGCTTGGACGGGAAGGATAACGAGACCATCTCAGCTCGGGCTCATAATAGGACTTCCCGCATGAGGCACCGTTCAATATGATGAAGAGATTTCTAGGAATGCGGAATGCCCTACCTGGTGTACAAAATCAGTGTATCATGCAGGCGCAATGGGATGCAGAGAAATATCCAACTACATGATGTACCTACTGCGTGCAAAGCCAGAGATGTTAATGACGGGCACAAGGCGGAATCTGTTCATAGCCGCTTACAACAAACTCAAGGAAACCCGTGCTGCCCAAAACCACCGCTGGAGCAACGAGTGCGGGGGCGACCCATGGCCATGGGCCTGCGAAGGTTCTTGCACCGCTGCATGAATTCAAAAGAAGAAAATGAGCAACAAATGCTGGAGGAAAAATCAGTTGCAGAGAGAACAAGTGAACTTTCTCTACATTTTACAGCGACATTTCAGATATGCTATGTCTAGCTGGTCGGAATGCAAAGAACAAGTGAACTTTCTCTACATTTTACAGCGACATTGTACAAGTGGTTGAAATGATGTATGGCAACCGAACTTTCTGTACATTTTACAGCGGACACCGGTGATTTCTATGTCGAAATGAAACCGAAATTGTGTCGCCGTCGTAAATTTTGCGCGAACTGCTTCATGGATCCTCTGTAGATCTTCAGTCAGGCTCCGAGCTCGCGAAGCTCCCGCGCCAGCTCCTCCACCTCCCGCCACGAGCTGCCGCCTTCGCGCACCGCGGCCGCCGCCTCCTCGGCCAGCTCCTTGGCCCGCGTGGCCACCTCGGTCCACTCCTGCCCCTTCTCCACGACGGTCGACTCGAGCACGCGCACCAGCTCGTCGGCGCACGGCGCCGTGGCGACGCCGCCCCAGCAGAGCGGCACGGCGGCGCGCAGCTCGTCCACGAGAAGCCGCGCGTTCACGAACTGGTCGGACGTCATCGGCCACGCCAGGATGGTCACCCCGGCCGCCGCGGACTCCAGCACCGAGTTCCACCCGCAGTGCGTCACGAACCAGCCCACCGCCCGGTGCCGCAGCGCGGCCACCTGCGGCGCCCACCCGCGGATCACCGTGCCCCTGCCGCCCGCCGCCGCGCGCTCCTCGAACCCGCCCGGGAGCGTCACCGCCGGCCCGACCGCCCACACGAACGCCGCGCCGGTCTTCTCCAGGGCGGTGGCCAGGGCCGCCGCGTGAGCCGGCTGCAGCACCGCCATGCTCCCGAAGCTGATGTACACGACGGACTTGTCCTCGAACTTGTCGAGCCAGGCGCACAGGTCGGCCGCGGCCACCGCCGTCTCGCCGCCGCGGTTGCCCGCAGCGTCGGCCTCCGGCGCCAGCGGACCCACCGCGCGCACGCGCCGGAAGCCCAGGTCGGCGAGAGGCGCCTCCAGGTACCGCCCCTCGAGCCGCCGGAACGTGTTCGACACGAACGCTGAGCAATCCAGGTTCCAGAGGAAGTTCCTCCTGACCCCCTCCGTAACCTCGTCGCCCTCCTTGTACGTTCGGTAGAGCAAGCTGAGCTGCCGCCACGGGTACGCCGGGGCGCCCGGGAGATCCGGGAAGGCGATCGGGCACTCCTCGTCGCTCTCGTTCTCGCGCCTGGGCAGCCGGCGCAGGAGCGAGTGGAGCACGGCGGTGGCGTAAGCAGCAGACGACGAGAACGCGACGCGAGGGAGGCCGAGCTCGGCGGCGAGCGGCTGCATCCACCCGCAGAAGAAGTCGGAGAGTACGGCGACGACGCGGTCGGGGGTGCCCGAGCGGGCGCGCACCCAGGAGCCGAGCGGGGCGCGGAGCCCCGCGAAGGCGACGATGAGCGCGCCGAAGAGCACGGGCGGGCACCCCTTGGCGCTCTCGACGCCGGCGGGGAAGGCCGGGTGGGAGGGGAAGGGGAGGGTGAGCGCGCGGACGGCGCCGCCCGGGTGCGCGGCGAGGAGGGGCGCGAGGAGCGGGGCGGTGCCGGGCGTGGCGACGACGGTGAGGCGGAGCCCGCGGGCGGCGAGGAGGCCGACCAGGTCGAGCAGCGGGATCGTGTGGCCCTGCGCCGGGTACGGGACGACCAGGACGTGGGGCGCCGGAGCGGTGGAGCTATCGGTGGTGGCGCCGGCGGCCATTGCTATGGTGGCAGTGGTGGTGGTGTCGCGGTGAATTGCGACCTGGGGTGGGGTGCGACGTCTGCGGTGTTTGGTCGCACTTCTCCCTCTCTCAAAAAAAGTCTAGGTCCAATCTCGGCCGAAATATTGTACTTAATCCTTTTTTTCACGACTTTGTACTCCAACGGCTCCATGCAAAGACATGGTTGGGCAGAATTGACAAATTTAATCTAAGGACGAAATCAAATCACAGAATAAACTGTTCGTGAAACTATTTCACGCGGCTGACCTTTTTGTGTGACGCCCGACACGAAGTCGCCACACTACACTGTGCAACGCCTCACAGATAGGCGCTACACGTCTGGCCAGCGTGACACCCGTGTGATCCGAAAATTACTAAGTCAGTGTGCAGTGCCTGAGAGCTAGGCGCCACATTATACAGTGTAGCGCCTAGCTCCTAGGCGTTGCACTAGTGGTTGCTTCATTTTGTAGTGCAACCGCTAGTGCAGCGCCTGAGAGCTAGGCGCCACACTATACAGTGCAGCGCCTAGCTCTTAGGCTCTGCACAATGACTTAGCAATTTTTAGACAGTCTGGGGTGCAACGCTGGCCAGGCGTGTAGCGCCTATCTGTGAGGCGTTGCACGGTGTAGTGTGGCGTCTTCGTGTCGGGCGTCACACAAAAAGGTCAGCCGCGTGAAATAGTTTCACGGACAGTTCATTCTGTGATTTGATTTCGTCCACAGGTCAATTTTGTCAAATTTGCCACATGGTTGGCCCCCTCCGGGTGGGCTTTTGCTAGTCCTGGTCATGGGAAGCCCGGCCCGGCCCGGCCCGACGCTGCTTCCGGGCCAAGCTCGAGCCTAGATTTTGAGCCTGATGGCCGGGCCGGGCCCAGGCCAGTTGTTTTTTCACTTTTCTAATGCCTCTCCTCGACCTCGTATCATCAAACGACATATGACACCGAAGGTGCTGCAGGCGACCTGCTGCAAGGGGTGTCAAAGATGTTGTAGGGGGTTGTTGCATGGCGCCGCCGATGCTGAAAGCGGTGGACACCACCATTTCTCGCTATTGCGTGCTAGCTGTGGGTCGCGACGAGAGGCCGTCGAATGTTGCAAGACAATTGCGTTGTCGAGGTGGTGGCCATGATGATGCTCTAGCGGTGGACGCGGAACGACAAATGTTGTTGCAATGAGGCGACGGCTTCCTGCAAGTGGAGAACGGGAGACCGAAGGCTGCTGCTATGTGATGTTACGAGTGGAGCGATGAGACGACGATGGCCATTGTGAGCCAGACGACGAGTGCAACGAGAAGGGTGCAACTTTCATGTGAGTGTTGCTGCATCGGGGAAGAGATACACGATGGATCGAGGGTGTACACATATCACATCTAACGGTTGGGCCGACTGATTTCCCATTCTCTACAGGCAGTTGGTGTCTAGTGCTGACGTCATTATCTCACCTACCTGGCTTTTGGGCCGTTAAAGCTTCGGATTTAGGACCCGAAGGCCACCTTTAGGCGAGAAGTGCTAAGCCGAGAGAGCTCCTATTCGGCGCTGTCAGTGCCAGTTAGGGTTGCTGGCACTCGCACGCGACACGTAGCGGGTTGGTCCAGCAACGTGCTAAAAAATCAAATGCAAAGAAAAAGAGTTGACAAATTCTATGTGAGGTGGGATCCAAACTCACACATCTATATATTAAGAAACAATTCCTTATTTAACACTATTCTAAATTTCGTTTTCTTATTTGATACTGATAAACTTTTCCTTCCCTATCTAACAACGAGTTTAAATTTTATGCCTTTTATAACATTTTTGTTCATTTTAAGCCTAAATAGCATTTGAAAAGACCCTTTTGCCCCTCATGTTATGTGTGTGTGCAGGGCAGTAGCGCACACACGCAGCATCAGTGTGCGAGCAGTAGCACACACGTAGCAGCACATACACACGCACACGCACACACAGCAGCAGCACACACGCACACAACACACTCACAGACAGCAACACACACGCAATAGTAGCAGCAGCACGGATGCACACAGTGTTGGCGCTGCCTCTCGCAACACCTCTTCTTCTTCCTCCGTTGCCTCATACAAGTCTCTTTTTTGCTTTCTCTCTCAACACAAAGAACACGTATGACCAGGGAAACACACCCACACACACTAGCACCAAGGAAGAGGAACAATGGCTTTGCCAAGAGGTCAGCTCCTTGGTTCACACGAGAGACGACCGTCACTCTCGCCCACTATGTGTAATATGCAACATATATAGGGTTGGACTCACGCATGCACCAACTATCCTGCACTCTTGCCCACTAACCCATAACCTGGCCTTAGATAAAAAAAACCCATAACCTGGCCACTAGCTAATCCCTGTCTACATGCATGCCCAAGTCTAGAACTTGTGCAGCATCCCATAACCTTTTTTCCCCTTATGGCCACACAATCTGGCCTGCATGCAATGTGTACAAACGCGATCAAGCACTAACAGACTAACTAACTCACCTTATCTCTAGTGCTCAAGTGACATGCAACACACCCATGATCCACACTTGCATTGTATAACATATAACAAGATTAATCCTAATGCGCAGCACACGGGCACGCAACAGCGCGCACACACGCACACATGCAATAGCAAACCCACATGCAGTAGCACACACGCACACCCGCGGCAGTAGCACACATGTACACGCGCGCACACACGCACACAAACATACTACATGAGGGTAAAATGGTCTTTTCAGGTATCATTCAGGCTTAAAATGGACACAAGTGTTATAAAAGGCATAAAATTTAGACTCGCTGTCAAATAAGGAAGAAATTATTTGTCGATGTCAAATAGGGCATAAAATTTAGACACAATGTTAAATAAGGAATTCTCTCATATATCAACGGGCGTAGCTAGACATTGGCGCAATAACCACTAGACCGAGCTCACTTTGTTGTCTGCTTTGAGGAAGTAGTACTGTTTGGTCCTTTTTTTAGTATCACAATTAATCTCTATTTTTGTAAAAAAAAACAGAGTTGGTGATGATGGTGTGCCCGCCGTCCTGTAATATAGGCTGTCCGATTTATATCTAACGGATAGGAAGAAAACTATGATAATTTTTTAAAAAGATATCCACACTCCTCTCCACATTTGCAAATAAGGCACTCCCTCGTTCATCCTTTTCTCCCACAAGATAAACTACTCATACAAATGCATCTTGATGTTCCGTGCAACGCATGAACATCTTGCTAGTATATATTATATACCCCAGTATAAATTATTTTTTAAAAAGAAAATGTAAAATATAAAAAGAGTTTTTTTTGAAAAAATCCATGAATTTGGGAAAAGTTCAAAAGAATTGAAAAATGTTCATATGAAATAAGAAAGTTTGCGAATTCAGAAAATTTCATGAATTTTAAAGTATTCATACAAAATTTAAAAAATTCATAAAATTCTGAAAACGTTCATGAAACTTGGGGAAAAATTGCTAGCTAAAAGTTCACGCATTTGAAAAACATGTTCAGGATTAAAAATTCACTATTTTGGAAAAAATCATTAATTTGAAAATTATTTCATGAATTTGAAAAAGGTTCACAACTATAAAAAAAATCACGGCTAAAGAAAACACGAATTTGGAAAAAAGTTCGTGGAGAATAAATTTCATGTATTAAGATAAAAAAGTTACTTCCTCCGTCTCATAATATTAAAACATTTTTTACACTACACTAATGTAAAAAACGTTCTTATATTATGGGACGGAAGGAGTAATGAATTTGAGGAAATAAGTTCACAACTGTACACAAATGTTCAAGAATTTGAAAAAGTTCACATATTTGAGATTTTTAAAAAGCAAATTTGAGGAAAAAATTCACAAAAAAATGGAAAAAGTTTGCGAATTTGCAGAAAAGTTCATGGAAAATGAAAAGGTCCACGGACTTGGAATTTTCTTTTGAGTTTTGAAAAAGTTCATGAAAAAGGGCAGTCCGGTGCACATAGCTCTCGCTTGCGCGGGTTGATACGTCTCCGTCGTATCTACTTTCCAAACACTTTTGCCCTTGTTTTAGACTCTAACTTGCATGATTTGAATGGAACTAACCGGGACTGACGCTGTTTTCAGCAGAATTGCCATGGTGTTATTTACGTGCAGAAACAAAAAATTTCGGAATGACCTGAAACTTCATGGAACGTCTTTTTGGAAATAATAAAAAAATCCTTGCAAAAGATGAAGGCCAGGGGGCCCACACCCTAGCCACGAGGGTGGGGGGCTCGCCCCCCTACCTCGTGGGCCCCCTGGAGCTCCTCCGACCTCAACTCCAACTCTATATATTTGGTTTAGGAAAGAAAAAAAATCAAGAAGAATGATTCATCGCGTTTTACGATAAAGAACCACCGCCAAGCCCTAAAACCTCTCGGGAGGGCTGATCTGGAGTCTGTTCGGGGCTCCGGAGAGGGGAATTCGTCGCCATCGTCATCATCAATCTTCCTCCATCACCAATTTCATGATGCTCACCGCCGTGCGTGAGTAATTCCATCGTAGGCTTGCTGGACGGTGATGGGTTGGATGAGATTTATCATATAATCGAGTTAGTTTTGTTAGGGTTTGATCCCTAGTATCCACTATGTTCTGAGATTGATGTTGCTATGACTTTGCTATGCTTAATGCTTGTCACTAGGGCCCGAGTGCCATGATTTTAGATCTGAACCTATTATGTTTTCATCAATATATGAGAGTTCTTGATCCTATCTTGCAAGTCTATAGTCACCTACTATGTGTTATGATCCGGCAACCCTGAAGTGACAATAATCGGAACCACTCCCGGTGATGACCGTAGTTTGAGGAGTTCATGTATTCACTATGTGTTAATGCTTTGGTCCGGTACTCTATGAAAAGGAGGCCTTAATATCTCTTAGTTTCCGCTAGGACCCCGCTGCCACGGGAGGGTAGGACAAAAGACGTCATGCAAGTTCTTTTCCATAAGCACGTATGACTATATTCGGAATACATGCCTACATTACATTGATGAATTGGAGCTAGTTCTGTGTCACCCTAGGTTATGACTGTTACATGATGAACCGCATCCGACATAATTCTCCACCACTGATCCTGTGACGCCCTCGATTCAATCGTACTCTAATCATACACGCAAATGTGTACGACCAAGATCAAGGACTCACGGGAAGATATCACAACACAACTCTAGACAGAAATTAAAATAATACAAGCTTTATATTACAAGCCAGGGGCCTCGAGGGCTCGAATACATAAGCTCGAAAACACAAGAGTTAGCGGAAGCAACAATATCTGAGTATAAACATAAGTTAAACAAGTCTGCCTTAAGAAGGCTAGCACAAAAGCAACAATGATCGAAAAGGCAAGGCCTCCTGCCTGGGAGCCTCCTAACTACTCCTGGTCGTCGGCGGTCTCCACGTAGTAGTAGGCATCGACGGTGGCATCTGGCTCCTGGGCTCCGACATCTGGTTGCATCAACCGGAAAGAAGAAGAAAGGGGGAAAAGGGGTAGCTAAGCAACCGTGAGTACTCACCCAAAGTACTCGCAAGCAAGGATCTACACTACATATGCATTGGTATCAATGAAATGGGTTGTATCTGTGGACTGAACTGCAGCATGCCAGAATAGAGGGGAGAGCCTAGTCCTATCGAAGACTAGCATCTTCAGCATCTTCAGCGGTCTTGCAACATTAGAAGAGTTAAGAGTAGCATAAAGTAAAGTAGTAGTAGTGTTATCAACCTCGGCCAGAGATCCTTTCTCGACTCTCTGCGAGAAAGCATCCCAGAGCCATACTATCCATTCATCATAACCATGTCTCATATCCATTTCTCATCTCAAGTATCTAGTTCTAGTTGTATCGATCAGGATACAACTCCAAGTGTCCGTTACCGTAGGACAGGCTATCGATAGATGTTTTCTTCCCTGGAGGGGTGCACCAACTTACCCACCATGCTCGATTAACTCCGGCCGGACACACTTTCCTGGGTCATGCCCGGCCTCGGCCAAACAATACGCCGCAACCCGACCTAAGCTTAATAGAGAGGCCAGCACGCCGGACTAAACCTATGCCCCTAGGGGTCATGGGCCATCTCCCCGGGAACTCCTGCACGTTGCGTGGGCGGCCGGTGAGCAGACCTAGCTACCTCCTTCAAAAAGGCAGGTGCTTACGCAGTCCAACCCGGCGCGCGCCTCTCAGTCACTGACATCTATTAAGCTTCGGCTGATGTATATGACGCAGAACGCCCATACTATGCCCACGTGATGGTTAGTACTATCAGGCCAGAGGCCCCTCGGATCAAATATCCAAATCATAGTGGATTAGGAGCATGCGGTAACGAGCAGAGACTCACGACCGATGTGACCTCATTGCCCCGTCTCGAGTACTTGCGGCAAGGGCTAAGAATGCCCGGTCACACCTCGTAAGTATCTCGCGGGCACCTTCTAGGTCAACCCGACTCCACATCACTCGCTATTAAGCTCGCGAGGGTACCCCTCAGGGCCGACCCGTCTTTTGTAACATGGCTCAGTGCAAAGTCATAGTAACCATAGTAACTATGTGTCTAACACCAAGGGGAAAACCCAAGGAATCACCCCCGGTGAATTCCACTCGATGTTGTCATCAAGGTAAACGTAAGAGGATCCACCCTCGAGGTTCAAACTTGAGGGGTTGCACGACAGAGCCGTAATGGAAGTGGTTAAGGAGGAAATCACCCTCGATGATCATGACCGAATAGCTACACTACAGAGATCTCATCAGGAGTGATGTATGAGGTTCACCCTCGGCACTCGATAGTAACTCTGTAGTGTCATACAACTAGGGGGTGATGTGCGGTGTCGGGGCCTGGACGTCGATCACGTTGATCGAGTCATCGAACATAAAGCAAGGCAACTGGGACAAGGTGGGGTCACTGATGGATATCTAACCAACCTATACTAAGCAGTTTAGGATAAGCAGGTAAGGTATGAAAGCAGGTAACAACAACAGGCTATGCATCAGAGTAGGATCATACAGAAAGCAGTAGCAGTTCTAATGCAAGCATGAGACGGAAGAAATGGGCGATATTGGAATGCTCAAGGGGGGTTTGCTTGCCTGGAAGCTCTGTTGAAAAGGAGGAAGTGTCGTCGTCGACGTAGTTGATCACAGGGGCATCATCGGTCTCGGGGTCTACCGAAGAGAAGAGGGGGAAGAAACAATGAATATAAAGTAAACAAAGCATCATAAAGCATAACATGACGATAGGCAGAGCTAGGGTTGTCCTAACGTAGTACTACACGTTGCAGACGGAGGGGATAAACATTCGAGGATGAATTCCCGGCGTTAGACGAAATCCCGACAGGTGGAAGAGGGGGAACGGTTCCATGTTCAGCATGATAGGGCATGTGACTGATGAAAGGACCATGTATTTGGATTCGTTGTATTTTTCTGAGCAACTTTCATATAGAAAACATTTTCATCTGAGCTACGAATTATTTTCTATGATTTTTCAAAGATTAAAGCATTTCCAGAAATTATTTAAATTGACAGAAAAGAAAATATGATGTCAGCACGACATGTTGATGAAGGAAATATGCCCTAGGGCAATAATAAAGTTATCATTTATTTCCTTATATCATGATAAATGTTTATTATTCATGCTAGAATTGTATTAACCGAAAACATGATACATGTGTGAATACATAGACAAACAGAGTGTCACTAGTATGCCTCTACTCGACTAGCTTGTTGAAGAAAGATGATTATGTTTCCTAGCCATAGACAAAGAGAATGATGTAATTGACTTGACCCATTCCGTTAGCATAGCACTTGATCGTTTAGTTTGTTGCTATTGCTTGGATCATGACTTATACATGTTCCTATGACTATGAGATTATGCAACTCCCTTTTACCGGAGGAACACTTTGTGTGCTACCAAACGTCACAACGTAACTGGGTGATTATAAAGGTGCTCTACAGGTGTCTCCAAAGGTACTTGTTGGGTTGGCGTATTTCGAGATTAGGATTTGTCACTCTGATTGTCGGAGAGGTATCTTTGGGCCCTCTCGGTAATGCACATCACTCAAGCCTTGCAAGCATTGCAACTAATAAGTTAGTTGCGGGATGATGTATTACAGAACGAGTAAAGAGACTTGCCGGTAATGAGATTGAACTAGGTATTGAGATACCGACGATCGAATCTCGGGAAAGTAACATACCGATGACAAAGGGAACAACGTATGTTGTTATGCGGCCTAACCGATAAAGATCTTCATAGAATATGTAGGAGCCAATATGAGCATCCAGGTTCTGCTATTGGTTATTAACCGGAGACATGTCTCGGTCATGTCTACATAGTTCTCGAACCCGTAGGGTCCGCACGCTTAAAGTTCAGTGACGATCGTAATTAGGGTTTTTGTGTTTTGATGTACCGAAGGTTGTTCGGAGTCCCGAATGTGATCATGGACATGACGAGGAGTCTCGAAATGGTCTAGACATAAAGATTGATATATTGGAAGCCTATATTTGGATATCGGAAACGTTCCGGGTGAAATCGGGATTTTACAGGAGTACCGGGGGGTTACGGGAACCCCCCCGGGGGTTATTGGGCCTACATGGGCCATAAGGGAGAAGAGGAGGGCCGGCCAGGGCCGGCCGCGCGCCCCCTCCCCCTAGTCCGAATAGGACAAGGAAGGGGGGCGCCCCCCTTTCCTCTTTCTCCCTTCCTCCTTCCTTTTCCAACAAGGCAAGAGGGGGGAGTCCTACTCCCGGTTGGAGTAGGACTCCTCCAGGCGCACCCCTAGGGCCGGCCGCACCTCCCCCTCTCCCTCCTTTATATACTGAGGCAAGGGGGCACCCCAGGACACACAAGTTGATCCTCGTGATCGTTCCTTAGCCGTGTGCGGTGCCCCCTTCCACCATATTCCACCTCAGTCATATTGTAGCGGTGCTTAGGCGAAGCCCTGCGTCGGTGAACATCATCACCGTCATCACGCCGTCGTGCTGACGAAACTCTCCCTCAATGTTTTGCTGGATCGAATCTCGAGGGACGTCACCGAGTTGAACGTGTGCAGAACTCGGAGGTGCCGTACGTTCGGTACTTGGATCGGTCGGATCGGGAAGACATACGACTACTTCCTCTATGTTGTGTCAACGCTTCCATTGCCGGTCTACGATGGTATGTAGACAACACTCTCCCCTCTCGTTGCTATGCATCACCATGATCTTGTGTGTGCGTAGGAATTTTTTTGAAATTACTACGTTACCCAACAGTCGCATCCGAGCCAGGTTTTATGCGTAGATGTCATATGCACGAGTAGAACACAAGTGAGTTGTGGGCGATACAAGTCATACTGCTTACCAGCATATCATACTTTGGTTCAGCGGTATTGTTGGATGAAGCGGCCCGGACCGACATTACGCGTACGCTTACGCGAGACTGGTTCTACCGACGTGCTTTGCACACAGGTGGCTAGCGGGTGTCAGTTTCTCCAACTTTAGTTGAACCGAGTGTGTCTACGCCCGGTCCTTGCGAAGGTTAAAACAGCACCAACTTGACAAACTATCGTTGTGGTTTTGATGCGTAGGTAAGAACGGTTCTTGCTCAGCCCGTAGCAGCCACGTAAAACTTGCAACAACAAAGTAGATGACGTCTAACTTATTTTTGCATGGATGTTGTGATGTGATATGGTCAAGACGTGATGAGGTATAAGTTGTTGTATGAGATGATCATGTTTTTTTGAAGTTATCGACAACAGGCAAAAGCCTTATGGTTATCTCTATATTGCATAAGATGCAAGTGCCAAATAATTGCTTTACTTTATCGCTATGCGATAGCAATAGTTGCAAGAGCAATTGTTGGCGAGACAACCATGTGACGACACATTGATATAGATCAAGATTATGGAGATCATGGTGTCATGCCGGTGACGATGGAGATCATGACGATGCTTTGGAGATGGAGATCAAAGGCACAAGATGATGATGGCCATATCATGTCACATATTATGATTGCATGTGATGTTTATCTTTTATACATCTTATTTTGCTTAGTTCGGCGGTAGCTTTATAAGATAATCTCTCACTAAATTATCAAGATATAAGTGTTCTCCCTGAGTATGCACCGTTGTGAAAGTTTTTCGTGCTGAGACACCACGTGATGATCAGGTGTGATAGGCTCTACGTTCAAATACAATGGGTGCAAAACAGTTGCAACGCGGAATACTCAGGTTAAACTTGACTAGCCTAGCATATAACAGATATGTCCTCGGAACACGGAGACCAAAAGGTCGAGCGTGAATCATATAGTAGATATGATCAACATAGTGATGTTCACCATTGAAACTACTCCATCTCACGTGATGATCGAACATGGTTTAGTTGATATGGATCACGTGATCACTTAGAGGATTAGAGGGATGTCTATCTAAGTGGGAGTTCTTAAGTAATATGATTAATTGAACTTAAATTTATCATGAACTTAGTCCTGGTAGTATTAGCATATCTATGTTCTAGATCAATAGCTCGTGTTTAGCTCCCTTGTTTTATTTTTGATATGTTCCTAGAGAAAACTAAGTTGAAAGATGTTAGTAGCAATGATGCGGATTGGATCCGTGATCTAAGGTTTATCCTCATTGCTGCACAGAAGAATTATGTCCTTGATGCACCGCTAGGTGACAGACCTATTGCAGGAGTAGATGCAGATGTTATGAATGTTTGGCTATCTCAATATGATGACTACTTGATAGTTTAGTGCACCATGCTTAACGGCTTATAATCGGGACTTCAATGACATTTTGAATGTCATGGACCATATGAGATGTTCCAGGAGTTGAAGTTAATATTTCAAGCAAATACCCGATGAGGGAGTCCTGGATTAGGGGGTGTTCGGGTAGCCGGACTCCAGGACTATGAAGATACAAGATTCAAGACTTCGTCCCGTGTCCGGATGGGACTTTCCTTGGCATGGAAGGCAAGCTTGGCGATGCGGATATTCAAGATCTCCTACCATTGTAACCGACTTTGTGTAACCCTAACCCTCTCCGGTGTCTATATAAACCGGAGGGTTTTAGTCTGTAGGACAACTTCATCATACAACAATCATACCATAGGCTAGCTTTTAGGGTTTAGCCTCCTTGATCTCGTGGTAGATCTACTCTTGTACTACCCATATCATCAATATTAATCAAGCATGACGTTGGGTTTTACCTCCATCAAGAGATCCCGAACCTGGGTAAAACATCATGTTCCTTGCCTCCTGTTACCATCCGGCCTAGACGCATAGTTCGGGACCCCCTACCCGAGATCTGCCGGTTTTGACACCGACATTGGTGCTTCCATTGAGAGTTCCTCTGTGTCGTCGCTTTTAGGCCCGATGGCTCCTTCGATCATTAACAACGATGCAGTCCATGGTGAGACTTTTCTCCCTGGACAGATCTTCGTCTTCGGCGGCTTCACACTGCGGGCCAATTCGCTTGGCCACCTTGAGCAGATCGAAAGCTACGCCCCTGGCCATCAGGTCAGGTTTGGAAGCCTAAACTACACGATTGACATCCGCGGGGACTTGATCTTCGACGGATTTGAGCCACAGCCAAGCGCGCCGCACTGTCTCGATGGGCATGATATAGCTCTGCCGCCGAACAGCACCTTGGAGGCCGCACACGCATCGGTTCCGACCATTGATTCGGAGCCTACTGCGCCGATCGAGGATAAGCGGTTGGACGCTGCCTCAGGGGCTGCGATCTCAGAGGCGATTAAGCTGAACTCCAGCCCCGCACTCCGCATGGCCCGTGACTCCGAGGAGCCGGATTCCTTTCCGAACTCCGACCCCCCGCGCCCCTGCCGATCGAATCCGATTGGGCGCCGATAATGGAGTTCACCGCCGCAGACATCTTTCAGCACTCGCCCTTCGGCGACGTCCTGAATGCGCTAAAGTCTCTCTCTTTATCAGGAGAGCCCTGGCCGAACTACGGTCAGCAAGGATGGGATTCGGATGATGAAGAAATTCAAAACCCACCCACCACCCACTTCGTAGCCACTGTCGACGACTTAACCGACATGCTCGACTTCGACTCCGAAGACATTGACAGTATGGACGATGATGCAGGAGACAACCAAGAACCAACGCCTATAGGGCATTGGACAACCACCTCATCTCACGATGTGTACATGGTGGATACCCCTAAAGGAAGCAACAACGAGGAAAACGGGGATGGAAAGAGGGATCGATCTCTCGAAAAACAATCAAAGCGTCGGCGTAAACGCTGACGCAAGCCCCGCCTTGATAAAGACCCAACCATAGAGCAGGATGAGCCGGTAGACGACGAGCATGCCTTAGAGCAACCGTCCCAACAGGACAACCCGGATAGAGAAACCGAACATCCCTCCCCCGGCGAAAATGGCATTCGGACGACCCTACGCCGGACAAGCCCACGAAGCAGAAGAACCTCCACAAACGGCTCGTTGCAACCGCACGCAGCCTGAAAAAGCAGAAGCGGAAGCTAAAAACTGCGGAAGATGCACTCAGGATCAGATGGAGTAAAGTAATCAATACCGCAGACAAATACGGCGACAATCGCCGCACTAAAAGCTATCCGAAGAGAAAGCTACTGCCTGAATTCGACGAGGAGGCCTTAGAGCCCTCGCATTCCAAAAGTGAGAAAGCCACACGGTCGGATAGACGACCCCATGGCCAGCATAAAGCGGCAAGCAGCGCCGCACTTAAGCCGGCATGCGACCCACTTAAGGATTCGCATCATGGCCCAGCCAGGTCCATTTACGGGCCAAGAAAGCAAGCTCTCGTAAGCAATGCAATAAAGCCATTATCAGAATCCGGCACACCCAAATACAGGGGTGCCGCACACCCCCTATGTTTCACCGATGAGGTCCTGGATTATGAATTTCCAGCGGGATTCAAACCCGTAAACATAGAGGCATATGATGGAACAACAGACCCTGGAGTCTGGATCGAGGATTATATCCTCCACATACATATGGCTAGAGGAGATGACCTCCACGCCATAAAATACTTACCCCTCAAGCTTAAAGGGCCAGCCCGGCATTGGCTCAAAAGCCTTCCTGAAAACACAATCGGAAGTTGGGAAGAGCTCGAGGACGCTTTCCGAGCAAATTTTCAAGGGACCTATGTCCGCCCTCCGGATGCAGACGATCTTAGTCACATAACTCAACAGCCCGGAGAGTCAGCTCGGCAATTCTGGAATAGATTTCTTACTAAAAAGAATCAGATAGTCGACTGTCCGGACGCTGAAGCCTTAGCGGCTTTCAGGCATAATGTCCGAGACGAATGGCTCGCCAGACACCTCGGCCAAGAAAAGCCAAGAACAATGGCCGCACTAACAAGCCTCATGACCCGCTTTTGCGCAGGAGAGGACAGCTGGTTGGCAAGATGCAGCACCAGTGACCCAAGTACATCCGAAACTAGGGATGGAAACGGAAAACCGCGACGCAATAAGGACCATCGCCGGACTAAGGAAAAAAGTCCGAAGAGCACGGCAGTCAACGCCGGATTCAAAAGCTCACGACAGAATCAGAAAAAGCCGCCCCTCCAAGATAACAGGGACGACCTATCCAACCTAAACAAAATCTTGGATAGGATATGTCAAATACACAGCACTCCCGGAAAGCCTGCTAACCATACCCACAGAGATTGTTGGGTTTTCAAACAATCCGGCAGACTCAACGCCGAACACAAGGGGCTCGACACACCAAGCGAAGACGAGGACGAACCCCAAAAGCAGAGTACCAGGAAACAAAAGAATTTCCCACAAGAAGTAAAAACAGTAAACTTACTCCACATAACAAAACTGTGGCGCCCATAAAGGTACGCGCCCCACGGCCTATCCCAAAGGAATCCCGCCACTGGTTGTCAAAACCAATCATCTTCGATCATCTGGATTATTCTAGAAGTGTCAGGAACCCAGGCTGGACTGCCCTGGTACTCGATCCAATAATTGGCGGACTCCAGTTTTCAAATGTCCTTATGGACGGTGGCAGCGGACTCAACCTGATATATCAGGACTCAATCCGCCACATGGGGATCGACCCAAAAAGAATTCGCCACAGCAAAACCTCCTTTCAAGGAGTAACGCCAGGTCCGGACACCCATTGCATGGGTTTTCTCCGGCTCGAGGTTATTTTCGGCTCTGCCGATAACTTCCGTCGCGAAAAGCTGACTTTCCACATCGTCCCATTCTCAAGTCGCTATCAAGCACTACTGGGACGCGAAGCTTTCGCCCGCTTTAACGCAATACCGCATTATGCATCTCTTACGCTTAAGATGCCCGGTCCACGCGGCATCATCTCCTTAAAGGGGAAGCAGTGAGAACACCTCCCCCAAGCGGAGGATTGTGCGGCCGCTTTAACAGCCCCACAATACAATGGCTTCACCAGCCAGAACATCAGAACAGGTCATTAAGACCACGGACACGGATAGACGAGTCCGGCACAAAAGTATCGTTGATAAAGGCTTAGTGGCCATATACCCCTGCACTAGGGGCTTCACACGTATAAAATAAGAGACAATAAAGCTCAATTTTTCATATTTTACTTTACACTTTGTTTATTTCATATAACTTTTGTTCGGCACGCCCCTTTTTCAACTTAGTTGCTCTCTTTTTACAGATGAACGTCGTGCTGCGCCCGTCCAGGATACGGCACAACGGAGACACAGGCGCAGACGTGCAGTAGGGACCCGTTCCAAGGATTCTTTTCAGATTAAGACCCTGCGTAAACCTTTTTTACTGTCTCTTGTTGATACACATCCCCTGGTTCTATGACCAAGGAGGAGGCTGGCGTCTTGGCATGTGGCCACGTCAGAATTCTTGCGCGTACCTGGACACTAGGGGCTTATACCTCAGAGCGTTACCTCGCCCGCTCTCATAAAGACCGAATACCTTAGGGAGTGTTCGGCGTCGCGAGTTTGGCCTTATATGCATCAGCTCCGAGTCATGATTTTGGTCAAATGTTGGGTTGCCCGGCTCCTGTGTTCGGCCGCCTTACGTTCCGCTCTATCGGCTAAGGCGGCACCAGGAGAACTACTGCGATTGTGCCCTGGTTCGGCCAGGCGAGCACCTCAGTAGAGAAAGCCGAAAACCGACTGTCATGATATGGCGTGAGACTGGTCAACCACTCGATGACTCTCCGGAATCTGTAGGATTCCTCCGCATTAACGAAGGGCCGTTTCCCGGCCAGGCACATACGCGCCCCGAATTCGGGCGAGCGCAGTCGCCACCAGGGGCTACCTAAATAGTCCCATTGTCAAGCTCCTATGGCTAAGTGAAAGTGTTAAAGCATTATAGTCCGGTTGCCTAGCTCGCTGCGCTATCACCTCCTTTGTAGGACCAAGACGTTGGATTAAGTGTGAAAATGCGCCTTCTGCGAGCACCCCCGCACTATGTGCGTGGGGGCTGAAGCCAACGACTGCAATCTTTCAGATTTTGTATATATATCTTAAAACGGCCGCACAGGAGGTGTTCCAAATACTTGAAGGCACAAGTATAAAAGGCTACTACAATTCATCAAAATATTGCTTTATAATTACATATGCTATCAGAACATAGCATCCTTCGAGCACTGCGTCTCTATTACACGAGCGCCTTCAAGGACTTCCTGAAAATAGTGCTCGGAGGGTACTCGGCTTTTGTCCGAATCTCGGGATGCAACAACGGTGGTCTCCATCTCTGCCCAGTATGTCTTGACACGGGCAAGAGCCATCCGTGCGCCCTCTATGCATGCTGACCTCTTCATCGCATTGATACGTGGCACCGCGTCAAGGAATTGCTGCACCAAGCTGAAATAACTCTTCGGCTCCGATCTCCCCGGCCACAGATGACCCATGACGTACTTCATGGCGAGTCCGGACAATCTATTCAGTTCGGCCCATTGAGCCAGACGATCGTCCACTGCCAGTGGACGCTCTGGATTCTGGAACTGCGACCAGAAAAGCCTTTCCACTTCGCGATCTTCTTGATCTCGAAAGTATTCGGTCGCATCAGCAGCACTCGCTGCCAAATCCAGATAGGTGTCCTCCGCACTCCACATCCGGTCCAACGGAGCAAACTTCGGATCGCAAAACTTCCTCCGCAGCATAAAGGGCTTTCCAGCCGCAATCTGTCCGGCCTGACGCAGCTCCTCCTTCGCAGCTCTCATCGCAGAGCGAGCGTCCTTGGCATCAGCAACGGCCTTCTCTAAGTCCGTCTGTCTCGCCCGGTCTTCTTTCTCAAGAAACTTGCAACGGTCAGCAGCACTTTTTAACTTCACGGCCATCACGGCCATCTCCTTCTTGCTTCGGCAGTGAGCAGCCTGTTCGGCTCTCAGCTCTTCAAGGGCCTTCTCGGCAGCCGCATCACTTTTCCTGGCTTGTTCCTTAGCTCGGGCAAGTTCCGCCCGAAGACTCTCCACGGCGGCCGCACCATCTGCGTCAAGCACACACATTGTAAGATACTGGCATAAAGCTCCTCTTACCAGATGCCGCCCGAGGAATTGCATACCTTGAGCCTCATCAAGCCGCTCGTTGACGAGCGCGATGTCGGCATCTGCCACGTCAAGTTGCCGCTTTAGTTCGGCAAAATCATCAGTTCGGCTCGATTCCGGACACTTCGCCACCTGTATACAAAGGCGACATTTTAGACCTGGGATTATGATCCTCTGCGCGCCGTCAATTTTGACAACGCACAGAGTCTCAGGGGCTACTATCTACACAGGGCGCATCTTGTTTATGCGCAACTGACAAAGAAGTACATTATCAAACGTACCTCAAAACCCGTCAGCAAACTTCTGACGGCCTCATGCAATCCGCTTTCCGCGGACGAAATCCTTCCAATCACCGTACCCATCAATGCACGGTGCTCCTCTGAGATAGAAGCTCGCCCCAGCAGAATCATCAGCTCCTCCGACCGCGCATCGGACGGTGCCGGACTCGTCCTATGACCTCCATCGAAGGCCGGACGCGGAGAACCTTGGGGGGACATATGGCTACCTTCCACCCCTGCCGGATTCGGAGAAACCCTCCGCGACGACACCTCAGGGTCGCCCGCCTCGCCAGGCGGTACGGCAGGGGGAGGCGTTCCACTCTCCATCATCTCCGGAAGAAGATCCCCCGAAGACGAGCTCTGCTGAGAAGGGCTGAGGTCCGAGCTACAAAGTAAAATTTCGGTTAATCTTCTCAGATAAAAAGCAAGGATTTCTCTCATCCCTCTAAAGGAAAATCTTTCTCTACTTACGGCTCGCTGGAGGGCTGATCCCTTTGAGGGCGTAGTTCGGCCGAGGATCTCCCCGGCGTCGGACCCTCTGACGAGGACTTTTTCCCCCGCTTTGAGGCCATGGTCTCCGGGTCGTCAGAGGCGGCCCTCTTCTTCCCCTTAGGAGAGGAATTGTCGGTTCTTCCCTTCGGAGCAGCCTCCTTCGAGGAGGCCATAGTTTCCTTGTCCTCCCCCTCACTTCCCTCCAAAGGCACGATCTTCAACATCCTGACTAGCACGGGATCCGGCCTGGTCTCAGGAAGGGGAGCCGGACACCTGATCAGCTTTGCCTTCGCTATCCACTCCTGTTTAAAAGGACAACTCTTTTAGGGGCGAATTTATGACAATTTTACGGATAGCGAGTCCGGGCACAAGGTTACTTACTTGAGTATCCGGGCGATTGCAGCTTAAACCTGCGTCCTCGGTCAAATCCGGACACATTGCTTGTGATCCGAAGAACATTTTATACATCTCCACGGGCGTTGCGCCCATAAAATGCTGGAGAGCTCGTGGTCCCTCCGGATTAAACTCCCACAGACGAAGGGAGCGACGTTTGCCGGGCAGTGTTCGGCGAATCAGCATGACCTGCGTCACCTTGACCAGGTTGAGGTCTCTTTCTAAGAGATCCCTAATGCGGCCCTGCAACAAGGGCACGTCTTTGGATAACCCCCAATCTAATCCTTTGTTGACCCATGACGCTAGCCGTGGTGGGGGACCCGAGCGAAAGGCAGGAGGCGCCACCCACTTGGCGCTCCTGGGAGCGGTGATATAGAACCACTCTCGTTGCCACAAGCCGAGCTCCTCTTGAAAGGAGCCCTCGGGCCATGGAGCATCAGCATTCTTACTTATGACAGCGCCTCCGCACTCTGCGTGCCGTCCCTCGATCATCTTCGGCTCCACTCCAAAAGTCTTGAGCCATAATCCGAAGTGAGGAGTAACACGGAGGAACGCTTCGCACACAACGATGAATGAGGAAATGTGGAGGATGGACTCCGGAGCTAAGTCATGAAATTCCAGCCCATAATAGAACATCAGCCCCCTCACGAAGGGATCCATCGGGAAGCCTAACCCCCGAAGGAAGTGAGACATGAACACTACGCTCTCACCGGGCTGGGGACTGGGAATAGCCTGCCTTTGAGCAGGCAACCTATGCAAAATTTCGGCGGTCAAGAACTTAGCCTCTCTCAACTTTAGCACGTCCTCCTCCGTGACGGAGGAGGGCATCCATCGGCCTTGAAGGTCGGAACCGGACATTGTCGAAGGTCCGAAGCGCCTGGAATCTGGAGCCTAGGGTGTTGGAACTCGAGGCGACGGGCGAACTTGTTTTGAGATTGGAGAAAAGGAGTAAGGCCTTGGTCTCTTTATAAGAGGTTGAATACCAGGAGCCCTCCCCGTAACCGTTTGGGACTCGCCTTTAATCGAGAAGACATGCTAACGGGCACGATTGGGTTACCCACGTCCGTATTGATGAGAATCCCGTAAATAAAGGGGACACGATCTCTGCTTTGACAAGACGTGCCAAGGAAACCGCCTCGCAAAACACGCTGAGGTGGAAAAGTGAAAACGATTCGAATAAAGGCTTGGCCGTAGTGTGATGTCACGCTGCGGAATACGTCAGCGGATTAGATTTGTGTTAATATTATTCTCTCTGTGGCAATACGTGGAAACTTATTTTGCAGAGCCGGACACTACTCTTGGTGTTTACAAACTTTTATGAAGAATTTGGAGGAGGAACCCGCCTTGCAATGCCGAAGACAATCTACGCGCCGGACTCGTCGTCATTGAAGCCTGGTTCAGGGGCTACTGAGGGAGTCCTGGATTAGGGGGTGTTCGGGTAGCCGGACTATACCTTCAGCCGGACTCCAGGACTATGAAGATACAAGATTGAAGACTTCGTCCCGTGTCCGGATGGGACTTTCCTTGGCGTGGAAGGCAAGCTTGGCGATGCGGATATTCAAGATCTCCTACCATTGTAACCGACTTTGTGTAACCCTAACCCTCTCCGGTGTCTATATAAACCGGAGGGTTTTAGTCCGTAGGACAACTTCATCATACAACAATCATACCATAGGCTAGCTTTTAGGGTTTAGCCTCCTTGATCTCGTGGTAGATCTACTCTTGTACTACCCATATCATCAATATTAATCAAGCAGGACGTAGGGTTTTACCTCCATCAAGAGGGCCCGAACCTGGGTAAAACATCGTGTTCCTTGCCTCCTGTTACCATCCGGCCTAGACGCACAGTTCGGGACCCCCTACCCGAGATCCGCCGGTTTTGACACCGACACCCGAGTTGAGAGATATGAAGTCTCCAACAAGTTCTATAGCTAAAAAGACCGAGTAGAATAGCTCAAGGAGTGAGCAAGTGCTCAGATTGTCTGGGTACTACAATCGCTTGAATCAAGTGGGATTTAATCTTCCAGATAAGATAGTGATTGACAGAACTCTCTAGTCATCATCACCAAGTTAGTAGAACTTCATGATGAACTATGATATGCAAGGGATAACAGAAACGATTCCCAAGCTCTTCGTAATGCTGAAATCAACGAAGGTAGAAATCAAGAAAATATCAAGTGTTGATGGTAGACAAGACCACTAGTTTCAAGAAAAGGGCAAAGGGAAGAAGGGGAACTTCAAGAAGAACGGCAAGCAAGTTGCTGCTCAAGTGAAGAAGCCCAAGTCTGGTCCTAAGCCCGATACTAAGTGATTCTACTGCAAAGGGACTGATCACTGGAAGCGGAACTGCCCCAAGTATTTGGCAGATAAGAAGGATGGCAAAGTGAACAAAGGTATATTTGATATACAGATTATTGATGTGTATTTTACTAATGTTCATAGCAACCCCTCGGTATTTGATACTGATTCCGTTGCTAAGAGTAGTAACTCGAAACGGGAGTTGCAGAATGAACAAAGACTAGTTAAGGGTGAAGTGACGATGTGTGTTGGAAGTGGTTCCAAGATTGATATGATCATCATCGCACACTCCCTATACTTTCGGGATTAGTATTGAACCTAAATAAGTGTTATTTGGTGTTTGCGTTGAGCATGAATATGATTTGATCATGTTTATTGCAATACGATTATTCATTTAAGTAAGAGAATAAATTGTTGTTCTGTTTACATGAATAAAACCTTATATGGTTACACACCCAATGAAAATGGTTCGTTGGATCTCGATCGTAGTGATACACATATTCATAATATTGAAACCAAAAGATGCAAAGTTAATAATGATAGTGCAACTTATTTGTGGCACTGCCGTTTAGGTCATATTGGTGTAAAGCGCATGAAGAAACTCCATACTGATGGACTTTTGGAATCACTTGATTATGAATCATTTGATGCTTGCGAACTATGCCTCATGGGCAAGATGACTAAGACTCCGTTCTCCGGAACAATGGAGCGAGCAACTGACTTATTGGAAATAATACATACTGATGTATGCGGTCCGATGATTGTTAAGGCTCACGACAAGTATCATTATTTTCTGAACTTCACAGATGATTTGAGCAGATATGGGTATATCTACTTAATGAAACACAAGTCTGAAACATTTGAAAAGTTCAAAGAATTTCAGAGTGAAGTGGAGAATCGTCGTAACAAGAAAATAAAAGTTTCTACGATATGATCGCAAAGGTAAAATATTTGAGTTAAGAGTTTGGCCTTCAGTTAAAACAATGTGAAATAGTTTCACTACTCACGCCACCTAGAACACCACAGTGTGATGGTGTGTCTGAATGTCGTAACCGTACTTTATTAGATATGGTGCGATCTATGATGTCTCTTACCGATCTACCACTATCGTTTTGGGGTTATGCATTAGAGACAGCTGCATTCACGTTAAATAGGGCACCATCTAAATCCATTGAGACGACACCGTATGAACTATGGTTTGGCAAGAAACCTAAGCCGCCGTTTCTTAAAGTTTGAGGTTGCAATGCTTATGTGAAAAAGTTTCAACCTGATAAGCTCAAACCCAAATCGGAGAAGTGCGTCTTCATAGGATACCCAAAAGAAAATGTTGGGTACACCTTCTATCACAGATCCGAAGGCAAGATATTCGTTGCTGAGAATGGATCCTTTCTAGAGAAGGAGTTTCTATCGAAAGAAGTGAGTAGGAGGAAAGTAGAACTTGATGAGGTAACTGTACCTGCTCCCTTATTGGAAAGTAGTTCATCACAGAAATCTGTTCCTGTGACTACTACACCAATTAGTGAGGAAGCTAATGATGATGATCATGTAACTTCAGATCAAGTTACTACCGAACCTCGTAGGTAAACTAGAGTGAGATCCGCACCAGAGTGGTACGGTAATCCTGTTTTGGAGGTCATGTTACTTGGCCATGACGAGCCTACGAACTATGAGGAAGTTATGATGAGCCCAGATTCCACGAAATGGCTTGAGGCCATGAAATCTAAGATGAGATCCATGTATGAGAACAAAGTATGGACTTTGATTGACTTGCCCAAAGATCGGCGAGCCATTGAGATTAAATGGATCTGCAAGAGGAAGACGGACGTTGATAGTAGTGTTACTATCTACAAAGCTAGAATTGTCGCAAAAGGTTTTCGACAAGTTCAAGGTGTTGACTACGATGAGAGTTTCTCACTCGTATCTATGCTTAAGTCTCTCCGAATCATGTTCGCAATTGCCACATTTTATGAAATCTGGCAAATGGATAAACAAAATTGCATTCCTTAATGGATTTATTAAAGAAGAGTTGTATATGATGCAACCAGAAAGTTTTGTCAATCCTAAAGGTGCTAACAAAATACGCAAGCTCCATCGATCCATCTATGGACTGGTGCAAGCATCTCAGAGTTGGAATATACGCTTTGATAAGTTGATCAAAGCATATAGTTTTATACAGACTTGCGATGAAGCCTGTATTTACAAGAAAGTGAGTGGGAGCACTACATCATTTCTGATAAGTATATGTGAATGACATATTGTTGATCGGAGATAATGTAGAATTATTCTGCAAAGCATAAAGGAGTGTTTGAAAGGAGTTTTTCAAAGAAAGACCTCGGTGAGCTGCTTACATATTGAGCATCAAGATCTATAGAGATAGATCAAGACGCTTGATAAGTTTTTCAATGAGTACATACCTTGACAAGATTTTGAAGTAGTTCAAAATGGAACAGTCAAAGAAAGAGTTCTTGCATGTGTTACAAGGTGTGAAACTGAGTAAGACTCAAAGCCAGACCACGGCAGAAAATAGCAAGAGAGTGAAACTCATTCCCTATGCCTTGGCCATAGGTTCTATAAAATATGCCATGCTGTGTACCAGATCTATTGTATACCCTACACTGTTTTTGGCAAGGGAGTACAATAGTGATCTAGGAGTAGATCACTGGACAGCGGTCAAAATTATCCTTAGTGGAATAAGGATATGTTTCTCGATTATGGAGGTGATAAAAAGGTTTGTCGTAAAGGGTTACATCGATGCAAATTTTGACACTGATCCAGATGACTCTAAATCTCAATCTGGATACATATTGAAAGTGGGAGCAATTAGGTAGAGTAGCTCCATGCAGAGCATTGTTGACATAGAAATTTGCAAAATACTTACGGATCTGAATGTGGTAGACCCGTTGACTAAACTTCTCTCACAAGCAAAACATGATCACACCTTAGTACCCTTTGGGTGTTAATCACATAGCGATGTGAACTAGATTATTGACTCTAGTAAACCCTTTGGGTGTTGGTCACATGACGATGTGAACTATGGGTGTTAATCACATGGTGATGCGAACTATTGGTGTTAAATCACATGGAGATGTGAACTAGATTATTGACTCTAGTGCAAGTGGTAGACTGAAGGAAATATGCCCTAGAGGCAATAATAAAGTTATTATTTATTTCCTTATATCATGATAAATGTTTATTATTCATGCTAGAATTGTATTAACCGGAAACATGATACATGTGTGAATACATAGACAAACAGAGTGTCACTAGTATGCCTCTACTCGACTAGCTCGTTGATCAAAGATGGTTATGTTTCCTAGCCATAGACAAAGAGTTGTCATTTGATTAACGGGATCACATCATTAGGAGAATGATGTGATTGACTTGACCCATTCTGTTAGCATAGCACTTGATCGTTTAGTTTGTTGCTATTGCTTTCTTCATGACTTATACATGTTCCTATGACTATGAGATTATGCAATTCCTGTTTACCAGAGGAACACTTTGTGTGCTACAAACGTCACAACGTAACTGGGTGATTATAAAGGTGCTCTACAGGTGTCTCTGAAGGTACTTGTTGGGTTGGCGTATTTCGAGATTAGGATTTGTCACTCCGATTGTCGAAGAGGTATCTCTGGGCCCTCTCGGTAATGCACATCACTCAAGCCTTGCAAGCATTGCAACTAATAAGTTAGTTGCGGGATGATGTATTACGGAACGAGTAAAGAGACTTGCCAGTAACAAGATTGAACTTGGTATTGAGATACCGACGATCGAATCTCGGGCAAGTAACATACCGATGACAAAGGGAACAACGTATGTTGTTATGCGGTCTGACCGATAAAGATCTTCGTAGAATATGTAGGAGCCAATATGAGCATCCAGGTTCCGCTATTGGTTATTGACCGGAGACATGTCTCGGTCATGTCTACATAGTTCTCGAACCCGTAGGGTCCGCACGCTTAAAGTTCGGTGACGGTCGTAATTAGGGTTTTTGTGTTTTGATGTACCGAAGGTTGTTCAGAGTCCCGGATGTGATCACTGACATGACGAGGAGTCTAGAAATGGTCGAAACATAAAGATTGATATATTGGAAGCCTATATTTGGATATCAGAAATGTTCCGGGTGAAATCAGGATTTTACCGGAGTACGAGGGGGTTACCGGAACCCCCCAGGGGTTATTGGGCCTACATGGGCCATAATGGAGAAGAGGAGGGCCGGCCAGGGCCGGCCGCGCGCCCCCTCCCCCCTAGTCCGAATAGGACAAGGAAGGGGGGCCTTTCCTCTTTCTCCCTTCCTCCTTCCTTTTCCAACAAGGCAAGAAGGGGGAGTCCTACTCCCGGTTGGAGTAGGACTCCTCCAGGCGCACCCCTAGGGCCGGCCGCACCTCCCCCTCTCCCTCCTTTATATACTGAGGCAAGGGGGCACCCCAGGACACACAAGTTGATCCTCGTGATCATTCCTTAGCCGTGTGCGGTGCCCCCTTCCACCATATTCCACCTCGGTCATATCATAGCGGTGCTTAGGCGAAGCCCTGCGTTGGTAGAACATCATCACCGTCATCACGCTGTCATGCTGACAAAACTCTCCCTCAACGTTTTGCTGGATCGGAGCTCGAGGGACGTCACCGAGTTGAACGTGTGCAGAACTCGGAGGTGCCGTATGTTCGGTACTTGGATCGGTCGGATCGAGAAGACGTACGACTACTTCCTCTACGTTGTGTCAACGCTTCCGTTGCCGGTCTACGAGGGTACGTAGACAACACTCTCCCCTCTCGTTGCTATGCATCACCATGATCTTGCGTGTGTGTAGGATTTTTTTTGAAATTACTACGTTACCCAATAGATGATGATGTCAACAGTCAATAGGACTGCTGACCAGGTCAAACTGACCAGTGGGTCCCACATGTCATACACAGAGGGCTAACAGTGGGTTATTTTAATTAAACAGAGTTAATTAGTAGTAGGGCCCCACATGCTAGTGACTGATTAGCTTAACTAATTAGTTTTAATTATAAAAATGTTTTAATTAGTGTAATTACGCGGTGGGGCCCGCGTGTCAGTGACACTGTGTGCCCAGTCACCATAGTTGACCACGGTCAACATGGTCAACTGGGGCCATGGGGCCCACGGGCAGTGACCTAGAGGCGGGCCCAGGTGCGCCACGTCGGCAGCGTCGGGGTTTCACCGCCGGCGACCAAAACAACGGCGGGGCTCACCGGACTTCACCAGAATCGCGCCACAGGGCGGTCTTTAGGCGCGGGACTTGGCGCGTTCGAACAAGGAGAGCTCGCCGCGTCGTGTGGTGAGGTCGGTTGGGCTTGTGGCTGGCCGAAACTGCGCCGGCGACGAGTGGAGGCGCCGACGGTGTTCGGGCACAGATGGGGATTGCGCAACCGTTCGCTGTGTGTTTGGGGCCGAACAGACGAGCGTGTCGAGGCGCGTCGAGGAGGTAGTGGTGGCTCGCCCGGGGACTCGTCAGAGAGGGGCGGGGACAGCGATGGCCGCGGTCAGCACGATGCCGCGGCCATGGGCGCGCACGGGAGGAGGGATCTGGTGAGGGGGGCGAGGCGGAGAGGACCAGGGAGGGGGCGCGAAGGGGAAGTAGCCGATCTAGGGTTGGCAGGGGTGTCGCCGGCGACCTTATCCGCGCGGGACGGCAGCGGATGGCCGGCATGTGGCCATCCCGGCCATGTGCGGCCGCACGGCATCCACAACGCCCGTGTGAACAGAGGAGGGAGACAGGGGCACCTAGTGGTCTGGGCCGTGCTGGGTCTTAGGCCAGAGGCTAGGTAGGCCTTTTTTATATTTTTATATTCTGCCTTAATTTATTAACACAGAGAGAAAGGGAATTATTTGGTCAACTGATTCACTTAAGAAAAATTTGGGATGTGTCCCATTAAATCCCTGGTGATTATAGACAGTGCCACAAATATTTTGGAGACCAGAAGAATTCATTTGGTATTTTTTCATAAATAGGATAACATTTAAAAATGCTGAATTGGTGCTGTTATAATTGCTAATGCTCATCTTTGCACAAAAGTGATGTTGTGTTCCTTAACAAATAATTGTTATGGAATTTTTAACAAATGATGAAAAAATTTCCAGAAACTTTTGAGCAACTTCAAACTTCACTTGAATTTGAATTGACTGGAATTTCAAATGGGATATTGATCAAAGGTGATGAAGCACTGTTTGGAAAAATGATTACTTTAATCACAAAGGGTTACTATAGCATGACACTGGGGGTGTTACAGATCCATTGCCTACGAGCTTTACATATATTGTTCTTCGCTTATTTACTTTTCCGTTACTATTGTTACAATCACTACAAAATACCAAAAATATTACTTTTGCTATCATTACCTTTTCCTACCGTTACCACTACTATCATATTACTTTGCTACTAAATACTTTGCTGCAGATATTAAGTTTCTAGGTGTGGTTGAATTGACAACTCGGCTGCTAATAGTTGAGAATATTCTTTGGCTCCCCTTGTGTCGAATCAATAAATTTGGGTTGAATACTCTACCATCGAAAACTGTTGCGATCCCCTATACTTGTGGGTTATCAAGACTATTTTCTGGCGCCGTTGTGGGGGAGCATAGCTCTATTCTTTGAGTCACTTGGGATTTATATCTGCTTATCATTATAAAGAACTTGAGAGATCCAAAAACCAAGATTTATCTCTCAACTACGAGGGGAGGTAAGGAACTGCCATCTAGCTCTGCACTTGATTTACCTTCTGTTTTGAGTAAGCTTGTGACACCTAAACCTGCTTCTGCTATTGATTCTGATATGTCGCATGTTATTGATGATGCCACTTCTGCTATGCATGATACTTATGATGAAACTGCTTCTATGTTTGATACTACTGTGCCACTTGGTGAATTTCTTGATGAACAACTTGATAGGGTTAGAGAGAATGAAATTATTGAAACTGATAATATTGATGAAAGTGATGATGAAGACTCTCCCCCTAATAAATATGAATTTCCTGTTGTTCCTGAGGGTTATGTTCTGGATGAAGAATCTGCTAGAGCTATTTTAGCTTGCAATGATAGATATGATCTAAAGAGGTTATTAGCTAAATGGAAGCAGCAATCCCTTAATGCTAGAATGAAACCTGACCCTACTTTTGCTACTTCACCTATCTGTGTTACTGATAAGGATTATGAATTCTCTGTTGATCCTGATATAATTACTTTGGTTGAATCTGATCCTTTTTATGGCTATGAATCTGAGACTGTTGTGACACATCTTACTAAATTAAATGATATAGCTACCCTATTCACTAATGACGAGAGAACTCACTACTTTTATATCCTTAAAATATTTCCGTTCTCAATAAAGGGTGATGCTAAGATATGATTTAATTCTCTTGATCCTGGTTGTGTGTGTAGTCCGCAGGATATGATTTATTACTTGTCTGCTAAATATTTCCCTGCTCATAAGAAACAAGCTGCCTTAAGGGATATATACAATTTTGTGCAAATTTAAGAAGAGAGTCTCCCACAAGCTTGGGGGAGGCTTCTCCAGTTACTTAATGCTTTGCCTGATCATCCTCTTAAGAAAAATGAAATACTTGATATCTTTTATAATGGACTAACCGATGCTTCCAGAGATTACCTGGATAGTTGTGTTGGTTCTGTTTTCAAGGAAAGAACACCGGATGAAGCTGAAATTCTATTGAATAATATGTTGACAAATGAAAATAATTGGACACTTCCTGAGCCTATTCCTAAACCAACTCCGAAGAAGAGAGGTGTTCTATTTCTCAGTCCTGAAGATATGCTAGAGGCAAAGAAATCCATGAAAGAAAAGGGTATTAAAACTGAAGATGTTAAGAATTTACCTCCTATTGAAGAAATACATGGTCTTAATTTACCGCCTGTCGAAGAAATGCATAATTTTAATCCATCTCCTATTGAAGAAATACATGGTCTTGATAACCCAACACAGGTAGTAAAGGTAAATTCTCTCTATAGATATGATTTAGCTGAAATCCCATTTACTAAGTTTGCTAGCCCATGCTTAGATGAGTTTGATAAATTTATGGTTAAGCAAGAAGACTTCAATGCTTATTTTGGTAGAGAATTAAAACGAAGTGCTGGTATGCTTGAACACTTGGGTGACTATATGGCTAATGTCAAAGGTGAACTTAAACTTATTAGTAAACATGCTTCTATGGTTACCACTCAAGTAGAACAAGTACTTAAAGCTCAAAATGATTTTCTCAATGAATTGAATAGTAAGAATAATGATTATGCTGTTAGAGTGGCTAATAGAACTGGTAAGATGACTCAGGAACCTTTGTATCCTGAAGGCCACCCTAAGAGAATTGAGAAAGATTCTCAGAGAAATAATATAGATGCACCTAGTCCTTTTAAAAGGAAGAAAAAGAAAAATGATAGGACTTTGCATGCTTCTAGTGAACCTATTACTAAAACACCTGAGAATCCAAATGATATTTCTATTTCTGATGCTGAAACACAATCTGGTAATGAACCTAAAACTAGTGATAATGTTAATGATAATGTTCATGTTGATGCTCACCTAGCAATGATAATGATATAGAAATTGAACCTGTTGTTGATCTCGATAACCCACAATCAAAGAATCAACATTATGATAAGAAAGACTTTGTTGCTAGGAATCACGGAAAGGAAAGAGAGCCTTGGGTTCAGAAACCCATGCCTTTTCCTCCCAAACCATCCAAGAAAAAGGATGATGAGGATTTTGAGCGCTTTGTTGAAATGATTAGACCTATCTTTTTGCGTATGCGATTAACTGATATGCTCAAAATGAATCCTTACGCTAAGTATATGAAAGATATTGTTACTAATAAGAGAAAGATACTGGAAGCTGAAATTTCCACCATGCTTGCTAATTATACTTTTAAGGGTGGAATACCAAAGAAACTTGGAGATCCGGGAGTACCCACTATACCATACTCCATTAAAAGAAACTATGTTAAAACTGCTTTATGTGATCTTGGAGCCGGTGTTAGTGTTATGCCTCTCTCTTTATATCGTAGACTTGATTTGAATAAGTTGACACCTACTGAAATATCTTTGCAAATGGCTGATAAATCAACTGCTATACCTGTCGGTATTTGTGAGGATGTGCCTGTTGTGGTTGCAAAAGTTACTATTTTAACGGACTTTGTTATTCTTGATATTCCCGAGGACGATAGTATATCTATTATTCTTGGAAGACCCTTTTTGAATACTGCAGGGGCTGTTATTGATTGCAACAAAGGCAATGTCACTTTTCATGTTAATGGTAATGAGCATACGGTACACTTTCCGAGGAAACAACCTCAAGTCCAGAGTATCAATTCTATTGGAAAAATTCCATCGATTATTTTTGGAGGTTTTGATTTTCCTCTTCTTACTGTCAAGAAGAGATATGATATTCTTATTGTTGGGGGTGTGCATATCCCCGTTGAGGTAACCTAGTGTTATTCAAAAATTCTTTGGTTCCATGTTATTTGGAATGAGTTTGTTAACAAGACTTGATCAACCTTGTTAATAGATTCCTTTTGATGATCATGAGATGGATGAATTTAGAAAACAAAACTCTCTGTACCCTCCTTTTACTTTCTGTTATTTATATTAAATAAAATAAAATTAGTATTTTCTGTCTGTTATCTGAATTATCCATGCAATATAAAAATACCCCAAAAATAAAAGTTCTTCAAATGCCCTGAAATTTAAATATGATTTTTTTTAGAATATTTGAGAATATTTGGCACTGAGACCACAGCACGGGGGGCATCCACCTGGCCACGAGGGTGGAGGGCGCGCCCTACCCCCTGGGCGCCCCTGCCTCTTGGGCCCACGGTGGCCCTCCTCCACTTATTCCTGCACCCACACACTCCTTCTTCCTCCCACAAACATGATTATCCAGCTCAAACCCGAGTCCAAGCTCATTTTGCTGCCATTTTCGATCTCCTTGCTCAAAGCACCTCTCACAAAACTACTTGGGGGGATTGTTCCTTGGTATGTGACTCCTCCATTGGTCCAATTAGTTTTTGTTCTAGTGCTTTATTCATTGCATATTTTTGCTACTTAGGTGACCCTGTTATTGAGCTTGCATGTCAAATTTATGTGGTTCCAAGTAGTTTTGATGCATGATATAGGCTCTAGGCACTTGTAGGAGTAGTTGCTATCAATTTTGTTGAGCTTGGCTCACTTTTATTTGAAGTTACTAAAATTTTTAGAATTTTTCAGAAAATAATGAAGAGATTTTGAGGGGCTCATCGAGCCAAAGCTCGAAGGAAAAGCAAAATGAAAAAGCAGAGAGGCCCAAATATAATCTGCCTCGCACCGCGGAGGTTCGGCTGTGTGAATGGCCTTCCGATGATTTCTTGAGAGCAGCCGGGATTTATGATGATTTTTATGAATTGGCTGAGAATGCAGGCCTCACCGCCTTCCTCCACGACCAACGCGAACAGTATATCTTACTCACCAATATCTTTGTGCAAAACTTTCATTTCCGTGCTAGGAGTTCACCACCTACGGTGGAGTTTTATTTATATGATGAGCATAAGGAGATGTCACTTTATGATTTTTGTCGGGTTTGTTTGATCTCTTTCGAGGGCACAATAGAGGAACCATATCGCGGCGATGTGGATGGGTTTATTGATACCATCACTGTAGGGGAAACGAGGAAGGTTTCCGATGCACGAATCACTAGCATACATTTTCCTGTTTTACGCTACTTTGCAATATTTGCTAGTCATTGCTTAATTGGTCGCGGAAACTGTGGAAACCTTAGTGTTCCTGATATTATATTTTGTTCCACAGTTTATTCTGTGATAACTCTGTTAGTATGGGCGGTATTATTGCTAAACAGTTAAGTCTGAACCGTACAAAGGGCCCCATCTTTGGAGGCATCTATGCTTCACGCCTAGCCGCACATTTTAACATACCTATTTGGCATTATGAGAAGGAAGAAAAAATGCTGCCTCTTGTTTATTTAGATTATAAGAGTATGGTGGCACACGATTTTATTGTTAAGAATAGGGAAGGGGAGCTTAAATACAAATTGTTCTTTGATAAACATCATCCTGAGACTATTACCCTGCCTGCTCCTTCCTTATTTGATTTATCTACAGGCAAGTACCTTGTTCCGTTAGAGGCTATTCACGCCTATCGGAACCCTACATCAGCCACAGAGCCAGAGTCGGAACTACAAGTTGATCCTCCATGACAGTCTAATTACTAGTGAGATCCGGAGATGATTGCCAACTAGTGGCAATCAGAGTCTTCTTATTCGCAATACGACCCCAACTATTACTATGGATATCTGCCAGGCCAATCGTGGCCCTAGACCAACTTAGGCCAAAAGCCTAAGCTTGGGGGAGTATGTATTTCTCACCGACATTACATTCATGTTCACACACTCATTGCTAGATGGCGGTTCTCATACTTTTTCATTGTATCATCCATGCTAGTTTATTTTCCTTTTTATGCTTTCTTCTTGTGTGTTTAATAAACCTTAAGAAAAACAAAAAAAATTAGTTGTAACTTTTAGCTAATTTTAATTTTCATGCTTGTAGTAGTAATTAAAAAGAAAACCCAAAAAGATTTCCTGTTCTTCTTTTGCTTGTTGGGAGCTTTCCCGTGTAAATAGTTTTATTTCTTTTCTTTTCTTTGGGGGTCGATAGGAGAAGACCATAATTAAATTGTTGAAGTGGCTCTTATATGCATTATTGTTGATCTGACAAAAGAGCCCATATTGCCTTTTCTTCTCCTGTTTATTGAATGCTTGCAGATTCCAGCTTAGTCCAATGCACGCGCACTATTATTATTATTAACATCGTTCGGTCGTGCAAGTGAAAGGCAATTATGATGATATATGATGGACTGACTGAGATGAGAAAAGCTGGTATGAACTCGACCTCTCTTGTTTTTGTAAATATGATTAGTTCATTGTGAAGGAAATATGCCCTAGAGGCAATAATAAAGTTATTATTTATTTCCTTATTTCATGATAAATGTTTATTATTCATGCTAGAATTGTATTAACCGGAAACATAATACATGTGTGAATACATAGACAAATAGAGTGTCACTAGTATGCCTCTACTAGACTAGCTCGTTAATCAAAGATGGTTATGTTTCCTAGCCATAGACATGAGTTGTCATTTGATTAACGGGATCACATCATTAGGAGAATGATGTGATTGACTTGACCTATTCCGTTAGCTTAGCACATGATTGTTTAGTATTCTGTTATTGCTTTCTTCATGACTTATACATGTTCCTATGACTATGAGATTATGCAACTCCCATTTACCGGAGGAACACTTTGTGTGCTACCAAACGACACAACATAACTGGGTGATTATAAAGGTACTCTATAGGTGTCTCCGAAGGTACTTGTTGGGTTGGCGTATTTCGAGATTAGGATTTGTCACTCCGATTATCGGAGAGGTATCTCTGGGCACACTCGGTAATGCACATCACTATAAGCCTTGCAAGCATTGTAACTAATGAGTTAGTTGCGGGATTATGTATTACAGAACGAGTAAAGAGACTTGCCAGTAACGAGATTAAACTAGGTATTAAGATACCGATGATCGAATCTCGGGCAAGTAACAAACCGATGCAAAGGGAACAACGTATGTTGTTATGCAATCTGGCCGATAAAGATCTTCGTAGAATATGTAGGAGCCAATATGGGCATCCAGGTCCCGCTATTGGTTATTGACCAGAGAGGTGTCTTGGCCATGTCTACATAGTTCTCGAACCCATAGGGTCCGCACGCTTAACGTTCGTTGACGATATAGTATTATATGAGTTATGTATGTTGATGACCGAATGTTGTTAGGAGTCCGGGATGAGATCACGGACATGACGAGGAACTCCGGAATGGTCCGGAGATAAAGTTTGATATATGGGATAATAGTGTTTGGTCACCGGAAGGGTTCTGGAATTCACCAGAAGGGGTTCCAGATGTTTCCTGAAATGTTTGGGTACGAGAACACTTTATTTGGGCCAAAGGGGAAAGCCCACAAGGTTTTTGGAAAGCGCAAAAGGAAGTTTTGCGGAGTCCAGGGGCCAGACGCCAGGGTCCCTGGCGTCTGGGTCCAGACGCCGAGAACCCTGGCGCCTGGCCCTGGAGTCTGAGAAGGACTCTTGCCTTTCGGGTCAAACCGACTTTGTGGAGGCTTTTACTCCAAGTTTCGACCCCAAGGCTCAACATATAAATAGAGGGGTAGGGCTAGCACCCAGGACACATCAAGAAACACCAAGCCGTGTGCTGGCTACCCCGTCCCCTCTAGTTTATCCTCGGTCATAGTTTTCGTAGTGCTTAGGCGAAGCCCTGCGGAGATTGTTATTCACCAACACCGTCACCACGCCGTCGTGCTGCCGGAACTCATCTACTACTTCGCCCCTCTTGCTGGATCGAGAAGGCGAGGACATCACTGAGCCGAACGTGTGCATAAATCGGAGGTGCCGTGCTTTCGGTACTTAGATCGGTCGGATTGTGAAGATGTACGACTACATCAACCGCGTTGATATAACGCTTCCGCTTTCGGTCTACGAGGGTTGATGTCTACTACACAACCTTCTTCTTGTAGACGTTGTTGGGCCTCCAAGTGCAGAGGTTTGTAGGACAGTAGCAAATTTCCCTCAAGTGGATGACCTAAGGTTTATCCATCCGTAGGAGGCGTAGGATGAAGATGGTATCTCTCAAGCAACCCTGCAACCAAATAACAAAGAGTCTCTTGTGTCCCCAACACACCCAATACAATGGTAAATTGTATAGGTGCACTAGTTCGGCGAAGAGATGGTGATAGAAGTGCAATATGGATAGTGGATATAGGTTTTTGTAATCTGAAAATATAAAAACAGCAAGGTAACTAATGGTAAAAGTGAGCACAGACGGTATTGCAATGCGTTGAAACAAGGCCTAGGGTTCATACTTTCACTAGTGCAAGTCCTCTCAACAATAATAACATAATTGGATCACATAACTATCCCTCAACATGCAACAAAGAGTCACTCCAAAGTCACTAATAGCGGAGAACAAACGAAGAGATTATGGTAGGGTACGAAACCACCTCAAAGTTATTCTTTCCAATCAATCCGGTGGGCTATTCCTATAAGTGTCACAAACAGCCCTAGAGTTCGTACTAGAATAACACCTTAAGACACAAATCAACCAAAACCCTAATGTCACCTAGATACTCCAATGTCACCTCAAGTATCCGTGGGTATGATTATACGATATGCATCACACAATCTCAGATTCATCTATTCAACTAACACATAGAACCTCAAAGAGTGCCCCAAAGTTCCTACCGGAGAATCACGATGAAAACGTGTGCCAACCCCTATGCATAGGTTCATGGGCGGAACCCGCAAGTTGATCACCAAAACATACATCAAGTGAATCATGTGATATCCCATTGTCACCACAGATACGCACGGCAAGACATACATCAAGTGTTCTCAAATCTTTAAAGACTCAATCCGATAAGATAACTTCAAAAGGGGAAACTCAATCCATTACAAGATAGTAGAGGGGGGAGAAAACATCATAAGATCTAACTATAATAGCAAAGCTCGCGATACATCAAGATCGTACCACCTCAAGAACACAAGAGAGAGAGAGAGATCAAACACATAGCTACTGGTACATACCCTCAGCCCCGAGGGAGAACTACTCCCTCCTCGTCATGGAGAGCACTGGGATGATGAAGATGGCCACCGGAGAGGGATTGCCCCCTCCGGCAGGGTGCCGGAACGGGTCTAGATTGGTTTTCGGTGGCTACAGAGGCTTCTGGCGGTGGAACTCCCGATCTATTGTGTTCTCTGATCGTTTTAGGGTATATGGATATATATAGGAGGAAGAAGTACGTCGGGGGAGCCACAAGGGGCCCACGAGGGTGGAGGGCGCGCCCAGGGGGTTGGACGCACCCCCTGCCTTATGGCTTCCTCGTTGCTTCCCTTACGTGGACTCCAAGTCTCCCAAGTTGCTTTCCTTCCAAAAATAAGTTCCGTGAAGTTTCAGGTCAATTGGACTCTGTTTGATTTTCCTTTTCTGCGGTACTCTAAAACAAGGAAAAAACAGAAACTGGCACTGGGCTCTGGGTTAATAGGTTAGTCCCAAAAATAATATAAAAGTGTATAATAAAGCCCATAAACATCCAAAACAGAAGATAATATAGCATGGAGCAATCAAAAATTATAGATACGTTGGAGACGTATCAAGCATCCCCAAGCTTAATTCCTGCTCGTCCTCGAGTAGGTAAATGATAAAAACAGAATTTTTGATGCGGAGTGCTACTTGGCATAATTTTAATGTAATTCTTCTTAATTGTGGTATGAATATTCAGATCCAAAAGATTCAAGACAAAAGTTCATACTGACATAAAAATAATAATACTTCCAGCATACTAACAAAGCAATTATGTCTTCTCAAAATAACATGACCAAAGAAAGTTCATCCCTACAAAATCATATAGTTTAGTCATGATCCATTTTCGTCACACAAGAATGCTCTCATCGTGCACAACCCCGATGACAAGCCAAGCAATTATTTCATACTTTAGTAATCTCAAACTTTATAAACCTTCATGCAATACATGAGCGCGAGCCATGGATATAACACTATGGGTGGAATAGAATATGATGATGGGGGTTATGTGGAGAAGACAAAAAAGGAGAAAGTCTCACATCAACGAGTCTAATCAATGGGCTATGGAGATGCCCATCAATTGATGTTAATGCAAGGAGTAGGGATTTCCATGCAACAGATGCACTAGAGCTATAAATGTATGAAAGCTCACAAAAGAAACTAAGTGGGTGTGCATCCAACTTGCTTGCTCACAAAGACCTAGGGCACTTGAGGAGGCCCATTGTTGGAATATACAAGCCAAGTTCTATAATGAAAAATTCCCACTAGTATATGAAAGTGACAAAACAAGAGACTCTCTATCATGAAGATCATGGTGCTACTTTGAAGCACAAGTGTGGTAAAAGGATAGTAGCATTGCCCCTTTTATTTTCTCTTTTTTTATTTGGCCTTTATTTTTTCATTTTTTATTTGGCCTTTCTTTTTTTATTTGGCCTTTCTGCCTTTTTTTGGGACAATGCTCTATTAATGATGATCATCACACTTCTATTTATTTACAACTCAAAGATTACAACTCAATGCTAGAACAAAGTATGACTCTATATGAATGCCTCCGGCGGTGTACCAGGATATGCAATGAACCAAGAGTGACATGTATGAAAGAATTATGAACGGTGGCTTTGCCACAAATACTATGTCAACTACATGATCATGCTAAGCAATATGACAATGATGAATGTGTCATGATAAACGGAATGGTGGAAAGTTGCATGGCAATATATCTCAGAATGGCTATGGAAATGCCATAATAGGTAGGTATGGTGGCTATTTTGAGGAATATATAAGGAGGTTTATGTGTGAAAGAGCATATCATATCACGGGGTTTGGATGCACCGGCGAAGTTTGCACCAACTCTCAATGTGAGAAAGGGCAATGCACGGTACCGAAGAGGCTAGCAATGATGGAAGGGTGAGAGTGCGTATAATCCATGGACTCAACATTAGTCATAAAGAACTCACATACTTATTGCAAAAATCTACAAGTCATCAAAAACCTCGGTACTACGCGCATGCTCCTAGGGGGATAGATTGGTAGGAAAAGACCATCGCTCGTCCCCGACCGCCAGTCATAAGGAAGACAATAAAAAAAGCACCTCATGTTTCAAATTTATCACACAACGTTTACCATACGTGCATGCTATGGGACTTGCAAACTTCAACACAAGCATTTCTCAAATTCACAACTACTCAACTAGCACGACTTTGATATTATTACCTCCATATCTCAAAACAATCATCAAGCATCAAACTTCTCTTAGTATTCAACACACTCATAAGAAAGTTTTTACTATTCTTGGATGCCTATCATATTAGGATTATTTAAGCAAATTACCATGCTATTTAAGACTCTAAAAATAATCTAAGTGAAGCATGAGAGTTCATCTATTTCTTCAAAATAAAACCGCCACCGTGCTTTAAAAAGATATAAGTGAAGCACTAGAGCAAATGACAAACTACTCCGAAAGATATAAGTGAAGATCAATGAGTAGTCGAATAATTATGCAACTATGTGAAAACTCTCTAACATTTAATAATTTCAGATCTTGGTATTTTATTCAAACAGCAAGCAAAACATAAGTAAGTAAAATGACGCTCCAAGCAAAACACATATCATGTGGCGAATAAAAATATAGCTCCAAGTAAAGTTACCGATGAACGAAGACGAAAGAGGGGATGCCTTCCGGGGCATCCCCAAGCTTAGGCTCTTGGTTGTCCTTGAATATTACCTTGGGGTGCCTTGGTAATCCCCAAGCTTAGGCTTTTACCACTCCTTATTCCATAGTCCATCGAATCTTTACCCAAAACTTGAAAACTTCACAACACAAAACTTAACAGAAAACTCGCAAGCTCTGTTAGTATAAGAAAATAAATCACCACTTAGGTACTGTTGTGAACTCATTCTAAATTCATATTGGTGTAATATCTACTGTATTCCAACTTCTCTATGGTTTATAAACTCTTTTACTAGCCATAGATTCATCAAAATAAGCAAACAACACATCGAAAACAGAATCTATCAAAAATAGAACAGTCTGTAGTAATCTGGATCAAACATATACTTCTGTAACTCATAAAATTCTCAAATAAATTGCTAGACCTGAGGAATTTACTATTAATCATATTCAAAAAGAATTAACTAAATAGCACTCTCCAAATAAAAATGGCAGCAATTCTCGTGAGCGCTAAAGTTTCTGTTTTTTACAGTATGATCATAAAGACTTCACCCAAGTCTTCCCAAAGGTTCTACTTGGCACAAACACTAATTAAAACATAAAACCACATCTAAACAGAGGCTAGATGAATTATTTATTACTAAACAGGAACAAAAATCAAGGAACTAAAATAAAATTGGGTTGCATCCCAACAAGCGCTATCGTTTAACGCCCCTAGCTAGGCATGATGATTTCAATGATGCTCACATAAAGGATAAGAATTGAAACATAAAGAGCATCATGAAGAATATGACTAGCACATTTTAGTCTAACCCACTTCCTATGCATAGGGATTTTGTGAGCAAACAACTTGTGGGAACAAGAATCAACTTGCATAGGAAGGTAAAACAAGCATAACTTCAAAAATTTAAGCACATAGAGAGGAAACTTGATATTAGTGCAATTCCTACAAGCATATATTCCTCCCTCATAATAATTTTCAGTAGCATCATGAATGAATTGAACAATATAACCAGCACCTAAAGCATTCTTTTCATGATCTACAAGCATAGAAATTTTATTACTCTCAACATAAGCAAAATTCTTTTCATGAATAATAGTGGGAGCAAACTCAACAAAATAATTATCATGTGAGGCATAATCCAATTGAAAACTAAAACCATGATGACAAGTTTCATGGATATCATTATTCTTTATAGCATACAAGTCATCACAATAATCATCATAGATAGCAAATTTGTTCTCATAATCAATTGGAACCTCTTCCGGAATAGTGGATTCATCACAAAATAAAGTCATGACCTCTCCAAATCCACTTTCATCAATATAATCATCATAAATAGGAGGCATGCTTTCATCATAATAAATTTTCATATCAAAACTTGGAAGACTAAAAATATCATCTTCATTAAATGTAGCATCCCCAAGCTTGGGACTTTTCATATCATTAGCATCATGGATATTCAAGGAACTCATACTAACAACATTGCAATCATGCTCATCATTCAAATATTTAGTGCCAAACATTTTAATGCATTCTTCTTCTAACACTTTGGCACAATTTTCCTTTCCATCATACTCACGAAAGATATTAAAAAGATGAAGCGTATGAGGCAAACTTAATTCCATTTTTTATTTTCTTTTATAAACTAAACTAGTGATAAAACAAGAAACTAAAAGACTCGATTACAAGATCTAAAGATATACCTTCAAGCGCTAACCTCCCCGGCAACGGCGCCAGAAAAGAGCTTGATGTCTACTACACAACCTTCTTCTTGTAGACATTGTTGGGCCTCCAAGTGCAGAGGTTTGTAGGACAGTAGCAAATTTCCCTCAAGTGGATGACCTAAGGTTTATCAATCCGTAGGAGACGTAGGATGAAGATGGTCTCTCTGAAGCAACCCTGAAACCAAATAACAAAGAGTCTCTTGTGTCCCCAACACACCCAATACAATGGTAAATTGTATAGGTGCACTAGTTCGGCGAAGAGATGGTGATAGAAGTGCAATATGGATAGTAGATATAGGTTTTTGTAATCTGAAAATATAAAAACAGCAAGGTAACTAATGGTAAAAGTGAGCACAAACAGTATTGCAATGCGTTGAAACAAGGCCTAGGGTTCATATTTTCACTAGCACAAGTCCTCTCAACAATAATAACATAATTGGATCACATAACTATCCCTCAACATGCAACAAAGAGTCACTCCAAAGTCACTAATAGCGGAGAACAAACGAAGAGATTATGGTAGGGTACGAAACCACCTCAAAGTTATTCTTTCCAATCAATCGGTGGGGTATTCCTATAAGTGTCACAAACAGCCCTAGAGTTCGTACTAGAATAACACCTTAAGACACAAATCAACCAAAACCCTAATGTCACCTAGATACTCCAATGTAACCTCAAGTATCTGTGGGTATGATTATACGATATGCATCACGCAATCTAAGATTCATCTATTCAACTAACACATAGAACCTCAAAGAGTTCCCCAAAGTTCCTACCGGAGAATCACGACGAAAATGTGTGCCAACCCCTATGCATAGGTTCATGGATGGAACCCGCAAGTTGATCACCAAAACATACATCAAGTGAATCATGTGATATCCCATTGTCACCACAGATACGCACGGCAAGACATACATCAAGTGTTCTCAAATCTTTAAAGACTCAATCCGATAAGATAACTTCAAAAGGGGAAACTCAATCCATTACAAGAGAGTAGAGGGGGGAGAAAACATCATAAGATCCGACTATAATAGCAAAGCTTGCGATACATCAAGATCATACCACCTCAAGAACACAAGAGAGAGATCAAACACATAGCTACTGGTACATACCCTCAGCCCCGAGGGAGAACTACTCCCTCCTCGTCATGGAGAGCACTGGGATGATGAAGATGGCCATCGGAGAGGGATTGCCCCCTCCGGCAGGGTGCCAGAACGGGTCTAGATTGGTTTTCGGTGGTTACGGAGGCTTCTGGCCGTGGAACTCCTGATCTATTGTGCTCTCTGATCGTTTTAGGGTATATGGATATATATAGGAGGAAGAAGTACCTGAGGGGAGCCAGGAGGGGCCTACGAGGGTGGAGGGCGCGCCCAGGGGGGTGGGCGCGCACCCTGCCTCGTGGCTTCCTCGTTGCTTCCCTTACGTGGACTCCAAGTCTCCCGGGTTGCTTTCCTTCCAAAAATAAGTTCCGTGAAGTTTCAGGTCAATTGGACTCCGTTTGATTTTCCTTTTCTGCGATACTCAAAAACAAGGAAAAACAGAAACTGGCACTGGGCTCTGGGTTAATAGGTTAGTCCCAAAAATAATATAAAAGTGTATAATAAAGCCCATAAACATCCAAAACAGAAGATAGTATAGCATGGAGCAATCAAAAATTATAGATACGTTGGAGACGTATCAAGGGTACGTAGACATACTCTCCCCTCTCGTTGCTATGCATCACCATGATCCTGTGTGTGCGTAGGATTTTTTTTGAAATTACTACGTTCCCCAACAGTGGCATCCGAGCCAGGTTTTATGCGTAGATGTTATATGCATGAGTAGAACACAAGTGAGTTGTGGGCGATACAAGTCATACTGCTCACCAGCATGTCATACTTTGGTTCGGCGGTATTGTTGGATGAAGCGGGCCGGACCGACATTACGCGTACGCTTACGCGAGACTGGTTCTAACGACATGCTTTGCACACAGGTGGCTGGCGGGTGTCAGTTTCTCCAACTTTAGTTGAACCGAGTGTGGCTACGCCCAATCCTTGAGAAGGTTAAAACAACACTAACTTGATGAACTATCGTTGTGGTTTTGATGCGTAGGTAAGAACGGTTCTTGCTCAGCCCGTAGCAGCCACGTAAAACTTGCAACAACAAAGTAGAGGACGTCTAACTTGTTTTTGCAGGGCATGTTGTGATGTGATATGGTCAAGGCATGATGCTATATTTTATTGTATGAGATGATCATGTTTTGTAACCGAGTTATCGGCAACTGGCAGGAGCCAAATGGTTGTTGCTTTATTGTATGCAATGCAATCGGCATGTAATGCTTTACTTTATCACTAAGCGGTAGCGATAGTCGTAGAAGCATAAGTTGGCGAGACGACAACGATGCTACGATGGAGATCAAGGTGTCACACCAGTGACGATGGTGATCATGACGGTGCTTCGGAGATGGAGATCACAAGCACAAGATGATGATGGCCATATCATATCACTTATATTGATTGCATGTGATGTTTATCTTTTATGCATCTTATCTTGCTTTGATTGACGGTAGCATTATAAGATGATCTCTCACTAAATTATCAAGATATAAGTGTTCTCCCTGAGTATGCACCGTTGCGAAAGTTCTTCGTGCTGAGACACCACGTGATGATCGGGTGTGATAGGTTCTACGTTCAAATACAATGGGTGCAAAACAGTTGCACACGCGGAATACTCAGGTTAAACTTGACGAGCCTAGCATATAACAGATATGACCTCGGAACACTGAGACCGAAAGGTTGAGCGTGAATCATATAGTAGATATGATCAACATAGTGATGTTCACCATTGAAACTACTCCGTCTCACATGATGATCGGACATGGTTTAGTTGATATGGATCACGTGATCACTTAGATGATTAGAGGGATGTCTAACTAAGTGGGAGTTCTTAAGTAATATGATTAATTGAACTTTAATTTTTCATGAACTTAGTCCTGGTAGTATTAGCATATCTATGTTATAGATCAATAGCTCGCATTTAGCTCCTCTGTTTTATTTTGATATGTTCCTAGAGAAAACTAAGTTGAAAGATGTTAGTAGAAATGATGCAGATTGGATCCGTGATATGAGGATTATCCTCATTGCTGCATAGAAGAATTATGTCCTTGATGCACCGCTAGGTGACAGACCTATTACAGGAGCAGATGCAGATGTTATGAACGTTTGGCTAGCTCAATATGATGACTACTTGATAGTTTAGTGCACCATGCTTAACAGCTTTGAATCGGGACTTCAAAGACGTTTTGAACGTCATGGATCATATGAGATGTTCCAGGAGTTGAAGTTAATATTTCAAGAAAATACCTGAGTTGAGAGATATGAAGTCTCCAACAAGTTCTATAGCTAAAAGATGGAGGAGAATAGCTCAAGCAGTGAGCATGTGCTCAGATTGTCTGGGTACTACAATTGCTTGAATCAAGTGGGAGTTAATCTTCCAGATAAGATAGTGATTGACAGAGTTCTCTAGTCACTATCACCAAGTTTCTAGAACTTCATGATGAACTATAATATGCAAGGGATAAACGGAAATGATTCCCAAGCTCTTCGTGATGCGGAAATCGACGAAGGTAGAAATCAAGAAAAGCATCAAGTGTTGATGGTTGACAAGAACACTAGTTTCAATAAAAGGGCAAAGGGAAGAAGGGGAACTTCAAGAAGAACGGCAAGCAAGTTGCTACTCAAGTGAAGAAGCCCAAGTCTGTACCTAAGCCTGAGACTAAGTGTTTCTACTTGAAAGTGCTAGTGATCGACTAGAGGGGGGGGGGTGAATAGGCGATTTTTATGAAAGTATTCAAAACATGGAAGTTTCGAAGACAAACGATAGAAATAAACCTATTACCATGCAGCGGAAGGTAGACTACACTAGGCAGACCATAGTCAAGTATTCAATGAAGTGAAAGCACAATGACTAATAGCAACTAGGCAGTAAAGATCAGGTAGGAAGATATAGTGAGGCCAATCAGAACAAGCAGTCACTCAATGAAGACAAAAGATAAAGCAATCATGCAATGACTTCACCAGGGCCAACAGTAAGTAAAGGAATGGGAAGGATGAAACCAATGACTCGTTGAAGACAATGATTTATTGGACCAGTTCCAGTTGCTGTGACAACTATACGTCTGGTTAGGGAGGCTGAGATTCAACTCAGAAGACCGCATCTTTGAGCTAAGGACACCCAGTCCTTGCCCAATCACTCTGGTAAGTCTTCAAGGTAGACTTCCAAACCTTCACAGACTTCGTTCATCGGTGATCCACAATGACTCTTGGATGCTCAGAATGCGACGCCTAACCGGCTGGAGGATTCACAATCCTCAAGTGTAATAAGTCTTCAGATCACACAGACAGGAAGACTTTAGTGATGCCTAACTCTATTTGGCTCTGTGTGGTTAGGGCTCTATCCTCGCAAGGAATTCTCTCTCAAAGGCTTCGAGGTGGGTTGCTCTCAAACGACAAAAGCCGTACACTAACTCTGAGCAGCCAATCGTTTATGGTTGTAGGGGGTGGGCTATTTATAGCCACTAGGCAACCTGACCTGATTTGTCCAAAATGACCCTCGGTCACTAAGGAACTGACACGTGTTCCAACGGTCAGATTTCAAGCACACACGACAACTTTACTTGGGCTACAAGCAAAGCTGACTTATCCAACTCTGGACAAGATTTGCTCTCATAGTCTTCACTCAAAGACATAGGATTTTGGTTAAGCATCACTTCAGTCATTCTGACTGGTTCTCTTGGACCCCACTTAACAGTGCAGTGGTTCCTATGACTCAACAAAGACAAACACAGAACGACGAAACTGCTAAGTCTTCGCACTCCATAGTCTTCACGCGATGTCTTCTCTTGTCATAGTCTTCAATGCGAATATCTTCACATACCACCTTTGACTTCAATGTCTTCATGTAAGTGCATCTAGTGCCACCCCTAGTTGGTTTTGGAGTATTGATGACAAACCTAGTTGAGGGACTAATGTGTTTGTGAGAATTGCTGGATAACACAGGTAGAAGTCCCTCATTGATTCGGTTTTCCTACCAGAGATGACCCCTAAAAATGTATGAAGACATTGAAGTCAAAGGTGGTATATGAAGATACTCACATTGAAGACTATGACAAGAGAAGACACCACATGAAGCCTATGGAGCTCGAAGACTTAGATCTTTCGTAGTTCTCTTTCTTCTGTGTTGAGTCATAGGAACCACCGTACTGTTAAGTGGGGTCCAAGAGAACCAGTCAGAATGACTGAAGTGATGCTTAAACAAAACCTATGTCTTCGAGTGAAGACTTTGAGAGCGAATCTTGTCCAGAGTCGGGCAAGTCAGCTTTGCTTGAAGCCCAAGTAAAGTTGCCGTGTGAGTTTGAAATCTGACCGTTGGAACACGTGTCAGTTCCTTAGTGATCCAGAGTCATTTCGGACAAATCAGGTCGGGTTGCCAAGTGGCTATAAATAGCCCACCCCCTACAACCATAAACGGTTGGCTGCTCAGATTCAGAGTACGGCTTCTGTCGTTTGAGAGCAACCCACCTCGAAGCCTTTGAGAGAGAATTCCTTGCGAGGATAAAGCCCTAACCACCCAGAGCCAAAGAGAATTAGGCATCACTTAAGTCTTCTTATCTATGTGATCTAAAGACTTATTACACTTGAGGACTGTGCATCCTCCAGCCGGTTAGGCGTCGCGTTCTGAGCATCCAAGAGACATTGTGGATTGCCGGTGAACGAAGTCTGTGAAGGTTTGGGAGTCTACCTTGAAAACTTACCAGAGTGATTGGGCGAAGTCTGTGTGACCTTAGCTCAAGGGGAATGCGGTGAGGACTGGGTATCCTGAGCTGCGTGTTCAGGACTGTGTGTCCGGGACTGTGTGTCCTAAGGTTTAAATACCTAGCCTCCCTAACTAGATGTACAGTTGTCACAGCAACTGGAACTGGTCCAACAAATCATTGTCTTCAGCGAGTCACTAGTTTCATCTTCCCTTCCCTTTACTTACTGTTACTCCTTGTGAAGTCATTGTATGTTCGCACTATCTTTTGTCTTCACTGAGTGTCTGCGTGTTCTACGTGGCTTCACAATATCTTCCTACCTGATCCTTACTACATTGCTGCTATTAGTCATTGTGCTTTCACTCTATTGAATACTTGACTATGGCTTGCCTAGTGTAGTCTACCTTCCGCTGCAGGGTAATAGGTTTATTTCTATCGTTTGTCTTCATAACTTCCACGTTTTGAAGACTTTCATAAAAATCGCCTATTCACCCCCCCTCTAGTCGATATAACGCACTTTCAATTGGTATCAGAGCAAGGTGCTCCCTTGTTCTGTGTTATTCGGTTTAACCACCTGGAGTTTTAGCTATGTCGACTGCAGGGATAATTAAAGTCTCCGCTGCGTGCCCCGTATTCGATGGAACTGAATATCCCTACTGGAAGAATAAGATGCGCATGCATCTTGAAGCCATTGACGTCGACCTATGGTATGTCGTCAAGAACGGCGTTCCCAAGGCTGGAGAAGGTGTCACTGCTGCTGATGTCAAGAAGTTCGTTCAACTGGACTCTACTGCCAAGAATATCATCTGTGGTCATCTGACCAAAGGACAGTATGGCCGTGTGAGTGCTTTGGAAACATCTAAGCTGGTCTGGGACTGGCTCTCCAAGGTCAAGGAAGGCGTCTCAACCCAGAGAGATCAGAGAATCAGTGTCCTTCGCAACCTCTTCAACCGCTTCAAGCGAAATGACAATGAGAATGTCCAGCTCACATTTGACCGACTCACTGACATCACAAATGAGCTTCAAGCCCTCGGTGCTATTGAGATCACCAAACATGAAGTCGTCAAGACACTACTGAGATCACTTGATAGTTCGTTTGACACCCTAGCCCTGATGATTCAAGAACGTCCTGATTTCAAGACACTCAATCCGTCTGACATACTTGAGAGGCTCAACACACATGAGTTTCAGCTTTCTGAGAAAAGAGATATCTACGGTCCAAACTATGGGCGAACTCGTGCCTTGAAGGCAAAAGCTGTCTCCTCATCTGAAGAAGAATCTGACAGCAGTTCGGATGATCCTGAAGACATTGGAAGGGAACTTGCTATGCTTGTGAAGAAGTTCCAAATATTCACCAATAAGAAAGGTTTCAGAAAGTCTTCCCGATCAAGCTCAAGGAATGATGAAGCTTCTGCTCACGACTACAAGAAGAAAACATGTCACAAGTGCAAGAAACCTGGCCACTTCATCTCTGAGTGTCCACAGTGGGACAATGAGAACAAAAAGAAGAAGAAGAGCAAGGAATATGACTCTGACGACAAGAAGAAGAAGAAATACTCAAAGTCTTCTTCCAAGTCTTCCTCAAAGTCTTCATCACACAAGAAGAGCTCATCTGGCAAGGCACGTGCGTTTGTTGGCAAGGAAATGGATTTAGAGGAGGAGTCCGCTTCTGAGGAGGCGGAGGTGGAGTCTGAGGAGGAGTCCGATTCAGGCGTCGCAAGTCTGGCTACAACATACGTTGCCAAGTCCATCTTCAACACTGAAGACAATGACTTCATCACCGACACCGATGCAAATGACAAGGACTACTCCGCTTCTACCTACTGCTTCATGGCACGCGGTGCCAAGGTAAACACACGCACTACTCACTATCAAACATCTAGTGATGATGACTCTGATTGTGGTTCAAAACCCAACTACAAAACACTTGCTAAAATTGCAACTGAGCAACAGAAAGCTATGGAACATATTCAAAAACTGTTAGACAAAAGCGATGATCTGTTAGGTGTTGAAATGACTCGATCTGAATCCTTAATTGAAGACATAAAAAATCTTCACGTTAAGTATGAGGAACTTGAAAGTCGTCATGAAACTCTCTCAACAACTCATGAAAAGCTTTCCTATGATTATCTTCAAAGGAAGCAAGATCTTGAGAGATTGAGAGCGGCTCATGAAGATCTTGAAAAGGAAAACGAGTCACTTCGCGCCGAATAGATCAGCTCCGCTCAGGAAGGATTTGAACCACCATGTCTTAAATGCATTGAGCATGATATATAATGCTACTACTGTTGCTGAATGTTCTACTGCTGCTACTGTTGCAATATCTTCAACTATTGATGTGGGAACTAACCCCTCTGCTGAGGATTCCACTGCTATTGCTGATGAGAATGCTAGGTTGAAGACATTGCTTGAAACAGGGATGTACAAAAGTCTTAAAGGGCATCAGACACTATGTGATGTCCTCAAAAAGCAGATTTTGAACCGAAACCCGAGGAAAGAGGGTGTTGGGTTCGTAAGGAAAATGAATGCTGATGGCTCTTACTGGAAACCTGAGCAGTACCCCAAAACCACATGGGTTGCTGCAAAGGAATTTTCAGCAGATCCATCCACTCTATCTGGGTTCACTTGTGCTAACCCCATTGTCATTGATGAATCCTTTGATGCAAACTATAAACTATTTAAGAATCAGAATGGTGAAGTGTTTGCCAGGTACATTGGTACTAACTACAGGAATGGACCGCCTATGAAGAAGATCTGGGTTCCGAAAAGGTGTCTGGAGAATCTTCCTGTGAATGTCATCATGACACCTCACGTGAAGAAGACAAACCTCAGACCAAAGGCTTCATACGGTCCAAAGGCTTCATACAGACAGAGGACTCACCTGAGTCGCACTAACGCAAATGTTTTGCAGGGAAACCATACTCAAGCATATGAATATGAGAGCGGTTCATCAAACCGCCATGTTCATAAGACCAAGAACTATTCTGCTTATTCTTATGAGTACTATTGTCTGCCTGCAAGACTGTTTGCTAGGGCTCCAAAGCCAAAGTTCTCAGATGCTGCACTTAGACTTATTGCTTCTAAGCCACCCTTGAAGATGTGGGTGGCTAAGAAAGCTTAACTCTCTTTTGCAGGGAAAGGTCTCCAGTAGAAAACCAAAATCGTCTGACGCTATTGTTGGGGACCTTAAACATCTTGTAGGGCGCAAGATCAAATGCCCGAATGGTCTTACTATGTACTTCGTTCCTGAATCGCTTGCTACTCTCCCTATTAGTCCTAATCTGGATCTAAGCTTTCATAACCCACTGGTTCGTCAAATGTTTTTGCTTCACAATGCTCTTCGTGAAGCCTATCCCCCTAACTGCACTGTAGGGTACGACACCAGCATCTTCAGAATGGATTATTGATAGTGGGTGTACAAATCACATGACTGGCAAAAGAAGCCTTCTTATGGACTCAACCTTACGTCCATCCGACAAGAGCCACATCACATTTGCTGACACTGGTAAAAGTAAGGTATTGGGTCTAGGTAGAGTTGCAATCTCAAGGGATCAACACATGGATAAAGTCATGCTTGTTGAATCCCTTGGCTTCAACTTAATGTATGTCTCAATGCTTTGCGATTTAAACATGATCGTAATATTTGGAAAATATCGTTGCCTTGTTCTAATGGAATCTGAAAAGTCTCTAGTATTTGAAGGGTATTGAAAAGATGATTTGTACGTGGTAGATTTCTTAGCAGGACCACAGCTTGCCGTATGTCTTCTAGCAAAAGCTTCAGAATGCTGGCTCTGGCATCGGAGGCTTGGGCATGCGGGCATGAGGAACCTCCACACCCTGGCAAAGAAGAAGCATGTCATAGGCATCGATGGCGTCAAGTTCAAGAAAGATCACTTATGCGGTGCCTGTGAGGCAGGAAAGATGACAAGGGCCAAACATCCCTCGAAGACAATCATGACCACTACTTGACCCTTCGAACTGCTTCACATGGATCTTTTCGGTCCCACTCATTACTCAACTCTTACTACTACTGCTTGTCTCTATGGCTTTGTCATTGTTGATGATTATTCTAGATATACTTGGGTGCACATAATCCTTTACAAGACTGAAGTGCAGGATGTCTTCAGACGCTTCGCCAATCAAGCAATCAACAACTATGGCGCCAAGATAAAGCATATCAGAAGTGACAATGGCACTGAATTCAAGAACACTGGCCTTGATACATATCTTGATACCTTGGGCATCACACATGAATTCTCAGCCCCGTACACGCCATAGCAGAATGGGGTCGTCGAACGCAAGAACAGAACACTCATTGAGATGGCCAGAACAATGCTAGATGAATACAAGACTCCAAGAAAATTCTGGCCTGAAGCCATTGATATTGCATGCCATACAATCAATCGTGTTTATCTTCACAAGCTTCTGAACAAGACATCTTATGAGCTCCTTACTGGCAAGAAGCCAAATGTCAGTTACTTCAGAGTATTTGGCGCCAGGTGCTGGATCAAGGACCCACATCACACCTTAAAGTTTGCACCAAAGGCACATGAGGGTTTTATGCTTGGATATGGAAAGGATTCGCACTCCTACAGAGTCTTCAATCTCTTTCATTACAAAGTGGTTGAAACAGTGGATGTGCGGTTTGATGAGACCAACGGTTCACAAAGAGAGCAACTGCCAAATGTGCTAGATGAAGTTCCATCCAGTGAATCAATCAAGCTAATGGGAACTGGAGAAATTATACCTTCTGAAGCTCATCCTGAAGAAGAACTTATCATCTCAGCACCCGATCAACATGAAGACAATGCTCAGCCTGAAGACATTCCTTCTAACAATGACAATGATCAGCAAGAGCAAAATCTTCGCCCTGTACATCCTCGCATTGCCAATGAAGTGCAGATTGAAAGAATAATTGATAGCATCAATGCACCCGGTCCACTCACTCGTTCAAGGGCAACTCAGCTAGCAAATTTCTGTGGGCATTTCGCATTCGTCTCAATAACAGAACCCAAGAAAGTTGAAGAAGCCTTCATGGAACCTGAATGGATTCAAGCTATGCAAGACGAGCTTCAACAGTTTGAGCTGAATAATGTATGGGAACTGGTCAACCGTCCCGATCCTTGGAAGCACAACATAATAGGCACCAAATGGATATACCGCAACAAGCAAGATGAGCATGGTCAAGTTGTCAGAAACAAAGCTCGTCTCGTTGCTCAAGGATATACTCAAGTGGAAGGCATTGACTTCGATGAAACATTTGCTCCTGTGGCTAGACTTAAAGCCATACGCATACTGCTGGCCTATGCAAATCATCACAACATACTTATTTACCAAATGGATGTGAAGAGCGCCTTCCTCAATGGCAAGATTGAAGAAGAAGTGTATGTTGCACAACCTCCTGGCTTTGAAGATCCAAAACATCCTGACATGGTATACAAGCTCAACAAGGCACTGTATGGCCTCAAACAAGCCCCTCGGGCCTGGTATGACACACTCAAATACTTCCTGAAGAGCAGAGGCTTCATACCTGGTTCTCTCGACCCCACTCTCTTCACGAAGACATATGATGGTGAACTGTTTGTGTGCCAAATATATGTGGATGACATTATCTTCGGCTGCACCAATCAGAAGTACAGTGAAGAGTTTGGATATATGATGCAAGAGCAATATCAAATGTCTATGATGGGAGAGCTGAAGTTCTTTCTCGGTCTTCAAATACGACAGCAACGCAACATCTTCATATCTCAAGAGAAGTATCTCAAAGATTGCCTGAAGAAGTTCGGTATGCAAGACTGCAAAGGCTTCACGACGCCAATGCCAGCCAAGCATCATCTGGGTCCTGACGACAATGGTAAAGAGTTCAATCAAAAGGTATACCGCTCCATGATTGGTTCTTTACTTTATCTATGTGCATCTCGGCCAGATAGTATGCTTAGTGTTTGCATGTGTGCTCGATTCCAAGCGGCACCAAAGGAGTCGCATCACTTAGCTGTGAAGCGAATTCTTCGATATTTGGCTCACACCCCAACTCTAGGATTATGGTATCCAAAGGGCTCAGAGTTTGATCTGGTTGGATTCTCGGATGCTGATTATGCTGGTGACAAAGTTGATCGCAAGTCTACATCAGGCACATGTCACTTTCTGGGACGATCACTTGTATGTTGGTCTTCAAAGAAGCAGAACTATGTATCTCTCTCCACTGCTGAATCTGAATACATTGCTGCTGGATCTTGCTGCGCTCAGCTTCTGTGGATGAAGCAAACGCTCAAGGACTATGACATTCATTTGAAGCAAGTGTCACTCTACTGCGACAACGAAAGCGCCATCAAGATTGCCAACAACCCAGTTCAGCACTCGAAGACAAAGCACATTGAAATTCGTCATCACTTTCTCAGAGATCATGTTGTCAAGGAAGATATTGATATCATACACGTCAACACTGAAGAGCAATTGGCAGATATCTTCACCAAGCCCTTGGATGAGAAGAGATTTTGCAAGTTACGGTGTGAGCTAAATATCCTGGAATCCTCAAATGTCCTGTGATCAGGCACACATCCTAACCCTTATGCATATTGATGACTTAGATGTGCAACACACGGAGTAAAGTATATCTTCAATCAATGAAGACATACATTCTAAGTGTGAATACATTAATGTGGAATTTGACTTCGGAGCGCCACGATAATTGTGCGTCGTGTCTGGGTCTAATACTTCCTATACGGTGGGTAACGCCACCACCAAATGTTCTATTTTGAAGTGTTTCACTCATGGCGTTACCTTGCTATGTCTTCACATTTGGTTTGGCTTCAATCTCAACATGTCTTCATGATTATCTTCACTATGTTGATTATATATATATACTAGTGTTCTGTCCTCTACAGCATTCACTTATAGCTATGTCTTCTTGTTGAATCTTTTGAACTAAGTGAATGTGATCGGACCCTAACCTCTCTATGCTATCTATCTCAAACTCTATCTCTCCAAAACATATGCATTCTATTGAAACTGTCGAATGTCTTCTCTGTGTCCTTGTCAGCAGAAGATACAAAGACAAACCTTAAGTCCACTTTCAATGCTCATTCCTCCACATGAAACCCGGAGAAATAGGAACGACCACCCGACAATCCAGTCGTGCGTGGGACGTGGAACAAACCCCAAAATTCTGCATGATGGCCACGTGTTCCTCAGATGCGAATCGCCAGGGGCACCTGTGTAATAACGCAGTGCCGCCCCTGTACCTATAAATACACACTTCACGGCGGTCATTATCTCTTCTTCCACTCTCGCACGAACCCTAGCGCCACCGCTAGCCCTCGACGACGCCGGCGACGAAGTGCTTCGCTGTCGCAACCTCTCCGACGCCGTCTTCATGCCGACCGCGGACATCGTCCTCTCCGCCGTCGCCGTAGGTGTCCTCCGTCGCCAAGTTAGGGCACGGAAGATTGAACTGCTCGGCCTCATCTTCCACTCCATCTAGCAGTTCTTAGTGTGGTAAATAAAACTTCCTTTTATGGCACTGTTGATCCTATGGCTTTGTCACTTTCTACCACAAGCAGTTTCTATTCACACAAGTTAGATCTCTCTCATATTGCATCTCATAACATGCCTAGTATATTCACTTATGCTTCACAAAGTAGTTAGATTCCTCACTTGTACTGATCTCTGGATTCGTACAAATCTGGAACCAACTCCTTATCTATGAGTGAATGTCTTTGCACGATGAGGTCAATGTCTTCTAAACTGATTTATATTCAAAATCTTCTGAGAATGCATATGACCTCTTCCCCTTCCCTCGCACCTTAATGCTGTCACAGGTACATGTCCGTGGGAGAATCCCTTGGTTCTCATAGTCTGCATTCATTTGCAGAATTCTTACAGCATCATATAAATTCTCCCGAAGCAAGTTCCTGTTTGTCCAGCAAGCGAAAATCTTTGAAGCCTTTGAACGTGTTGAAGCCTTTCAGTTTAAAGTTCATGGCTTCAGAGAAATCAGCAAGGAAGGGTGGCAGAAAGCGTCATGGAGAAACATCTAGAGATCTGCCAGATGACCTCTCAGAACTGTACAAGACAGATCCTGAAGAGGATTTCAATCAGCGCAAGACCCGAATCTAATGGATTCGAAGATATTGGGCAGGACAATGGTTCAAATACCGATTTGTAACCCAGGAATATGCTGAGAAAAATGCCATCAAGAGACCGTGGGGAGACATCCTATACAAGAATCTTCAACCCAGGTCCAGAGATGAAGCCATTGAACAAGGCTTCTATCCCTGCATGGTCCGTGGGCCACAGCGTGCTGATGCACACCCATCGTCACTACTATGGTGTCTTGACGACATTCTGTTCAAGCGCAACTTCCAGTTTGCCTAGAACTCAGCGAAGCAAAACAAGAAGACATTGGGACTAGACTTCAACCCTGGTCCCTCAACTCCAAGGGCTGATGGCACATGAGATGCAGAACCCAATGTCGTCGGTCCTTTCTACAACCTTGAAGGCCTCATCACCCATATCTTGGTTCAAGGGACTACAGTGAATGAGCCTGCAGCTGACGCTGAATTAGATGAAGCGCCTGCAGCGCCAAAGCCAAAGAAGTTGAAGAAGCCTAAAGCTTCAAAGCCTGCCCCTTCACCAAAAATCTCATGGGCGAAGCCACTGGCAACTACACCTCCTGAAGATAGTGTGCAGTCCGAAGATTTATCACGCATCTCCAAGCCCCAGAAGGTCAAGATGCCTCTGCCACACACTGGCCAAGAGCTAACAGCTGTTGCCATTCTGCGCAATGATGCCATTGATCTGTCAAGTGATGAAGATCTTGCAGATGACGCTCTTGAGCAACTCATCAAGAGCAAAGAAGAAGCAGAAATCTTCAATGATCTGCCTCTCTTTGATGTAACAGTCATTCACAACTTCATTGATGAATGGTTTGACACGCCAAACATCAGCTTCGACAATCTCCAACTACCCATTGGCCTCAGTGTCGCCTTCCATGGCGCCATTGCTTCAGAGTTAGCTATCGCCCAGCGCATTGTCGAACTGAAGCAGAAGATTGACTTTGAGAAATCTCAGTTTAAGAAGCATATGGCCAAGCTCAGCGTGCAAGACGTGAAGAATTTCAAGATTATGCTGCACGAGCTCAAGGAAGCCTTTCTAAAGAAACGTGCAGAAGCTCAGGGTTCTCGTGAGCACATGAAGGTCCTAGTTGATAGGTGTGTGCAAGCCTACAATGAGGCTGAGAAGCGCAAGGCCCTTGGGCATCCTGGCATCGACCCCAGGATGGCTGCCAAGAAGTAGAAGAAGCCCGCTATGGCTGAACCTGAAGCACCAAGGCAGGAGGCAGATCCCCTTGTCTTCCCAACTAGCATGACTGGCCCGAAGCCAAAGGCCAGGTCAACCGCTTCAGAACTGAAGAAGACCAGGACTGCTGAGGCTGAAGCAAGGAAGAGAAAACATCCTGAAGCCTCTACTACTGCCCCCGCCAAGAAGAAAAAAATGACCAAGAAGGAACGGGCTGCTCCCACAGAGCCCTTGATTGTTGAACCCATTTCCATGGTTCACCCCGACGCCGATCCACAAGAACGTCTACTGACTGTCCATGAGCCCGCTTTCACAAAGGCTCATGAAGCTGAAGACTTTCCAGCAGCTGATCCCCTCGCTGCTGAGGACATTGGTCACCATGACCATGTTGAAGATGATGCAGCCCTTCCTCAGCTAGAGCACCAACAGGTATCATCGCCTGTGCTCACGCACAGTGAACTCATCAGCATTGGTCGTCCACTGACACCAATAGCACAGGATGCTTCATGGGCGAATCGCCCACAAGAGGAAGAAGACTCTGAGGCCCAGCCAACACAAACTCCACAGGCATCGCCCGCGTTGCGCAGGCTTCGCAAAGGTCCAAGGCCTCAAGTCTCTGCGTCTGAAGCTAAAACTGCTGAAGACATTTCGGCTGCATCAGCCGATGAAGAAGAAGTACCACAAGCTGCTACTCCCCTGTCCCACCAAGAAGCAGTTCTCGAGGAGAACGTGATCGTAAGCGACCCTCCAGCTCGTCAAGTGGAGGTTGAAAATCTTGCGGCTGCCACCACCAACACCACTGAAGCCACTGACGCTGTCATGGCTGAAGCAAATGTGGAGCCCTAACCAACAAAAGCACCAGAAGTCAGCAAAGCCACTGATCCCGCTGCTTCTGTTCCTGCGTCTGCTGCCGGTCCCCAATTCGACTATCATGTTGAGCACAGGCCTCAGGTACAGAAGCCAATCCCAAGATTGCCAAGGTTCCCATGTCCTGCATCAGCACCTGGCTCCTTCAATATCAATGGCTTCAGAGTAGACAACACATTTTTCAACAGCTCCAGGAACCCCTACTCTAGGGAAAGAATATCATCTGTTCGGTTCTGGAGTTATCCGCAGCGAAGCTATTACTCATGCGTTCTTTACAGCCAAGGTCGCATCTTCCCACACAAGCGCCTTGACATTGAAGCAATAGCAGGTCTGCCCTGTCTGGAAGAAGCTCTGGATTGCTTCAAAGAGGTTGGACTGCTGCCGTTCATCACTGACAAAGAGCATTGGAATGAAGAGTTGCTGCTCCAATTCTATGCCACACTTCACATCCGCGGGTATAGCAGAGATCCGAAGACTTGGGTCCTGGAGTGGATGACAGGAAACGTTCATCACGAAGCCAAAGCCTTTGACATCATTGAGCTCACTGGTTTGCCCACTCCTGGCGATCTCTACAAGCATGGCTGTCAGCTTCATAGTGAAGCTATTGAGAGCATCTTTCAGAAGAATGAACCTAATATGAGTCAGATGCTCAGTATGATGAAGCCATTGCCCCAAGATGCTACTTATCCCACGGAGTTCTTTGTTGAAGACCTTGAGTATCTGCCAAGAACCATTTATCACATCATAAGGCGAACTCTCTGGCCAATCAAAGGACATTCTCCCCATGCCAAGCTGGAAGGTGCAATGAAGACTTTGGTCTTCTACATTCTTCATGGAAAATGCTTCAATACACAGGATTTCTTCATTCGCCAACTTGCTTCATCTGGCTCTGATCTGTTTGGTTTGAAGTTCTATGCCCCTTGGGTGATGCGGCTGATCAAACTTCACTCCGCTATCTCATACCAGCCCTCGGCCCGCAACCATCGGATCTTTTTGCCTGATGCGGATATGTCTATTGAAGCCATCTATCCTGAGCCTGCCAAGGAACCTCTCAGTCTTCAGAATGCAGAGCATCAAAGTTTCACTCAGAATGTTGAAGGCGTCGAAGCCGTAACTCGTGTGTATCCTTTGGCTGGCACTACACATGCACCACATCCTGCTCTCACTGAAGCCACTGACAGTACAATTGCTCCACGACCCAAGAAGCGCACTCGTGTTCTCAACGACCGAGAGCTTCTTGTGGCTCTTCATCAGAAACAGGATAGGCATCATGACTGGCTGAAGCGTTAGATGCAAAGCCTCTTGGTGGATGTTAATCGCATTCGCAATCTTTCCACCAAGAATGCTTTTGTTGCCCATGAAACCTCTCGCCGCACATGGAAAGGGCTAACACTGATGTGTTCTGAAGATGATCTTCAAGAGGATGGCTTCACTGAGCGATTCAAGTTTGACTCCACACCTCCTCGAAGGGCAGTGCTGCAACGAACTCCATCCCTTGAAGACTCTGAGTTCTCTTCCTCTACTGCAACTATGAATGCCAGAGTAATCGAGGATGAAGACGATGCTACTTCACCGCCACCTCCTTCAGCATGCTTCGACTCTGCTCCAAGCTCTTCAGCACCGCCAAACACAACCAACGACCCTGCTGCTTCACCTACTCCTCATGGGAACGAGTAGATGCTCTATGTCTTCAAACCTTTTTGGTCCTTACCGAAAAAAGGGGGAGAAGCATATGAGGTTGATAGTCTTCAAGCGGGTCCATATGGGCGGGTGCTTTATATTTTGCTTCGTGCTTACAACTCTCATTTTGCTACATTTGGTTCTTTGAGTTGTAACACTTAAACTCGATGGTCGTCTGCTACTTATTTGCCACCTTGTGTTGCGATGATAAATTCCGCATGTGCAACGATAAATTCCGCACTTAGATCATTCTGCAGACGTCCATTCTCCATTATGCATGTCATTATCTTCATATACTTTCACATGCATAGTGGATTGTCATCATAAGTTGAAGTGGATCTCCACAAGTACAACCTGCCATGTGCATTTGCATTCCAAAAGCAAATTACTTATATGCACATCTTCAGGGGGAGCCCTTGCAACTTATGAAGACAATTCCTTATCCTTTACAATTTCACAGATTATATTCCTCGTTGAAAACTTCAACTAGTTTGTCATCAATCACCAAAAAGGGGGAGATTGTAAGTGCATCTAGTGCCACCCCTAGTTGGTTTTGGAGTATTGACGACAAACCTAGTTGAGGGACTAATATGTTTGTGAGAATTGCAGGATAACACAGGTAGAAGTCCCTCATTGATTCGGTTTTCCTACCAGAGATGACCCCTAAAAATGTATGAAGACATTGAAGTCAAAGGTGGTATATGAAGATACTCACATTGAAGACTATGACAAGAGAAGACACCACATGAAGCCTACGGAGCTCGAAGACTTAGATCTTTCGTAGTTCTCTTTCTTCTGTGTTGAGTCATAGGAACCACCGTACTGTTAAGTGGGGTCCAAGAGAACCAGTCAGAATGACTGAAGTGATGCTTAAACAAAACCTATGTCTTCGAGTGAAGACTTTGAGAGAGAATCTTGTCCAGAGTCGGGCAAGTCAGCTTTGCTTGAAGCCCAAGTAAAGTTGCCATGTGAGTTTGAAATCTGACCGTTGGAACACGTGTCAGTTCCTTAGTGACCCAGGGTCATTTCGGACAAATCAGGTCGGGTTGCCAAGTGGCTATAAATAGCCCACCCCCTACAACCATAAACGGTTGGCTGCTCAGATTCAGAGTACGACTTTTGTCGTTTGAGAGCAACCCACCTCGAAGCCTTTGAGAGAGAATTCCTTGCGAGGATAAAGCCCTAACCACCCAGAGCCAAAGAGAATTAGGCATCACTTAAGTCTTCTTATCTGTGTGATCTGAAGACTTATTACACTTGAGGACTGTGCATCCTCCAGCCGGTTAGGCGTCGCGTTCTGAGCATCCAAGAGACATTGTGGATTGCCGGTGAACGAAGTCTGTGAAGGTTTGGGAGTCTACCTTGAAAACTTACCAGAGTGATTGGGCGAGGTCTGTGTGACCTTAGCTCAAGGGGAATGCGGTGAGGACTGGGTGTCCTGAGCTGCGTGTTCAGGACTGGGTGTCCGGGACTGTGTGTCCTAAGGTTTAAATACCTAGCCGCCCTAACCAGACGTACAATTGTCACAGCAACTGGAACTGGTCCAACAAATCATTGTCTTCAGCGAGTCACTGGTTTCATCTTCCCTTCCCTTTACTTACTGTTACTCCTTGTGAAGTCATTGTATGTTCGCACTATCTTTTGTCTTCACTGAGTGACTGTGTGTTCTGTGTGGCTTCACAATATCTTCCTACCTGATCCTTACTACATTGCTGCTATTAGTCATTGTGCTTTCACTCTATTGAATACTTGACTATGGCTTGCCTAGTGTAGTCTACCTTCCGCTGCAGGGTAATAGGTTTATTTCTATCGTTTGTCTTCATAACTTCCACGTTTTGAAGACTTTCATAAAAATCGCCTATTCACCCCCCCCTCTAGTCGATATAACACACTTTCACTTCATACATTTTTAGGGGTCATCTCTGGTAGGAAAACCGAATCAATGAGGGACTTCTACTGTGTTATCCTGCAATTCTCACAAACACATTAGTCCCTCAACTAGGTTTGTCGTCAATACTCCAAAACCAACTAGGGGTGGCACTAGATGCACTTACAATCTCCCCCTTTTTGGTGATTGATGACAAACTAGTTGAAGTATTCAACGGGGAATAAAACATGTGAAATTGTAAAGGATAGGAGATTGTCTTCATAAGTGGAAAAGGCTCCCCCTGAAGATGTGCATATAAGTAATTTGCTTTTGGTATGCAAATGAACATGGCAGGTTGTACTTGTGGAGATCCTCTTCAACTTATGATGACAATTCATCATGCATGAAAGGTATGTGAAGATAATGACATGCATAATGAAAAATGGACGTCTGCAAAATGACCTAAGTGCGGAAGTTATCATCGCACATGCGGAATTTATCATCGCATCACAGAATAGCAAATAAGTAGCAGACGACCATCTAGTTTAAGTGTTACAACTCAAAGAACCAAATGTATCAGAAAGCGAGAGTTGTAAACACTAGGCAAAATATAAAACCACCGCCCATATGGACCCGCTTGAAGACTATCATACTCATATGCTTCTCCCCCTTTTGTCAGTAAGGACCAAAAAGGTTTGAAGACATAGAACACCTACTCGTTCCCTTGAGGAGTTGGTGAAGCAGCAGGGTCATCGGTGTTGGTTGGCGGTGCAGACAAACTTGGTGCAGTGTTGATCCGCGCTGAAGGTGGAGGAGGTGAAGTTGCATCATCTTGGTCATCGATGACTCTGGCATTTACGGTCGCAGCTGAGGACGAGTATTCAGAGTCTTCAAGTGAGGGAGTCCGACGCAAGTGAGCATTTTTGGGAGGAGTTGAGTCAAACTTGAAGCATTCGGTGAAGCCATCATCGCGCAGATCAGCTTCAGCACTCAGTAGGGTCAAACTTTTCCACGACCTCCGACAGGTTTCATGAGTGACAAAGGCATTCTTGGTGGCAAGATTGCGAATGCGGTTGACATCCACCAAGAGGCTTTGCATCTGACGCTTAAGCCAGTAGTGATGTTTGTCCTGTTTCTGATGCAGCGCAACGAGAAGCTCTCGGTCACTGAGGACACGAGATCGTCTTTGAGGCCTTTGCGCAATTGTGCTACCAGTGACATCAGTTTGAGCACGAGGGACACGTGTGTTTCCAGCCAGAGGATAAACACGAGAAACGGCTGGAATCCCTTCAATGGGCTGAGTGAAGCTTTGGTGATAAGCATTGTGAAGATAAATGGGATCCTTAGCAGGCTCTGGGTAAATGGCTTCAACTGACAGATCAACCTCGGGCAAGAATATAAGATGATTGCGCGCAGACGGCTGATAGTTGAAAGCCGAGTGACGCTTTATCAGACGCATGACCCATGGAGCATAGAATTTCAACCCAAAGATGTCAGAGCCAGACGCAGCCAACTACCTGATGAAGAAGTCTTGAGCATTGAAGCTGATGCCATTGAAGATATAGAAAACCAAAGGCTTCATTGCTCCTTCAAGCTTCGCTGCAGATGAGTGTCCTTTGACAGTCCATAGAGTCTTCCTGATGATGTGGTAAATGGTGTGAGGCAGGTACTCTAGGTCTTCAACAAAGAACTTAGATGGGTATTCACCGTCATGTGGCAGAGGCTTCATCATGCTCAGCATTTGACTCATGTTGGGTTCTGACTTCTGAAAGATGCTTTCCAAGGCATTTTGATATTGTTGACAACCTGGTTCATAGTATTCACCAGGAGTGGGCAGGCCTGTGAGCTCAATGATATCAAGAGCTTTAGCTTCATGATGGACATTGCCTGTCATCCACTCAAGGACCCAAGTCTTCGGATCCCTGTTGTAGCCTCGAATATGAAGAGTGGCATAGAATTGAAGTAGCAATTCTTCATTCCAGTGCTCCTTGTCAGTGAAGAACTGCAACAGACCAACATCTCTGAAACAGTCCAATGCTTCTTCAAGGCAGGGCAGACCAGCTATAGCTTCAGAGTCGAGGCGCATATGTGGAAATATGCGCCCTTGATTGTATAGGACACAGGAATAGTAGCTGCGCTGCTGATAGCTCCAGAATCGATCTGAGGAAATGCGCGGTCTTGTATAGGGGTTCTTGGAGCTGTTGAAGAAGGTATTATGTGCCACGAAGCCATTTGCATTGAAGACCCCAGGTGAAGTGGCAGTGCCTGGGAATCGTGGAAGTCTTGGCTTGGGCTTTTGAACTTGAGGCCTGTGCTCGACGTGGTACTCAAATTGTGGACCAGCAGCAGGCGGAGGAGTCAGAATGGGCCATCAAACCATAACTGGCTGACCATGATCAAATGCACGCTCCATTGTGTGAGGTCTTGGAGGGGGAACATGGGCAGTGGCATTGTCTTCATGGGCTTCAAGGGCCACATGTGCTTCAGGTGCTTGGACCTCAGGTGCTGCACCATTGACTTCAGGTGTTGCAGCATTGACTTCTGGTGCCTCATTGGCTTCTGGCGCCGTATTGGCTTCAACCATGACAATGTCATTGGCGTCAGCAGTGATGTTGGTGGCCGCCTCAGGGTTGTGAACCTCCACTTTAGAAGATGGTGGGTCGGTCACGTTCTCCTTGAGAACAACATCCTGGTGAGACGGGGGTGTAGCAACTCTAGTAACTCTTGGGGCTTCTGAAGGAAATATGCCCTAGAGGCAATAATAAAGTTATTATTTATTTCCTTATAATCATGATAAATGTTTATTATTCATGCTAGAATTGTATTAACCGGAAACATAATACATGTGTGAATAAATAGACAAACAAAGTGTCACTAGTATGCCTCTATTTGACTAGCTCGTTAATCAAAGATGGTTATGTTTCCTAACCATGAACAATGAGTTGTTATTTGATTAACGAGGTCACATCATTAGTTGAATGATCTGATTGACATGACCCATTCCATTAGCTTAGCAACCGATCATTTAGTATGTTGCTATTGCTTTCTTCATGACTTATACATGTTCCTATAACTATGAGATTATGCAACTCCCGTTTACCGGAGGAACACTTTGGGTACTACCAAACGTCACAACGTAACTGGGTGATTATAAAGGAGTACTACAGGTGTCTCCAATGGTACATGTTGGGTTGGCGTATTTCGTGATTAGGTTTTGTCACTCCGATTGTCGGAGAGGTATCTCTGGGCCCTCTCGGTAATGCACATCACATAAGCCTTGCAAGCATTACAACTAATATGGTAGTTGTGAGATGATGTATTACGAAATGAGTAAAGAGACTTGCCGGTAACGAGATTGAACTAGGTATTGAATACCGACGATCGAATCTCGGGCAAGTAACATACCAATGACAAAGGGAACAACGTATGTTGTTATGCGGTCTGACCGATAAAGATCTTCGTAGAATATGTAGGAGCCAATATGGGCATCCAGGTCCCGCTATTGGTTATTGACCGGAGACGTGTCTCGGTCATGTCTACATTATTCTCGAACCGTAGGGTCCGCACGCTTAACGTTACGATGACAGTTATTATGAGTTTATGCATTTTGATGTACCGAAGGTTGTTCTGAGTCCCGGATGTGATCACGGACATGACGAGGAGTCTCGAAATGATCGAGACATAAAGATTGATATATTGGAAGCCTATGTTTGGACATCGGAAGTGTTCCGGGTGAAATCTGGATTTTACCGGATTACCGGGAGGTTACCGGAACCCCCCGGGAGTCATATGGGCCTTATTGGGCCTTAGTGGAAAGGTGAAAGGGCTGCCCATAAGGGCTGCGTGCCTCCCCCCCTCCCCTAGTCCTATTAGGACTAGGAGAGGTGGCCGGCCACCCCTCTCCCTCTTTCCCCCTTGGGAATCCTAGTTGGAATAGGATTGGGGGGGGAGTCCTACTCCCGGTAGGAGTAGGACTCCTCCTGCGCCCTCCTCCTGGCCGGCGCACCTCTCCCCCTTGGCTCCTTTATATACGGGGGCAGGGGGGCACCCCATGACACACAAGTTGATCTTCGTGATCGTTCCTTAGCCGTGTGCGGTGCCCCCCTCCACCATATTCCACCTCGGTCATATCGTAGCGGTGCTTAGGCGAAGCCCTGCGACGGTAGAACATCAAGATCGTCACCACGCCGTCGTGCTGACGGAACTCCTCCCCGAAGCTTTGCTGGATCGGAGCCCGGGGATCGTCATTGAGCTGTACATGTGCTAAGAACTCGGAGGTGCCGGAGTAACGGTGCTTGGATCGGTCGGATCGGGAAGAAGACGTACGACTACTTCCTCTACGTTGTGTCAACGCTTCCGTTGCGATCTACAAGGGTACGTAGATCATACTCTCCCCTCGTTGCTATGCATCACCATGATCTTGCGTGTGCGTAGGAAATTTTTTGAAATTACTACGTTCCCCAACAGTGGCATCCGAGCCTAGGTTTTATGGTTTGATGTTATTTGCACGAGTAGAACACAAGTGAGTTATGGACGATACAAGTCATACTGCCTACCAGCATGTCATACTTTGGTTCGGCGGTATTGTTGGATGAGACGACCCGGACCAACCTTACGCGTACGCTTACGCGAGACCGGTTCCCTCGACGTGCTTTGCACATAGATGGCTTGCGGGCGACTGTCTGTTCGACTTTAGTTGAACCGAGTGTGGCTACGCCCGGTCCTTGCGAAGGTTAAAACGGAGTCTATTTGACAAACTATCATTGTGGTTTTGATGCGTAGGTGAGATTGGTTCTTGCTTAAGCCCGTAGCAGCCACGTAAAACTTGCAACAACAAAGTAGAGGACGTCTAACTTGTTTTTGCAGGGCATGTTGTGATGTGATATGGTCAAGACATGATGTTGAATTTTATTGTATGAGATGATCATGTTTTGTAACCGAGTTATCGGCAACTGGCAGGAGCCATATGGTTGTCGCTTTATTGTATGCAATGCAATCGCGATGTAATGCTTTACTTTATCACTAAGCGGTAGCGATAGTCGTGGAAGCATAAGATTGGCGAGACAACAATGATGCTACGATGGAGATCAAGGTGTCGCGCCGGTGACGATGGTGATCATGACGGTGCTTCGGAGATGGAGATCACAGGCACAAGATGATGATGGCCATATCATATCACTTATATTGATTGCACGTGATGTTTATCTTTTTTGCATCTTATCTTGCTTTGATTGACGGTAGCATTATAAGATGATCTCTCACGAAATTATCAAGAAGTGTTCTCCCTGAGTATGCACCGTTGCGAAAGTTCTTCGTGCTGAGACACCACGTGATGATCGGGTGTGATAGGCTCTACGTTCAAATACAACGGGTGCAAAACAGTTGCACACGCGGAATACTCAGGTTATACTTGACGAGCCAAGCATATACAGATATGGCCTCAGAACACAGAGACTGAAAGGTCGAGTGTGAATCATATAGTAGATATGATCAACATAATGATGTTCACCGATGAAACTACTCCATCTCACGTGATGATCGGACATGGTTTAGTTGATTTGGATCACGTGATCACTTAGAGGATTAGAGGGATGTCTATCTAAGTGGGAGTTCTTAAGTAATATGATTAATTGAACTTAAATTTATCATGAACTTAGTACCTGATAGTATGTTGCTTGTTTATGTTGATTGTAGATAGATGGCTCGTGCTGTTGTTCCGTTGAATTTTAATGCATTCCTTGAGAAAGCAAAGTTGAAAGATGATGGTAGCAATTACACGGACTGGGTCCGTAACTTGAGGATTATCCTCATTGCTGCACAGAAGAATTACGTCCTGGAAGCACCGCTGGGTGCCAGGCCTGCTGCTGGAGAAACACCAGATGTTATGAACGTCTGGCAGAGCAAAGCTGATGACTACTCGATAGTTTAGTGTGCCATGCTTTACGGCTTAGAATCGGGACTTCAACGATGTTTTGAATGTCATGGAGCATATGAGATGTTTCAGGAGTTGAAGTTAATATTTCAAGCAAATGCCCGGATTGAGAGATATGAAGTCTCCAATAAGTTCTATAGCTGCAAGATGGAAGAGAACAGTTCTGTTAGTGAGCATATACTCAAAATGTCTGGGTATAATAATCACTTGATTCAATTGGGAGTTAATCTTCCAGATGATTGCGTCATTGACAGAATTCTCCAATCACTGCCACCAAGCTACAAGAGCTACGTGATGAACTATAATATGCAAGGGATGAACAAGACTATTCCCGAGCTCTTCGCAATGCTGAAAGCTGCGGAGGTAGAAATCAAAAAGGAGCATCAAGTGTTGATGGTTAACAAAACCACTAGTTACAAGAAAAAAGGCAAAGGGAAGAAGAAGGGGAACTTCAAGAAGAACGGCAAGCAAGTTGCTGCTCAAGAGAAGAAACCCAAGTCTGGACCTAAGCCTGAAACTAAGTGCTTCTACTGCAAGCAGACTGGTCACTGGAAGCGGAAGTGCCCAAAGTATTTGGCGGATAAGAAGGATGGCAAGGTGAACAAAGGTATATATGATATACATGTTATTGATGTGTACCTTACTAATGCTCGCAGCAGCACCTGGGTATTTGATACTGGTTCAGTTGCTAATATTTGCAACTCGAAACAGGGGCTACGGATTAAGCGAAGATTGGCTAAGGACGAGGTGACGATGCGCGTGGGAAACGGTTCCAAAGTCGATGTGATCGCGGTCGGCACGCTACCTCTACATCTACCTTCAGGATTAGTATTAGACCTAAATAATTGTTATTTAGTGCCAGCGTTAAGCATGAACATTATATCTGGATCTTGTTTGATGCGAGACGGTTATTCATTTAAATCAGAGAATAATGGTTGTTCTATTTATATGAGTAATATCTTTTATGGTCACGCACCCTTGAAGAGTGGTCTATTCTTATTGAATCTCGAGAGTAGTGATACACATATTCATAATATTGAAGCCAAAAGATGCAGAGTTGATAATTATGGTGCAACTTATTTGTGGCACTGCCGTTTAGGTCATATCGGTGTAAAGCGCATGAAGAAACTCCATACTGATGGACTTTTGGAACCACTTGATTATGAATCACTTGGTACTTGCGAACCGTGCCTCATGGGCAAGATGACTAAAACACCGTTCTCCAGTACTATGGAGAGAGCAACAGGTTTGTTGGAAATCATACATACAGATGTATGTGGTCCGATGAATATTGAAGCTCGTGGCGGATATTGTTATTTTCTCACCTTCACAGATGATTTAAGAAGATATGGTTATATCTACTTAATGAAACATAAGTCTGAAACATTTGAAAAGTTCAAAGAATTTCAGAGTGAAGTGGAGAATCATCGTAACAAGAAAATAAAGTTTCTACGATCTGATCGTGGAGGAGAATATTTGAGTTACGAGTTTGGTGTACATTTGAAAAATTGTGGAATAGTTTCGCAACTCACGGCACCCGGAACACCACAGCGTAATGGTGTGTCCGAACGTCGTAATCGTACTTTACTAGATATGGTGCGATCTATGATGTCTCTTATTGATTTACCACTATCATTTTGGGGATACGCTCTAGAGACGGCCGCATTCACGTTAAACAGGGCACCATCAAAATCCGTTGAGACGACGCCTTATGAACTATGGTTTGGCAAGAAACCAAAGTTGCCGTTTCTGAAAGTTTGGGGCTGCGATGCTTATGTGAAAAAGCTTCAACCTGATAAGCTCGAACCCAAATCGGAGAAATGTGTCTTCATAGGATATCCAAAGGAAACTATTGGATACACCTTCTATCACAGATTCGAAGGCAAGACTTTTGTTGCTAAATTCGGGAACTTTCTTGAGAAGGAGTTTCTCTCGAAAGAAGTGAGTGGGAGGAAAGTAGAACTTGACGAGGTAACTGTACCTGCTCCCTTGTTGGAAAATAGTGCATCACAGAAAACTGTTTCTGCGACACCTACACCAATAAGTGAGGAAGTTAATGATAATGATCATGAAACTTCAGAAGAAGATACTACTGAACCTCGTAGATCAACCAGAGTAAGATCCGCACCAGAGTGGTACGGTAATCCAGTTCTGGAAGTCATGCTACTAGATCATGATGAACCTACGAACTATGAAGAAGCAATGGTGAGCCCAGATTCCGCAAAGTGGCTTGAAGCCATGAAATCTGAGATGGGATCCATGTATGAGAACAAAGTATGGACTTTGGTTGACTTGCCCGATGATCGGCAAGCAATTGAGAATAAATGGATTTTCAAGAAAAAGACTGACACTGACGGTAATGTTACTGTCTATAAAGCTCGACTTGTCGCAAAAGGTTTTCGACAAGTTCAAGGGGTTGACTACGATGAGACCTTCTCACCCGTAGCGATGCTTAAGTCTGTCCGAATCATGTTAGCAATTGCCGCATTTTATAATTATGAAATTTGGCAGATGGATGTCAAAACTGCATTCCTGAATGGATTTCTGGAAGAAGAGTTGTATATGATGCAACCAGAAGGTTTTGTTGATCCAAAGGGAGCTAACAAAGTGTGCAAGCTCCAGCGATCCATTTATGGACTGGTGCAAGCCTCTCGGAGTTGGAATAAACGCTTTGATAGTGTGATTAAAGCATTTGGGTTTATACAGACTTTCGGAGAAGCCTGTATTTACAAGAAAGTGAGTGGGAGCTCTGTAGCATTTCTGGTATTATATGTGGATGACATATTATTGATTGGAAATGATATAGAATTTCTGGATAGCATAAAAGGATACTTGAATAAGAGTTTTTCAATGAAAGACCTCGGTGAAGCTGCTTACATATTAGGCATAAAGATCTATAGAGATAGATCAAAACGCTTAATTGGACTTTCACAAAGCACATACCTTGACAAGATTTTGAAAAGGTTCAAAATGGATCAAGCAAAGAAAGGGTTCTTGCCTGTGTTACAAGGTGTGAAGTTGAGTCAGACTCAATGCCCGACCATTGTAGAAGATATAGAGAAAATGAAAGATGTTCCATATGCTTCAGCCATAGGCTCTATCATGTATGCAATGCTGTGTACCAGACCTGATGTGTGCCTTGCTATAAGTTTAGCAGGGAGGTACCAAAGTAATCCAGGAGTGGATCACTGGACAGCGGTCAAGAACATCCTGAAATACCTGAAAAGGACTAAGGATATGTTTCTCGTATATGGAGGTGACAAAGAGCTCACCGTATATGGAGGTGACACTGATCCGGACGATTCTAAATCGCAAACCGGATACGTGTTTACATTGAACGGTGGAGCTGTCAGTTGGTGCAGTTCTAAACAAAGCATCGTAGCGGGATCTACATGTGAAGCGGAGTACATAGTTGCTTCGGAAGCAGCAAACGAAGGAGTCTGGATGAAGGAGTTCATATCCGATCTAGGTGTCATACCTAGTGCATCGGGTCCAATGAAAATCTTTTGTGACAATACTGGTGCAATTGCCTTGGCAAAGGAATCCAGATTTCACAAAAGGACCAAGCACATCAAGAGACGCTTCAACTCTATCCGGGACTAGTCCAGGTGGGAGACATAGAGATTTGCAAGATACATACGGATCTGAATGTTGCAGACCCGTTGACTAAGCCTCTTCCACGAGCAAAACATGATCAGCACCAAGGCTCCATGGGTGTTAGAATCATTACAGTGTAATCTAGATTATTGACTCTAGTGCAAGTGGGAGACTGAAGGAAATATGCCCTAGAGGCAATAATAAAGTTATTATTTATTTCCTTATAATCATGATAAATGTTTATTATTCATGCTAGAATTGTATTAACCGGAAACATAATACATGTGTGAATAAATAGACAAACAAAGTGTCACTAGTATACCTCTATTTGACTAGCTCATTAATCAAAGATGGTTATGTTTCCTAACCATGAACAATGAGTTGTTATTTGATTAACAAGGTCACATCATTAGTTGAATGATCTGATTGACATGACCCATTCCATTAGCTTAGCACCCGATCGTTTAGTATGTTGCTATTGCTTTCTTCATGACTTATACATGTTCCTATAACTATGAGATTATGCAACTCCCGTTTACCGGAGGAACACTTTGGGTACTACCAAACGTCACGACGTAACTGGGTGATTATAAAGGAGTACTACAGGTGTCTCCAATGGTACATGTTGGGTTGGCGTATTTCGAGATTAGGTTTTGTCACTCCGATTGTCGGAGAGGTATCTCTGGGCCCTCTCGGTAATGCACATCACATAAGCCTTGCAAGCATTACAACTAATATGGTAGTTGTGAGATGATGTATTACGAAATGAGTAAAGAGACTTGCCGGTAACGAGATTGAACTAGGTATTGAATACCGACGATCGAATCTCGGGCAAGTAACATACCAATGACAAAGGGAACAATGTATGTTGTTATGCGGTCTGACCGATAAAGATCTTCGTAGAATATGTAGGAGCCAATATGGGCATCCAGGTCCCGCTATTGGTTATTGACCGGAGACGTGTCTCGGTCATGTCTACATTATTCTCGAACCGTAGGGTCCGCACGCTTAACGTTACGATGACAGTTATTATGAGTTTATGCATTTTGATGTACCGAAGGTTGTTCGGAGTCCCGGATGTGATCACGGACATGACGAGGAGTCTCGAAATGGTCGAGACATAAAGATTGATATATTGGAAGCCTATGTTTGGACATCGGAAGTGTTCCGGGTGAAATCAGGATTTTTACCGGATTACCGGGAGGTTACCGGAACCCCCCGGGAGTCATATGGGCCTTATTGGGCCTTAGTGGAAAGGTGAAAGGGCTGCCCATAAGGGCTGCGCACCTCCCCCCCTCCCCTAGTCCTATTAGGACTAGGAGAGGTGGCCGGCCACCCCTCTCCCTCTTTCCCCCTTGGGAATCCTAGTTGGAATAGGATTGGGGGGGAGTCCTACTCCCGGTAGGAGTAGGACTCCTCCTGCGCCCTCCTCCTGGCCGGCGCACCTCTCCCCCTTGGCTCCTTTATATACAGGGGCAGGGGGGCACCCCATGACACACAAGTTGATCTTCGTGATCGTTCCTTAGCCGTGTGCGGTGCCCCCCTCCACCATATTCCACCTCGGTCATATCATAGTGGTGCTTAGGCGAAGCCCTGCGACGGTAGAACATCAAGATCGTCACCACGCCATCGTGCTGATGGAACTCCTCCCCGAAGCTTTGCTGGATCGGAGCCCGGGGATCGTCATCGAGCTGTACGTGTGCTAAGAACTCGGAGGTGCCAGAGTAACGGTGCTTGGATCAGTCGGATCGGGAAGAAGACGTACGACTACTTCCTCTACGTTGTGTCAACGCTTTCGTTGCGATCTACAAGGGTACGTAGATCATACTCTCCCCTCGTTGTTGTGCATCACCATGATCTTGCGTGTGCGTAGGAAATTTTTTGAAATTACTACGTTCCCCAACAGCTTCTTCTTCATCTTCTTCATCGGCTGATGGAGCTGGAACATCTTCAGCCATTTTGGCTTCGGATTCAGACACGTGCGTTGTGGGAGTGACTTGGGGCCTGGGTCCTTTGCGAAGCCTGTGTAATGCGGGTGACGCTTGTGGAGATTGAGCGTGCGGGGCCTCAAAGTCATCATTATCTTGCACTGGTGGGGTAGCTTGCGGTTAGGGAGAGCTTGGAGTGTCTTATCTCTGTGGGTGATCAGCCCACGATGCATCCTGAGCAGTTGGCGTCAGAGGACGACCAATGTTGATGAGTTCGTTGTGCGTGAGCACAGGCGATGATACCAATTGGTGCTCGATCTGAGGAAGGACTTCATCATCTTTAACATTGTCATGGTGACCAATGTCTTCAGCAGCGGTGGGGTTAACTGCTGGAATGTCTTCAGCTTCAGGGGCCTTTGTGGAAGCAGGCTCATGAACTATCATTCGTCGTTCTTGATGCGAAGAGGCAGGACGAGCAACCGAGATGGGCTCGACAACAAGGGGCTCTGTGGGAGCAGCCCGATCTTTCTTGGTTTTGCGCTTCTTCTTGGAGGGAGCGGCATCAGAAGCTTTAGGATTTTTCCTCTTTCTGGCTTCAGCCTCGGCAGCCCTTGTCTTCTTTAGTTCTGAAGCCACTGTGGGGACCTTAGGCTTCGAACCTATCATACTGGCAGGGAAGACAATGGGATGTACTTCCTGCCTTGTTGCTTCGGGTTTGACCACAGCTGGCTTCTTCTTCTTTGGCTTGGACGCCATTCTGGGGTCGATGCCAGGACGCCCAAGAGCCTTGCGCTTCTCAGATTCATTGTAGGCTTGCATGCACTTGTCAGCCAGACTCTTCATGCACTCACGAGACCCTTTAGCTTCTTCACGTTTCTTGAGAAAAGCTTCCTTGAGCTCGTGCAGCATAATCTTGAAGTTTTTCACATCTTGCACGCTGAGCTTGGCCATGTGCTTCTTGAACTGAGCTTTCTCATAGTCGATTTTTTGCTTCAGTTCAACGATGCGCTGAGCTAGAGCTAGCTCAGAAGCAATGGCGCCAGTGAAGGCGATGCTGAGGCCAATTGGAAGTTGCAGATCATCAAAGCTGAGATTGGGGGTTTCAAACCACTCATCAATGAAGTTGTGGAGGATTGCTACGTCAAAGAGAGGCAAATCATTGAAGATTTCTGCTTCTTCTTTGCTCTTAATCAGTTGCTCAAGAGTGTCATCTGCAAGATCTTCATCGCTGGACAGATCAATGGCGTCATTGTGTAGAATAGCAGCAGTCAGTCAGTTCTTGGCTGGTGGGTTGCAAGGGCATCTTCACTCTCGAGGGCTTGGAGATGCGTGACAAATCTTCAGACTGCACACTGTGTTCAGGAGGTGCAGTGGCCAGAGGCTTTGCCTGTAAGACCTTTGGTGCAGGAGCAGGCTTTGAAGCTTTAGGCTTCTTCAATTTCTTTGGCTTCGGCGGTGCAGGCGCTTCATCAGATTCAGCGTCATCTGCAGGCTCATCCACGGCTGTCCCTTGAACCATGATATGAGTGATGAGACCTTCTAGGTTGTAGAAGGGTCCAACAAGATTGGGTTCAGCTTCGCGTGTGCCATCAGCACGAGGAGCAGAGGGGCCTGGATTGAAGTCTAAGCCTCGAGACTTCTTGTTCTCTTTGGCCGAGTTCCTGGCAAACTGAAGGTTGTGCTTGAACAGATTATCATCGTGGCACCACAATAATGAAGATGGGTCTGCATCCGCAGGCTGCGGTCCATGGACCATGCAAGGATAGAAGTCTTGTTCAGTGGCTTCAACTCTGGACTTGGGTTGAAGATTTCTGTATAGAATGTCTCCCCATGGTCGTTTGATGGCATATCACGAACCTGTACTTGAACCACTATTCCGCCCAATATCTTCGAATCCATTGGATTCGAGTTTTTCGCTAATTGTAGTCCTCCTCTGGATCGGTCTTGTACAGCTCATAGAGGTCAGGAGGCAAATCTCTTGAGGTATTGCCACGATGTTGTCTGCCACCCTTTCTTGTAGGTTTCTCTCGTGCCATGAAGCTTAAACTGAAGGGCTTCAACACATTTAAAGGCTTCCATTTTCTCGTCAAACAGGAACTGGCTTCGGGAGAGTTAATGTGATGCTGTAAGAATTCTGCAAACGAATGCAGACTATGAGAACCAAGGGATTCTCCCACGGACATGTACCTGTGACAGCATTAAGGTGCGAGGGAAGGGGAAGAGGTCATATGCATTCTCAGAAGATTTTGAAGATAAATCAGTTTAGAAGACATTGAGCTCATAGTGCAAAGACATTCACTCATAGATAGAGAGTTGGTTCCAGATTTGTACGAATCCATGAATAAGTACAAGTGAGGAATCTAACTTCTTTGTGAAGCATAAGTGAACATACTAGGCATATTATGAGATGCAGTATGAAATAGATCCAACTTGTGTGAATAGAAACTTCTTGTGGTAGAAAGTGATGAATCTATAGGATCAAAGGGGGCCGTAAAAAGAAAGTTTTATTTACCACACGAAGAACTGCTAGATGGAGTGGGAGAGGAGGCCGAGCAGTTTGATCGTCCGTGCCCTAACTTGGCGACGGAGGACACCTACAGCGACAGCGGAGAAGACGATGTCCGCGGCCGGCATGAAGACGGTCGTCGGTGCGGTCGCGGCAGCTAAGTGCTTCGTCGCCGGCGTCGTCGAGGGCTAGCGGTGGCGCTAGGGTTTGTGCGAGAGTGGAAGAAAGGATAATGACTATGGTAAGGCATGTATTTATAGGGATAGGGACGTCACAGAGTTATTACACAAGTGCCCCTGGCGATTCACACCTGAGGGACACGTGGCTATCATGCAACACATTGGAGGTTGTTCCATGTTCCCACACACGCCTGGATTGTCGGGTGGTCGTTCCCACTTCTCTGGGTTTCAGGTGAAAGGATTTAGCATTGAAAACGGATTGATGTTTGTCTCTGTGTCTTCTGCTGACATGGATGCAGAGAAGACATTTGACAGTGTCAATAGAATGCATATGATTTGGATAGATAGACTTAGGAAAGAAGCATAGAGGGGTTAGGGTCCGATCACATTCACTTAGTTCAAAAGATTCATCAAGAAGCCATAGCTATAAGTGAATGTTGTAGAGGACAAAAACCAAACCAAATCAGTATATACCAGAAGACAATCATATCAACATAGTGAAGATAATCATTAAGACAAGTTGAAAATGAAGACAAACCAAATGTGAAGACATAGCAAATGTAATGCCATGGGTAAAACACTTCAACAGAAGAATTTGGTGGTGGCGTTACCCACGGTATAGGAAGTATTACATCCAGACACGGCGCACAATTATCGTGGCACTCCGAAGTCGAATTCCACGTTAATGTATTCACACTCAGAATGTAAGTCTTCATTTATTGAAGATATACTTTACTTCGTGTGTTGCACATCTAAGTCATCAACATGCATAAGTGTTAGGATGTGTGCCTGATCATAGGACATTTGAGGATTCCAAGATATTTAGCTCACACCGTAACTTGCAAAACCTCTTCTCATCCAAGGGCTTGGTGAAGATATCTGCCAATTGCTCTTCAATGTTGATGTGTATGATATCAATATCCTCCTTCACAACATGATCTCTGAGAAAGTGATGACGAATTTCAATGTGCTTTGTCTTCGAGTGCTGAACTGGGTTGTTGGCAATCTTGATGGCGCTTTCATTGTCGCAGTAGAGTGGCACTTGCTTCAGGTGAATGCCATAGTCTTTGAGTGTTTGCTTCATCCATAGAAGCTGAGCGCAGCAAGATCTAGCAGCAATGTATTCAGATTCAGCAGTGGAGAGAGATACACAGTTCTGCTTCTTTGAAGACCAACACACAAGTGATCGTCCCAGAAAATGACATGTGCCTGATGTAGACTTACGATCCACCTTGTCACCAGCATAATCAGCATCCGAGAATCCAACTAGATCAAACTCTGATCCCTTTGGATACCATAATCCTAGTGTTGGGGTGTGAGCCAAATATCTGAGAATTCGCTTCACAGCTAAGTGATGCGATTCCTTTGGTGCCGCTTGGAACCGGGCACACATGCAAACACTAAGCATGATATCTGGCCTAGATGCACATAAATAAAGCAAGGAACCAATCATGGAGCAATATACCTTTTGATCGAACTCTTTACCATTGTCGTCGGGGCCCAAATGATGTTTGGCTGGCATTGGTGTCGTGTAGCCTTTGCAATCTTGCATTCCAAATTTCTTCAGGCAATCTTTGAGGTATTTCTCTTGAGATATAAAGATGTCATTGCGTTGCTGGTGTATTTGAAGACCAAGGAAGAACTTCAGCTCTCCCATCATGGACATCTGATATTGCTCTTGCATCATATATCCAAACTCATCAGTGTATTTCTGATTGGTGCAGCCGAAGATAATGTCATCCACATATATTTGGCACACAAACAGTTCACCATACTATGTATTCGTGAAGAGAGTGGGGTCGAGGGAACCAGGTTTGAAGCCTTTGCTCTTCAGGAAGTCTTTGAGTGTGTCATACCAAGCCCTAGGGGCTTGTTTGAGGCCATACAGTGCCTTGTTGAGCTTGTACACCATATCAAGATGTTTTGGATCTTCAAAGCCAGGCGGTTGTGCAACATACACTTCTTCGTCAATCTTGCCATTGAGAAAAGCGCTCTTCACATCCATTTAATGCAGAATAATGTTATGATGATTTGCATAGGCCAGCAGTATGCGTATGGCTTCAAGTCTAGCCACAGGAGCAAATGTTTCATCGAAGTCAATCCCTTCAACTTGAGTGTATCCTTGAGCAACGAGACGAGCTTTGTTTCTGACAACTTGACCATGCTCATCTTTCTTGTTGCGATATATCCATTTGGTGCCTATTATATTGTGCTTGCGAGGATCAGGACGCTTAACCAGTTCCCATACATTATTCAGTTCAAATTGCTGAAGCTCTTCTTGCATAGCTTGAATCCATTTAGGCTCCATGAAGGCTTCATCAACTTTCTTGGGTTCAGATATTGATACAAATGCGAAGTGTCCACAGAAATTAGCTAGATGTGTTGCCCTTGAATGAGTGAGTGGACCTGGTGCATTGATGCTATCAATTATTCTCTCAATCTGTACTTCATTTGCAACACGAGGATGTACAGGATGAAGATTTTGCTCTTGCTGATCATTTTCATCGTTAGAAGGATTGTCTTCAGGCTGAGCACTGTCTTCAGGTTGATCAGGTGCAGAGATGATAAGTTCCTCTTAAGGTTGAGCTTCAGATGGTATGATTTTCTCCAGTTCCCATAAGTTTGATTGATTCATTGGATGGAACTTCATCTAGCACATTTGGCAGGTGCTCTCTTTGCGAGCCGTTAGTCTCATCGAACCGCACATCCACAGTTTCAACCACTTTATAGTGAAAGAGGTTGAAGACTCTGTAGGAGTGCGAATCCTTTCCATACCCAAGCATAAAACCTTCATGTGCTTTTGGTGCAAACTTTGAAGTGTGATGTGGATCCTTGATCCAGCACCTGGCACCAAATACTCTGAAGTAACTGACATTTGGCTTCTTGCCAGTAAGGAGCTCATAGGATGTCTTGTTCAGAAGCTTGTGAAGATAAACATGGTTGATGATATGGCATGCAGTATCAATGGATTCAGGCCAGAATTTTCTTGGAGTCTTGTATTCATCAAGCATCGTCCGAGCCATCTCAATAAGTGTTCTTTTCTTGCGTTCAACGACGCCATACTACTGTGGCATGTACGGAGCTGAGAATTCATGTGTGATGCCCAAAGTATCAAGATATGTATCTAGCCCAGTGTTCTTGAATTCAGTGCCATTGTCACTTCTGATGTGCTTTATCTTGACGCCATAGTTGTTCATGGATCGATTGGCGAAGCGTCTGAAGACACCCTGCACTTCAGTCTTGTAGAGGATTATATGCACCCAAGTATATCTTGAATAATCATCAACAATGACAAAGCCATAGAGACAAGCAGTAGTAGTAAGAGTTGAGTAGTGAATGGGACCGAAGAGGTCCATGTGGAGCAGTTCGAAGGGTTGAGTCATTGTCATGATTGTCTTCGAGGGATGCTTGGCCCTCGTCATCTTTCCTGCTTCACAGGCACCGCATAAGTGATCCTTCTTGAACTTGACGCCTTCGATGCCTATGACATGCTTCTTTCTTGCAAGAGTGTGCAAGTTCCTCATGCCAGCATGCCCTAGCCTCTGATGCCAGAGCCAGCATTCTGAAGCTTTTGCTAGAAGACATACGGCAAGTTGTGGTCCTGCTGAGAAATCTACCACATACAAATCATCTTTCCGATACCCTTCAAACACTAAAGACTTGTCAGATTCCATTAGAACAAGGCAACGATATTTTCCAAACATCACAATCATGTTTAAATCGCAAAGCATTGAGAAAGACATTAAGTTGAAACCAAGGGATTCAACAAGCATGACTTTATCCATGTGTTGATCCTTTGAGATTGCAACTCTACCTAGACCCAATACCTTACTTTTACCAGTGTCAGCAAATGTGATGTGACTTTTGTCAGATGGACGTAAGGTTGAGTCCATAAGAAGACTTCGCTTGCCAGTCATGTGATTAGTACACCCACTATCAATAATCCATTCTGAAGCGGCTAGTGTTGTACCCTACAGTGCAGTTAGGGGGATAGGTTTCACGAAGAGAATTGTGAAGCAAAAACATTTGACGAGCAAGCGGATTATGAAAGCTGAGGTCGAGGTTAGGACTGATAGGGCAAGTAGCAAGCGACTCAGGAACAAAATACATAATAAGACCATTTGGGCATTTGATCTTGCACCCTACAAGATGTTTAAGGTCCCCAACAATAGCTTCAGACGATTTTGGTTTTCGGCTGGAGACCTTTCCCTGCAAAAGAGAGTTAAGCTTTCTTAGCCACCCACATCTTCAAGGGTGGCTTTGAAGCAATGAGTCTAAGTGCAGCATCTGAGAACTTTGGCTTTGGAGCCCTAGCAAAAAATCTTACAGGTGGACAATAGTACTCATAAGAATAAGCAGAATAGTTCTTGGTCTTATGAACATGGCGGTTTGATGAAACGCGCTCATATTCATAGGCCTGAGTATGGCTGCCCTGTAAAACATTTGCGTTAGTGCGACTCGGGTGAGTCCTCTGTCTATATGAAGCCTTTGGACCGTATGAAGCCTGTGGTCTGGGGTTTGTCTTCTTTACTTGTGGTGTCATGAGGACATTCACAGGAAGATTCTCCAAACACCTTTTTGGCACCCAGACCTTCTTCATAGGCGGTCCATTCCTACAGTTAGTACCAATATACCTAGCAAACACTTCACCCTTCTGATTCTTAAATAGTTTATAGTTTGCATCAAAGGAATCATCAATAACAATGGGATTAGCACAAGTGAAGCCAGATAGGGTGGATGGATCCACTGAAGGTCCCTTTGCAGCAACCCATGTGGTTTTGGGGTACTGCTCAGGTTTCCAGTAAGATCCATCAGCATTCATTTTCCTTTCGAACCCAACACCCTCTTTCCTAGGGTTTCAGTTCAGGATCTGCTTTTTGAGGACATCACATAGTGTCTGATGCCCTTTGAGACTTTAGAACATCCCTGTTTCAAGCAATGTCTTCAACCTAGCATTCTCATCAGCAATAGCAGTGGCATCCTCAGCAGAGGGGTTAGTTGGCACATCAGCAGTTGAAGATATTGCAATGGTAGCAGCAGTAGAACAACCGGCAACAGAATTAGCGTTGTCACGCTCAATACATTTAAGACATGGTGGTTCAAATCCTTCCTGAGCGGTATTGATCAGTTTGGCACGAAGTGACTCGTTTTCCTTTTGAAGATCTTCATGAGCCGCTCTCAATTTCTCAAGATCTTGCTTTCTTCGAAGATAATCATAGGAAAGCTTTTCATGAGTTGTTGAGAGCGTTTCATGATGACTTTCAAGTTCCTCATACTTAACGTGAAGATTTTTTATGTCTTCAATTAAGGACTGAGATTGAGTCATTTCAGCGTCTAACAGGTCATCGCTTTTGTCTAACAGTTTTTGAATATGTTCCATAGCTTTCTGTTGTTCAGTTGCAATTTTAGCTAGTGTTTTGTAGCTGGGTTTGGAACCACAATCAGAGTCATCTTCACTAGAAGTTTGATAGTGAGTAGTGCGTGTGTTTACCTTGGCACCGCGTGCCATGAAGCAGTAGGTAGGAGCGGAGTAGTCCTTGTCATTTGCATCGGTGTCAGTGACTGAGTTATTGTCTTCAGTGTTGAAGATGGACTTGGCAACGTATGTTGTAGCCAGACTCGCAACGCCAGAATTGGACTCCTCCTCAGACTCCTCCTCCGCCTCCTCAGAAGTGGACTCCTCCTCTGAATCCATTTCCTTGCCAACAAACGCACGTGCCTTGCCAGATGAGCTCTTCTTGTGTGATGATGACTTTGAGGAGGACTTGGAAGAAGACTTTGAGTATTTCTTCTTCTTCTTGTCATCACAATCATACTCCTTGCTCTTCTTTTTCTTCTTGTTCTCATTGTCCCACTGCGGACACTCAGAGGTGTAGTGGCTAGGTTTCTTGCACTTGTGGAATGTTCTCTTCTTGTAGTCATGAGCAGAAGCTTCATCATTCCTTGAGCTTGATCGTGAGGACTTTCTGAAGCCTTTCTTCTTGGTGAATTTTGGAACTTCTTCACAAGCATAGCAAGCTCCTTTCCAATGTCTTCAGGATCATCAGAACTGCTGTCAGATTCTTCTTCAGATGAGGAGATAGCTTTTGCCTTCAAGGCACGAGTTCGCCCATAGTTGGGACCGTAGATGTTTCTTTTCTCAGAAAGCTGAAACTCGTGTGTGTTGAGCCTCTCAAGTATATCAGACAGATCGAGTGTTTTGAAGACATGACGTTCTTGAATCATCAGGGCTAGGGTGTCAAACGAGCTGTCAAGTGATCTCAGGAGTGTCTTGACAAGTTCATGCTTGGTGATCTCAGTGGCGCCGAGGGCTTGAAGCTCATTGGTGATGTCAGTGAGTCGATCAAACGTGAGCTGAACATTCTCATTGTCATTTCTCTTGAAGCGGTTGAAGAGGTTGCGAAGGACACTGATTCTCTGATCTCTCTGGGTTGAGACGCCTTCGTTGACCTTGGAGAGCCAGTCCCAGACTATCTTAGATGATTCCAAAGCACTCACACGGCCATACTGTCCTTTGGTCAGATGACCACAGATGATGTTCTTGGCAGTGGAGTCCAGTTGAACGAACTTCTTGACATCAGCAGCGGTGACACCTTCACTAGCCTTGGGAACGCCATTCTTGATGACATACCATAGGTCGACATCAATGGCTTCAAGATGCATGCGCATCTTATTCTTCCAGTAGGGATATTCAGTTCCATCGAAGACTGGGCACGCAGCGGAGACTTTGATTATCCCTGCAGTCGACATAGCTAAAACTCCAGGTGGTTAAACCGAATCACACAGAACAAGGGAGTGCCTTGCTCTGATACCAATTGAAAGTGCTAGTGATCGACTAGAGGGGGTGAATAGGCGATTTTTATGAAAGTCTTCAAAACATGGAAGTTTCGAAGACAAACGATAGAAATAAACCTATTACCATGCAGCGGAAGGTAGACTACACTAGGCAGACCATAGTCAAGTATTCAATGAAGTGAAAGCACAATGACTAATAGCAACTAGGCAGTAAAGATCAGGTAGGAAGATACAGTGAAGCCAATCAGAACAAGCAGTCACTCAATGAAGACAAAAGATAAAGCAATCATGTAATGACTTCACCAGAGCCAACAGTAAGTAAAGGAATGGGAAGGATGAAACCAGTGACTCGTTGAAGACAATGATTTGCTGGACCAGTTCCAGTTGCTATGACAACTGTACGTCTCGTTAGGGAGGCTGAGATTCAACTCAGAAGACCGCGTCTTCACCTTATTCCCCTTGAGCTAAGGACACCCAGTCCTTGCTCAATCACTCTGGTAAGTCTTCAAGGTAGACTTACAAACCTTCACAGACTTCGTTCACCGGCGATCCACAATGACTCTTGGATGCTCAGAACGCGACGCCTAACCGGCTGGAGGATTCATAGTCCTCAAGTGTAATAAGTCTTCAGATCACACAGACAGGAAGACTTCAGTGATGCCTAAATCTCTTTGGCTCTGGGTGGTTAGGGCTTTATCCTCGCAAGGAATTCTCTCTCAAAGGCTTCGAGGTGGGTTGCTCTCAAACGACAAAAGTCGTACACTAACTCTGAGCAGCCAACCGTTTATGGTTGTAGGGGGTGGGCTGTTTATAGCCACTAGGCAACCCGACCTGATTTGTCCGAAATGACCCTCGGTCACTAAGGAACTGACACGTGTTCCAACGGTCAGATTTCAAAGACGCACGGAAACTTTACTTGGGCTACAAGCAAAGATGACTTATCCAACTCTGGAAAAGATTTGCTCTCATAGTCTTCACTCGAAGACATAGGATTTTGGTTAAGCATCACTTCAGTCATTCTGACTGGTTCTCTTGGACCCCACTTAACAGTGCGGTGGTTCCTATGACTCAACAAAGACAAACACAGAACGACGAAACTACTAAGTCTTCGCGCTCCATAGTCTTCACGCGATGTATTCTCTTGTCATAGTCTTCAGTGTGAATGTCTTCACATACCACCTTTGACTTCAATGTCTTCATACATTTTTAGGGGTCATCTCTGGTAGGAAAACCGAATCAATGAGGGACTTCTACCTGTGTTATCCTGCAATTCTCACAAACACATTAGTCCCTCAACTAGGTTTGTCGTCAATACTCCAAAACCAACTAGGGGTGGCACTAGATGCACTTACAATCTCCCCCTTTTTGGTGATTGATGACAAACTAGTTGAAGTTTTCAACGGGGAATAAAATATGTAAAATACGCACGGCAAGTGTGACGCCCGGATAATTAGGCTACAGTAAACCTCCGTTAATGATGCCATGTCACCACGGTTACTGTTGCTAATCTCGCGTTAGTTCGAAATCGATTCAAATTCAAATTCAAAAGAAAAGCAAACAATAAAAGTTTTCAAAAAATTAAAACTAAAATGTTTGGGTTGTTTCAAATAAATCGTAAGCAATTATGGTGGAGAAATCAAGCTTTTATAAAATGCTTAAATGAGCTATAAGGATTTAAACAATAGCAAAAACAATTAATTAAATGCCTTTTACAATTAATAAATTACTAAACTATTTTATTTTGTCACCAAACTTTTTGTGGCATTGGGGTATTTTGTAACACTAATTTAGGTACTACTTGTATATTTTATAAAACAAAATTATATAGAAAATAAAATAGAAAGCTAATAAAAAGAAAACAAATAAATACAAAAAAAAGAAACAGAACCTCCCCTTGGACCATTCGGCCCAGCTAGCCAGGCCGGCCACAGGCCCAACTGGGCCAAGGCCCACCACCGCTCACTTAACCCCCACGCCCCCGAAACCCTAGCCCCCACGCACCACTCCCCCCCGTGGCCCCTCTCGCTCCCCCACTTCCCCTCGATGGGATCTGGATCGGGGGCAGAGCCCGATCCCCTCGCCCCTCCACCCCCGACGCCGGCGCCCGGAGCTTC